>NW_004955404.1:6021006-6155407 GCF_000276665.1 Chinchilla lanigera | reverse complement strand
TTTTTTTTTTTGGTTTTTCTCCGGTACCAGAAACCGAACTCACGACCTCGTGCTTGCCAGGCAGGCGCTTTTGCCGCTGAACTAAATCCCCAGCCCCTATGAGCAAAAACTTTCCAATAACATGAGATCCCAGTTGTTGATTCTTTGAAGTATTTCCCATGCAGTTTGGTTTTTGTTCATGAACTCTGCCTGCCCCTATGTCTTCAAGATTTCTGCACTGTGGTTTGACCCCATACAGTCCTTACAATCTTGATTTTCTTCTGTGTTCCCTGCTTGCTGTCCTTCTGTGTCACCTCCTGCCTCCCATATGTTATTCTGAGAGTGCCCTAAGTCAATTCACTGCTAGATGTCATGACTTCAGACCACTTCATCTCAACCCAGCCCTCTTTGTGAGCTCCAGCACTGGTCTCCCAGCAGCCTGCTTGACCCGCCACAAAATACCTGCCTGTCTCTCCCATTCTAGTAGTTTCTACCGTGTACTCACTGCCTGCTCTTTTCTTCTCCCAATTTCTTTATTTTGCATCAGTTGCCTCAGCTTTATATCCTCTGGGTCAGTTTTGTCTCCTGGTTTTGGCTTCCATATCCATTTCTTAGCTAAAGTTTAACCCTATCTCTGTGGAATCTTCATCCATTTCCTTAACCCCATTGGCAACGCTGTGTAGCATCCACTCTCGACTTTTCCTCCACTCTCTCCCCAGTGCAGTGATAGTTTCCCAGCAGACCCTTACCTACAGTCATAGTTTTACTCAAAATACCTTTGTATTAAGTCCAAGTTTAATAACCTTACTCATAATTTTTCATCTAACTGCAGCCTTCTTCAGGCTTCTGTGAGATGATACACAGGCAGGTTACAGGCACAATTACAGCCATGATCCTGCAGCACTGGAGCAACTGCCCAACCCTGTATCTCACCTCTCCTTTCCCACAAACTTTGCGTAGTCAGAGGACCCTCTCTGATGAGCTTCCTGGCTCGCAGTGCTTCCTTCCGGCAGGACTGAGTGAGTAACTTCCTCTCTAGCTTCACATTTCTGCATTCCTTTCCCTTCCCCTCAATGCATGGTTCGGCTCCAAAGCAAAGACCACCTATACCTTCACTTCAGTCCCAGCTTCCACAGAATGTCTTCTGCGTCTTTACAGGTCAAGAAAGATTGATTGGAGTAATTTCTTCTTTTTTTCAGCATCTGAAGTAATTTCTTCTTTTTGAAGTTATTTTAGGTAGGAGTGTGTTGAAAAATTACACCATTGACCTGTGGTGGGGAAGATGTGTGTTACTTAAAGAAATAAGTGAAGCACTTAACACTTTACCTTAGGGTGTATTTACTTGTATGCTGGTCTTATTTTCCAGTTAGAGTATTTGCCGTGATCAAGGACCAGTTTTTCTTCTTCTCATCTACATTTCACATAGATTGGAACATGTTATTGTTGACTGCTTCGATAAAAGTAAAATAATACAGAAATTAACATTTTGAGCTTCAGTGAGTAATTGTTATGCCTTAGGCTTAGCTATACTAGCCAGTATTATGTACACACACCCACACCCTCACCCACACAAATAAGTATGTAAAATAATGAGTGTTTCTTGGGTGACAGTTAGCTGGGACATCAAAACCTACAAGGTCACAGTGAACGCCATTATGCAGCCCATGAGCACGCTCTTCCCTACAACACACAGTCATGTATCAGCTGAGTTTTTGCCTGTTTAGTGCAGCACCTTACCCCACCTCACCTGACATTGCATGGAATAATTTCATACGCAGCCTCTGTAAATCTAGGCAGTGCCTGGCATGCTGCTAATGTGACCTGACATCCAAAGTGATGCTTAATCAAAATGTTCTTCAAACGGGGTTGTGATTTTGTCTGTGACAGTAGGGCTTCCACCAGAAAGCCCACTCTGAAGGATTCTGTTCTCCTGGACTGCCCTGAGGAAGAGTTTGAATTCCCTTCCACAATTCCATTTTCTTTAGCATCTGAATCTGAAAATATGTAAGTTTAATTTGTAATTCTATTGTGTGATAGATCACCTTAAATAAACTACATAAAATGTTAAGATATTTAAAGAACAGCATGATAGTTGAATACCGTCTACTTTTATCTCCTTTAAGCTCTAGGTTCTGCAAGCAATTGCCAAGAAAGAATTGTATAAACTTCTTTATTACCCTCATAAATGTACCAGAGACTATTACTGATGGTGCACCCAATAAATAGATAAATAAATAATTTTATGTCAGAGCTCTTTCATGCACTGCTATAAAGATCAGGCGGCAGAGCAGTCACACAATAGCCAATTTCCAGCTGGGACTAAACCCAAGCAGGTGTCAGCAGGTCATCAGGCCACCATCACAAACCCAGATGTCAGCTGGAAAATGGGAATGACTCTTCATCCTCTGGAATTTAGACTGCCCTTAAAATGTGATTACATCTTACAGAAAGATCTCAAATGTATCACGACAGAGGGAAAAGCATTTCAAGATTGTACATTGAATAACACAAGACAAACGTGTGTAAGACAGTGCCAGAGGATGTCATTATACAACACAAGCTCAGATGTTTGGTGGTGTTGTGCTACCATTTTATACGGAAAAGAAAGAATCTTAGTGCTGCTGTGTGAACTTTTAGGTTATTTTGAGCTTTTAAAGCAGAAACATTTTCCTTAAATGTGTAGACAAAAGATAAAAATACTGAAACGTGGGACAACATCTTAGCTTTTCCTCATTGTTTCTAAGGCATAAGCTCAGAATTCAGGTTCTCTAAACTCTTAGCATGCCATTTAAGTTCTTAATAATTGGCTTTAAGTGCATATCTTCAGCATTTTTTGACTCCCTTGGAAAAAATCCCAGTACTACTGACACATTAGTTTTCATTAAATTTCAAAATCTCCCAGAAAAATGAAAATGAAATAATATTCTTTACTGGATGTGTTAGCAAATCCAAATAAAAATTGAATGTTTCCTTTATATTTAAATTAATTTTTCTCCTACCTACAAGACAATGCATTTAGATAAAAATGATCTAATAGCTGTTAATCATGTCATATACGCTAAGCACTGTGTTAGTGATTTTTCATCTCATCTTACCGTGCATTATGAACTCCAAATTAGGGAAGTTGTAGTCTAAACAGGGAGGGGTTCTTATATCAAGAGCTCTGTCACAGCCAGTGGAATGTGAGAGGTATTTCATGCTATGCTCAAGAGGCAACTCCCCGCTGGATGAGACAGATCATAGGTTTAGGGTTTCTCAACAAACTGCTTTTCAAAAGCAGGGATGATGATTGCAATGAAATCATCAAGAAATCTTGGTTATATTGCTGTTTCCGTTACTGTGAACTAGGTATATTCTCCTTTCTTTACACTAAAGTTTCTGATACCCACCACAGGTTAAAGAAGGAGAAGCTGTTCCAGTTTGGTTGTTTGATGATCACTTAGATGATTGATTGATTAATGGGTTTTTGTGCTTATCATCCCTTGTTCTTGAACTTGTCTACACACAATCACCACCTGAAGCTCTCCCAAAAGTGCTAAGCAAGGTAGATTCTTTGAAGCATCTCAATTTGAAAACCTACATTAAGCTTTCACATAGATAATCTAATGCAATACTTAAAATTTTCTAGGAAATCCTTTTTACTCATTTTTTTTACAGAACAAGAATCTGCTTAAAAGCTCAAAATTTGCATCTGGGAGAATGAGAGACCCCAGGTTACAAGCAGAGAACTTTATCTCTAAATCGTGGGCATTCTGAAGGAAGTGAAGGAGGGAACTATTTTGAACATTGAAGGGAGAGATGTACATTATTGAATGGGGTCTGAGGAGCACCAAAATATTGAATGCAGAAAGAATCGCCAAGACTCTAATGTATTTTATGATGTGATACCAATCAATCAATAGTGCATTCAGTGAGTAATTAAATATTGATTACAAAATATGTGCCAAACACTAGAAATAAGGCCAAGAAAAATACGTTAAATGATTTCAACATATTAGCAAGCAAATAGCAATAAAAAGAATAAAAGAAGCATTACACCAATAGGTAAGAGGGTAAGTAAGGTTTCTGCTGAGTATGGTACTGTAGAGTAAATTTTATCATTGCAAAAGCTGTACTGTAGTCTGAATCCCTGATAACTATTACTGTGACCTTAATTAGGAAGCAGTCTTTGCAGATGCAATAAAGATGCAAACCCAGATGAAGCTGTCCCAGGACGGGGATGTGGCCTGAGTCCAATGTGGTGCCCTTAGAAGAGAAGAGAGACAGACATAGATACTGAAACACACACTGAAGAACGTCAGGGAAGACTCAGGAACTCAACGACTGCACTTAAACAATGTCCAAAGAAAAAAAAATGGTCTATTGCCTAAAGCTTCAGAAGGCTGGAGAAAGCCCTGTGACAGATGACCCCCTGGAGTCTTCAGGAAATGCCAGGCCACCAACAGCTAGAGTGCAATCTTCTGGCCTCCAGAATCATAAAAAGAAAGACATTCTGTTGTTTAAGCCACCTTAGATTGCGCTGCTATGTTATGGCTGGTCCGAGGAATCTAATGCTAGAGTTCTTGAAATTTTGATGTCAGAAATTCTTTATATTTCTTTTAAAAGTTATTGAAAACTCTGAAGATCTTTTGTTTTTATGAGCTATATCACTTGTGCCTACTGCTTCTGATAAATTTTAAAAATGTTAATTCATTTAAGGTAGTAGCTTAGCCATTGACTATGTGTTAACATAAATAATATATTTTTAAAGGGCTATATTTTTTTAAAATCCAACAGGAATTCAGTGAGAAGAGTGGCATTGTTTTACATTTTTGCAAATCTCTTTAATGTCTGTCTTAATAGAAGACAGCTGGTTTCTCCTATCGGCTTCTGCTTTCCATCTACTTCAATATGTTTTCCGGGTTAAGTATATTAAGGAAATATGGCCTCACACAGATATAACGTTGGAAGAAAGGAATATTTAATAGCTTTCTTTACCAGATAATCGTGGGTATTCTTCTTTGATGCTACACTCAAACTCTTTAAGTGGTAGTGTCTTAAAGTTACTTTCAATGTAGAATCTAAAATTTGTCAATAAACATTTGTTCCTTGTTTGATTAAATTCATTGTCCTGTTTCATCCATTGCTCTATTAAATCCATCTTTCACTACAAAGGTGCCCTTCCCACATGCAGGGGTTTGTAGCATTGTGCATTTGTCCTTTGGAAAATATTGGTGGATTTAACTATGTTAATCTTCCAAGCATTGACGCATTTCTTCAGATAAAAAATTTTAAAAATTGCATGTGTGAATGTCAACATTTGTATTAAAAATTCTCTAATTTTCAGGAAAGGGTCAAGCATGTCGTGTTCAACACAAATTTTTCCAAAATTTTAATTTTGATTAGAACTTTGAGCTTTGTAACTGGCAGTTAATGCTCTGAGCAGACAGTTGATGTGACGTACTCCTCTCCTTCAGCCCGAGAATATGCCTCACGTGCGTGGGACTCTGCAGCAGCAGTCTCATTGCCAGCTTCTCCTTCCAGCCAACCTGGTGCTCTGGAACAAAAGATGCAAAGTCTGCTTGCAACTTGAGTATGTGCTGGTCCCCAGGACAATTGGTGGAATTTGGGATGCAGCAGAATTGCTTTCAGTATCTTCCCTGTTTTGTTACAGATAATAGTTTAAAACATCTATGTGAGGGTCAAAGGTAATAATATTATTTTCACTGCTTCTGAGATGAGATGAAGATCCAGGGAAGAAAAGAGAGTAAGAGGAAGAGTAAATGACTTATGACAAGGTTTTTAGGTTTGGGAGATGTCCAACAACCAGATAAAAATCATTCCTAAACATGTGATAGTTTGTAACTTAGATGTTTTATAAAACCCGTGCTTGAAAAAGAGATGAAAAAGTTAGCCCTTCGTAACTTTATTCTACTGACACAGAGCTCTGAGTTTTGGTTTCACATGGCCAAGTGTGTGAGAAATACCGCACTTACAACTCCAGGGCAGATATCTGATGTGCTGCTTCATTTCTATTCAATCTGTAAGAGGCGGTGGGGTAGAGACAGGAGACATTTCAGTCTAATACTTACTGAGGGTGAGAAGTCAATGCAGGAGGGAGGGAAAGAGAGACAGAGAGCTTCAATATTCACATGTGACAGGACGTTGAAGCAAAAGGTCAAAATTCTCAGGAAAAGACAGGATACAGTGCAGAAGAGGAGACTTGCACAAGAAACAACATTTCCCCAGATCAAGAAAACATAAACAAATGAAGAAGTGAACGTAAAGGTTGATGCAGATACATGTCAGGGCATCGAAGGGACAGGAAGACTTGCTGTCTTTGCCCTACCAGGCAGAGACAGAGGTCTCTGAGCATCCTGCAGGCTCTGTGTCTATGGTGGAGGAGAAGGGGCTGGTGCCGACTGCAGGGTCGTACAACATGCCTGCTCCGAGGTCCAGGGCCACAGGACATGTGTTTGTCCCCAGGTTTCAGGGAAGACCACTTGACAGTGGACACTTCACCATACAGGGCGTACAGGGCACAGCCCTAAGACAAACTCAGGAGTGTTCTCTCTTATGAGAAATCCTACAGCTCAATTGTTTTGCTTCCCAACTGAAGGGAACAAGTGAGCATATTTCCTTCCAAGCAAAAAAAGCTGGAGACAATTTTCTATCTACATCAGTTCATCCTCTTGCTATGATAAACTATTCGCATTCCCTTCAAGTGATTCAGCCCAGGAAAGGAGATGGGTTACTGTCCTCCCACTCCAAACGAGATGCACATGATGCTATGTTCAGGAAGCCCAGAACCCCAAGCTTGTGGGCTGCAGAAAGCTCTTTGGGATCAAAGCCTCTCTTCTTAACAGGATTTGGTAGACACTAACAAAAGTTTGCAAAATACTTTTTTTTTCTATTTGGAGATCAGATGAAGTATGACTATGTAAATGTTGAAGGTATCCATAAGCAGTGAACATATCAATATGGTAAATCTTGTTCTTTGTCCACTGAATGGATCTGCCTTATATAATTATTTTTAAATGTGTCATTTTATAAGTATTTCAAATAACTAAAGTTTATTACTTTTGGTAGTGATACTCTCCTTAGGTGGAAGGGCCCTGAAACAAAATTCAACATAAAGTATTTGAAATGGTATGCTAATTTAAAAAATAGTTTAGTTGATGTCAATGTACTTATTTCCCAAAGTATTTCAGTTTTGTTTATTGTATCAGTAGTGAAACACACACCACTGTGTTCTACCTCTGTGTTTTTAATAAAATTGTTTTACAGTTAAATATGAACCAAATGACAAAGTTCTGCTGAGATATTCTACAACAGGTCTGAGCGCATGAGAGTGAGACATTTTGGTTGTATTTCTGCCATACTTGCAGCCTCAGGGATTAAGAGGGCTAACATTTATCAGATTTGATGATGTACGATCATTTGCCTATCACAGAAAGCAGGAATAGAAACTGACTGGTATCCTTTGAATACTGTCAAGACATTGGAAGAAGGTCTCACCTCTGTGTTTCTATGGCCCTTCTCCTTTCCCTGTAAAGGAAATACTCTGCCCTTTCCCACTATTTTTCTCTTCCTCTTTTAAGAAATCTTTCCCTCTTCCTACAGCCCTTACTTTACTGTGTTTTACCAACACCGTTTTTGGTAGCAGTTCACTCCCACTTATTCCTGACCACTCGGTTCAGTTGACTGCTGCAATACAACTGTGTTTACGTACTGGGCGCTCGCAATAGAAGGGCTCATTGTGAAAACTGCATTCATTCTGATGCACTGTATCAAACAATGACGGTTTTATTGAATAGGCCTTGGGAAAAACTGATAGATAAGAACAACCGAATAATGGTGCATGTGATCCCCTTTCTAACCGATGATAGTTACTGACATGGATGTCACACTTTTCACCCCATTGCCCTGTGTTACTTACTTGGAGACAATCACCCCAGCTATGACTGCAAGAAAAAACTAAAATTTCTATATACTTGCAAACAAAACTTCCCATCCCCCCAAGGAATAAGTTGCCCTTTCAGTACCGACCTGCAAACGAGCCCAGTTCAGATGAGCACAGGGCATTTTGTTCTACGGGAAGTCCGTGGGTGGTGGCGGGGAAAGGCTGTTTCCGTTGACACCGAGGAGACCGTCCCTGCAGGGGGATGAGCAGAGCCAGATTCACCTTCCTTCTCTTGATACCATTGCATATCTGATTCAGCAGAGGCAGCTCTGGTGGGCAGTTTGAATTGTGTGCATCAGAATTGCAGTTCTCATTCTGTACTTCATAGGGATTTATACAGTTAAGCCCAATGGTAAGAATCTTCAAAGAGAGTCCATCTTAGCCTGTCAATTTATACATTTTTCAATTTAAAAAAAAAGTAAACTAAAATTTCATTACCCAGATGTCAAAGTACTTCTCAAAGCAGTGAGGTTTTCTTCTACTCCAGCTGAACTTTGCTCTACTTTTCTACACTTAGCCATCAACGCGATCTAACCACACTGAGCGCAGTTCTACCCCTAAGCAGAACTGAGTCTGACCTCCTGAGCTCTTGTAGATTTCTTCTCTACTATTCTGAAGCAGGGGGCCATGGAGACATCAACATTATCTTTATTTTTAAATCAGACCACTTATGGACTTCAGTTAATAGATCTAAGTTTTAATTTTCTCAATATAAAAACCACGATGTAAGTCAAGCATTTATTTTAATTAGACTAAATCGTTGCTGTGCTTGGTGCTACATAAATAACAATGCTGAGAATAATAGATGCTTCTCTCAAGATTAAACGAGACAGATATTGAATGTTTAATTAAAAACAAAATGATAATAAGGACATATTTCCAGAGATTCAACCAAATTGTACCACATACACAATCTACCAAATAAGTCATCACAAGATAATTAAAAATTTTAAATAATTAGCTATTGTAATAAGAGCATGATTAAGTTGATTTAATATCATCTGATTCCCTAGGGGATATATTTCCATACAATATAGTTGTGAGTGTGTATTTATCAGTATCGATAGTATTATTCCTTTTTCATAAATGTTGGGAATAGAAAAATGTAGCCTCCTTATCTAAAGATATCAACTACTGAATTTTTATAATCTTTGCTAAAATATCATGGCAGAATTTGAAATGGCACTAAGTTTTGGGTTTAGGGGCAAAGAGTTTAAAGAACATCTGGAGATGCTGAAATAACCTGCATTCATTTATGTTATTTAGGTTGTAAAATCATATTCAATCTTGACCCACTCAGGAAATCTAACATAAACGTCCTGCTGATTTTGACAGTCATATAGCAAAAACACCCTCTAATGAGCATTTAATAGTCACCAAAAGTTTTGCATTAAGTACAAAGCCCTTTTGATTACTTATTCCACTAATTTAAAGTAAATGCTTTTACAGATGGCATCTGTTAGGCCCCGGAACGTGCGCTGCATTCATATGTCGTCACTGAAAATAAATTCCAGCTTTAGTAGGACGATTGTACCAAAGAGATCAAAAATGAAGCACTGAGTAAACACTGGTGATATATTTTCTTTAAATCTCTTCATAAACACTTATCCAATAAGAGAGTACAATGCCTAGGGTCTGAGCAGTAATTGAGAAATGCCTTGGCAAATTAACACCTTCAACAAAATGATCTAGACAAAGAAATTGAGCTCTCCACTCTACTTCTCATCTTCCTAAGTGTAGAAGCATATAATATTTCAGTCTCCTTCAAACTGTATTGTATTACACACATGGAAAATGCCATGAAATGCTTTCAGATGGTCCAGCTGATCAAGAAAACAGCAATGGCACATTACAAAGAAAAATAAGAGAAAGCCAAAGATTGTCTTACAGACTGATGAATGGATCATTTTCTGGTTTTCTTTTCATTAACAGAAATGTTATATTTAGTTTCTTCAAATATCAAAAGACATATGACAAAAGAGTAATATAAACTTCATTATGAGATGATGTAACTAGACTGTATTCATGAGAAACATCAGACAATGAGAAAATGCAAAATGAATCTAACTGTACAGGTGTCTCAAAATCTTCAAGTTTGATACTCCAGGAAGCACAGGTGCTCTGTAGAGCCCACGGAGAGTGGTGTAATTGAGGAAAATCCTACGTGGCTCTCCTGCACAATAAAGGATGACAACACATCCCATACTTGATACTAACACAAGCAGTTTGCTAGAAAATATAGCAAAGTAGCCGTTCTGAAAAGCAAGTGATGCACTGAGTTTTAGGCTTTTGAACAAGTTCATGAAACTTCAAAGCTGACAAAGTTGCATGACCAGGTTAGCTCCAGCACCTGGCTCCACAGTTGTTATGACTATGAGGATTGAGTGATGCTTTATTTTTAATCCTTTCATTTACTAATATAGTCAACATTGTGCGCTTGAATATACCACAATGCAGACGTATGAAAATTTGTCAAATCTAGTACTGTTGCTGGATAGAGTGGATAATTGTTCTAAGAAGGCTAAATATGCAGTGTAGGATATGTACTAACACATCCTAACTTCTACCCACTAAATGGCAGTAATATACTCCACCACTAGTCGGGACAATAAAAATATGATGGCTCCAGGCATTGTCAAATGTGCCCTAGAATATAAAGGAGGATTTTATTACAATCCCATGACACATGAATCTAGCTAAAATATTACATTAACAAATTAATTGAGGTTGTATTATGAGGGATGAGATATATTTGGAACTCAGATAACTCAGATGCTGTTTAATACAACCTTATGTTGTTCAGACTGTGCTATAATCCTGACTTCATTATTTTAGCTACTATTCATGTATTAGACACAGCATGGGATGACTTCTTTTTTCTCCATACCTCCCCACAGCAAGGCACACAGCTCCTAAGCCTCATAAGAAACCAGAGATATTTGAAATCTTAAGTCTTTGGAGGGTTTGAAGTGTAGAATAAAGCAGGTGGAGAGCTATGTAATCAGATGTTTGAACTAGGATGGTCCCCTTGCTGAGAGGAAAGTAAGTGGAATTTCTAAATATTACCTGCTACAAACTTGCATGGCAGCAATGAGTAGAAGCTAGAATATAGTTACCCAAGTTATTTCAGAAATACCTACAATATGCCAGACAACTTTGTTATGGCTGTGACTAAACAAATCAATGACCTATACTGATTTTACACAGCTGCAACTAAAACACGGGAATGTGCGTGGTCTTCTCTTGATTTCTGCTCATTAAAAAGCAGGGAAGTCCACACACGGAGGCCTTCACATCTGCAAGGAACACATTTGAGAATATCAATGTCCAGTGAACTACTATACTTTATTTATTTTTTAATTTTATAAGTTTTAAAGTGAATAGACAAAAACAAAACAACAAAAAAAGATACAGAATTTCATACCAAGATGATAGGAAATCAACAATGGTTGTTATATTATATATTGTTATCTTCAAGGTAGTTGCTTAGATTATCAGATATAGATATGCAAGATTGATCAAACAATTATTAACTGTTCCTTTCAGTAAACCAACAGAAATTAGTGGTACAATTATCTTAGCTATTACATATAATATATAATATATATATATACACATATATTTCCCTTCCTTAATTTTTTTTATTTTAAAGAGAATAAGAATAATAAAAACAATCAGAAATAATACTGAACCGCTCAAAAGGAAAGAACAGCTGGGATGAGGAAAAGGAGAAAAGAAAGAAACAAGGAAGGGAAAATAAATATAAAAATCTATATGCACACAAGATAGCTAAGATAATTGTACTACTAACTTCTATTGGTTTATTGAAAGCAACAGTTAAGGCTTAATTTTTTTAAACAATTTTGCATGCTTCTATCTTATAATTTAAACTAATATACTTTAAGTGTAAATCATACATGTTTTTTCTTCTGGTACAAACAGATTTAGTTTACAAATTAGATATTCTACAATGTTTTGCAATTGTGGCTGATACAAATTTTATCTCTAGGTTTAATTAGAGATATGAGACTTCTTTTACCCACCTATGATAAAGCTAGATTCTGTAGTAATATTGTCCATATGGTTATTCCTGTGATTATACTTTATTTTTTCTTTCAAAACTTTTGTTTTAAATATAAAATGTCTACATTTTTTCCCTGAATGGTTCAGGTTTCAATGTAGTTACGTGCCTTAACTACATGAATTTATTTATTTTTACTTTTAATGAATAAAGAATAGTGATGAATAGCGACAAAAGTCTGAGCAAAATAGCACTGAAAAGTACTAACATTTGCAAATATTGAGAAGCTTCTGAGTATTACTTCTGCACAGACTTTGAGCTCTGACCTTCTCTCATCCATAGATCTCCTCCAAGCAAATATTTTGGAACCCGGAGTCTGCCTGTGTGTGTCTCACACACTTCACACTCCCCTGTACTGAGGACTCACATTCCCTAACACTGCACTTATTCAAGAGAGGAACCTAATTGACAAGGAAAGAACCTGGTTCTGCTCCAGAGAGTCTTGGCACTAGTAAAGACGCAGGCTCTACACTACGTTAGGCCACCCAGTGCTATACTGTACTACAGAATATTCTCGGCCACCTACCATGTATACTCATACAAAACCAGAATCTTTTACTGCAAATTATATTCAATGTACATTAAATATAATGTATATTCCACATATGATATATTTGTGTACTAATTATTAGCAATACACATATACATAGAGGTAATAAAAAGGAAGAATAATTCAATATATGTTAGAGAAACTTCCAATTATTTATAACTTTAGTAACTATATATTTCCAAAATTAAAATTTTTTTTACACATTGCATGCAATGTTGTACACATAGAGGAGATTCAGAGAAGTCGCTGAATAAAATATATTTATATTTTCTTTCCTGACTAAAACTCTAATTAAACCTCAGAGGTAAAATAACAAACTGTGGCTGATTAATTTTACCAACAGTTATGGTTGAATTCATTTTATATGACCTCTAATTTTACATATCGACCCCTTGTATGAGTACAAAGGTAACTAGACATAGAATATATTTAGTACTGTATTTTTTCCATTTTCTCACTATTTTTAGTATCTTACTGGAAATATATGATGAATTCTAAATCTAAGTAATGACTAAATCTGATATTTCTGGCTACCTATCATGTAGAATTTGTCTATATAGAATCAGTTACAATGAAAATTTTTCAAATTTTGCCTTATCCTTTCTCCTTACAAATGAATTTAAAATGCTTAAAGTGATAATAAAAGCATAATAGCCATTAGAATAAAAGATTAATCTTTAGTGTAAAATTTGGAAGATCGCATACCAAAAAATAAAGAATATGGAATTCCATGGTCACCTAAAATTTTGCTTTTGTAAATTCTAGGATAAATAGGAGAAAACTCATATCCAGATCTTATTGTCTATTAATAGAAAGCAAACCAAGTCATGAGAAGATATAGTCTATCTGTCTCCAAGAGCAGCTTGCCTCAAATCCTAATATACTAAACTTCTGTGTTAATATCATTTGCACTATTTAGAAAGTCAGGTTGTTTTCTGTACCCGTCTATTGCTTTCCTCTTGCTGCTATAACAAGACATCACAAGTGTTCTGGATTTAAATGACAGAGATGTTGTTGTGTTACAGTTCTGGAGGTCCAGTGCTTAATATGGGCTTACTAGGCATTAGCCAAGGTATTAGCAAGAGCATATTCCTTTCTGGAGGCTCCTGGGAAGAATCAATCTGACCCTTCACACTTTTCCTTCTCTAGAATCCACAACATTCCTTGACCAGTGTTCCCCTTCCCTCCTTTTCATCGCTGTCAAAAGCATATGAAATTCTTATCACACAGTATCACTTATCATACAACTCTTCACAACTCTCTTCAGTTATAAGGACCTTGTGGTTACACTCAGTCCACTTTGTTGCCCCAGCCTAATCTCCCAATCTCAAGGTCAGTTGTTTTTAACCTCCATTCTTCTTATACAACTCAGCGTGCTTTCCTCTGTAGCATAACATCTCTAAGTTCTGGGGCTAAATGTGAATATCTCTGAGTACTTGTATTAGTTATATTTGTGTTACTATAACAAAGCACTGGAGGCAATGAATTTATAAACAGTTGTTCCGTGTAATGTCCCTGCAACTCCAAAATGCTGACAACTCAAGATGTAGAGTATTCTAAAACTCTGAAATTAAATGTTCCTTATTCATTGGATGGTATGCTTGGAACACTTCTGATAATGTGTTAGAAAATTTGGAAAAGACATAAACATGGTCAAAGGAGACACATGCCAAGAGTATGTTGAAGGAAATACTTAAATACCTAGAACATGTGAAGCATTTGTTCTTCTAAGCCTGCTCTCAAATTATTACTTGTCATTTCTTCTTGAATAGGCACCAGTTGTGTAGGCACCATTTCTTCTTGAATAGGCACCAGTGTATTTGCACACCAGTGTCGGCCAGTTGTGCTCCATGATCTGCCCTTAACAGGGCCGCATTATTAGATGTCCATAGTGGTAATCTCCCCACATTTTGCATCTGTTCCTCTGTAGTCTAAGCACTCTCCTTCCCAGCTAGCTCATTCTTTTCATGCTGCAGATAACCTTTCTCAGATATCATCCTTGACTTTTCATTTACGGTCGGATCAAGTCCCAAATCCTTAGCTTGGAATTCAAGGACCAGCACCAGCTGCCCTAGCCTACACGGAAAGTCATAGCTATGGATTTTTAAAACTTAGAGATACTCAGACTAAACCTTTCATTTCATAGAAGAAGAAAACAAAGCTCAGGAAGATTAAGTGACTTGACCTAGGTCATGGTGCTAGTGACACCAGGTGAACAACAGGAGGAAAAGAGGCCTGGCTGTCAGTCTCGATCACCAACGCCCTCCAGCAGCGCGTGGTGGTGTACACGGGCTGTGGCACAGCCTGGATCCATGCACTGGGGTGGATTCTTCCTTCCTTTCCATTGCCCTATGGACAGGGGTGGAGATGTGACCGTAGTCAGCTAGATTATGAAGACAGCAACACTGGCTTGTTAACTTCAGTCACAAAAGATGAGAGTTATCATTCTTATGCTTCTTTCACTTTTAGATGTTTCGTGGAAAACTTCTCCTAAAATTATCATTATCATGTCTTTCTTTTCTGAAGAAAAATGTTTTTATTAAATATATTGACATAGAGCACATTTTTTCTGATATACTCTTTATTTATTAACATTTTTGCTTTTTAAATATATGTGTAACCAGTGATATTGTACAAATGCTTTGAGCTAGGTCATAAAGAGCGAAGCCATAAGGAGAATAAAGTAAAATTAGATAAAAATAAAGACAAAATAGGAAGGGAGAGTAATAAAGGAAGAGTAAGTAATAAAGTAAAGGCAAAAATAATGTTAAGAATGATAATACTATGATTTTTAGCTTCATATCAATTTACGAGAGGAGAAAGACATAGAAGTTCATTGAAATCATATAGATATAGTTATAAATATAGGTGATATAGATATAGACATAGATAGATATAGATATATATCGCATATGGACCCAGGGCTTCATACATGCTAGGCGAGTACTATGCTGCTAAATTACTTTTCCAATAGTATTTATTTTAAATTCTAAGATGTGGTCTTGGCAAGTTGTTCAGGCTGAGCTCAAACATGCAATCCTCATTCCCCACCTCCCAAATTGCTAAACTTATAAGCACGTACCACAACCCCAGAACTTGTATGTCTGTACCTAAAAGTCAGATAGTACATTGTTTGGGATAACTTACAAATGATCTGTCTAAAAACATCTTTGGAGTTGTTCTTAAAGAAGAAATTATATTAAATAGCAAACACTATATTGGGAATACACACACAAATGTCTGCTGTGTATGAATCATCAATTTCAACTGTTTATTCTCTTTTATGCATAATATATGACATAGATGTATGATTATATAATATATCTTTATATAATATATATATTAGAGTGAGACAGAGAAACAGATAGAAAGATGAACAGAAGGATGGGTAGCTAGTAGGTAGCCATATAAATAGATAAATAATTCAGAACCCTCTTGTATAATGAGAGCAAGAGGAAGTATCAATATTAATCTTAAAACATAACAAAATTTTGGCACACTCAAAATTCAATACCTAGAAACCAGCAGAGAATTGAGCTACTAAAGGAACATCTAACTTAATGTATGGGAAAAGACAAGTGAATGTAGTAAGAAACAAGACCAGTGATTTTAATTACCTGAAATGTCACAAATGCGTAAAAAAATTCTGTGGGAAATTTTAGCAGTTTTTCAAAGGCTAGTGTGGGTTAGGAGGAGAGCCCCTCAGGGTTCACATGTTTCTGTAGGCTTTCTTCCAGGCAGGTGTTCATAGTTGAAAAGAATCCGGAGGAAACTTCCTCCTTAGAGCGAAAAGGCAAGAATGGTAACAACAGCCATACCTATCGCCTTTATAAAATAAATACCTTGATCTACAGAGCAAAGAACAAAAATACTTTATCTTCAGGACAAACTGTGACAGCTTGGGAAAGTGAAAAAAAGAAAAACAAAGCAAAGAGCCTACACAGGCAAAAGGGGCAGAAGTCCCCGCTTGTTTCACACTGCATGAGGAAGAAGGGCAGGAGAACTCGAGCAGGACGCAGCCCCAGACTCAAACTGTGGGTGTCTGCCTAAGCCGAAGGCAAATAGGAGCATGAGAAAAGGATCACTCTTGCATGCCTATATCTGGTAATCGGAGCAACTTCGAAGATAACAATAAATAATACAGCAACCATTATAGATTTCTTACCATCTTGTTTTGACATTCTATGTCATTTTTTATAGTTCTGTGTTGTTTTGCTTTTGTCTTTGTTTCTGTTATTTTGTTTTTGTTCTTTTCTCTTTAAAATAAAAAAAAAGAAAAAGTATGCCATTCCAAGCCCTCCATCACCACTGTAATAAACACTGAGGAAACTTAACATTGGGACAAGTCTCGAAAAATGTAAGAGGAATGCTCTTCCTCTTCTGTAGAAGAGGAGAGCTCCTCAAAGGAAGGATGTGGGGCCAAACGGAATTCTATCATGTGCATTTTTATTGTTTCCCATGAGCCACGTGGTGGAGGCTTGGGATACAGGTAGGTACCCTTTGGGAATGGCAGAACTTTGGGGGCTTGGTGGGCAGTCTGAAGGTCATTTTAGGTCTGTCCTTAACAGTGGCAGTGGAAGCACAACCATTTATTCTCTTTTTCTCTTTCTTTCATTTCCCAACCATTAGCTGAGCAACTGCGCTCTACCTCATAGCTCCACATGACGGGATGTCCTAGCACAGAACGTAAAGCCACAGAGACACCCAACCATGGCTCAGGGTGCCCAAACTGTGGGTCAAAATAAACCTTCTTTCTTTGTAAATTGATCATCTCTGTTACTTATTATAGTCTTTGAAAGGGGACTGTCACACAGGGCCACAAAAGTAGAGTCTATGTTCAAACCCAGCCAGACGTCTGACTAGATTAACACAAAACAGACAAGGACTCAAGAAAAGGAGTAGTTAATAAAATTCAGTGAAACAAAACCGTAAAAAAGACCTTATGATCCACAACGCAACATACAGTCCCTCAACAAAAAATATTTGAAAGTTAACAAGAAATATAGGAAAAAACACAATCTGCAGAGTCAAAGCAATCCTGCTACCCAGAATCAGATCTGATGGATGTCAGAACCATCAAAAAATAACACTACAATAACATATTAGAGGCTGTAAAGGAAAAGATACACAATTCCCATGGTTAACAATGTCATTTCAGTAAAGAGGTAGAAAATATACTAGAGAATCAAATGGAAAAGTTAAATAATGATAATGATAAAAAAACACTTTGATAGAGAAAGAATTCCTCAGGCTCACTCAGGGTTTGGAACAGGAGAACAATAACTCTCCCTTTTTCTAGATGGGCCAGAGGGGCCATGGTTTGGCCAACCCCTGTCACTCCTCTTTCCTTCATTCCCTTTCAATCTCCCTTGGTCTTCTGAGGAGAAATGGGACAGGTTCCCCATGTCCTTGCTCTACTCCTAGGAAGAACACACTGTTCACTCTCTAGAACATGTTGAGAGGAGGAGCAGCTGGCCTGTGGGCTGTGGAACCTCCAGATGCTGCCATACTTTTGAAGGCGCTGTGGAGGAACTGACCCTCCCATCACAGAGATCAGTGTGATTTGGCTCCTAATTGTCTCCTACCCTCAAAGTCAGTAAGCTGTGATGAACACAGCTTGCTGTCAGGAAGGGTCTTCAATTTTGACTCCACCGCTTACTACAGAGAACCAACAGTCATCCAGAAAGCAGACCGCATCTCCTTCTTAACATAGAATACCCTTTACATGTTGAAAATCAACTACACTGAAAATATAGAACTTCAAAAGTAAAGGAAAAGAAAAGTCTTTCAGAGATCAACATTAAGTTAGGGAAAACATTGCCAGGAGTTTTTCTTGGAATTTTTAAGCAACTGAATCAGAAATTTTCTATCTCCCAAAGAAAAAGAGCATTACAATTGACTAGATAAAGGCCAGGTAGCTTTCTCCATATTTTTAATTGTTCTAAATTAACTTTTCTTCAATGTAAACTTTTTATCAAAGTATTTTGGTTTTATAGAATATGTAAAACTAGTGTGTGATCAAATGGCCCAATGAATGGAGGAAGGGATTGTGAACACATTCTTGAACATTTCCTACACTACATGTAACATTCAATGAACTTAGAGATTACATGGAATGGGACAATATAAACTCTAGAAAACAACCAAAATAAATTTTACACAGTATTACGAATAAACAAATAGAGAAGATGGGAATGATGTCATTAAAAATTCTAATTTATGATCAGGCAAAGTAGAATGAAGATTAGAAAGGTTGGAAAAGAAAACCTGAGAGTGGTGCAACATACCTGAAATCCTAGCTACTTAGGGGGTGAGACCCAGGGAGGACTTCTCCGGTCAGTCTAGGAAAATTAGAAAACACTGTCTCCAAATAAAATGCTTTTTAAAGGACAGGAGATGGAGTTCAGTGGTAGAGTGCTTGCTTAGCATCTGGAAACTCCTAGGTTCAATCTACACCACTGAAATAAAGGAGAAGGAAAGAGGAACAAATGAAATAAACAGAAAACAGCTGGCAAGAATGACCAAAATGGAATATAATGTAGAATGTGCTCTAACAAAATCATGATATCAATTATTACATTAAATATAAATGGTTTAACCACAAGTGTTAAAGTACTGAGATTTTATAATTAAAAAAAGATTAAAGTGAGCTAAGTAATATTTGCATAATACTCACATGTAATTGGATAATTTGAACTGTTAAATGATTTTTTCCCATATCACCTGTCCTTCAAACTGTAAACATTAATCAATTTTTAAAGCATATTTTAGGGTTCCACTACAATATTCACTTAATCACTGGTAACTCATTAAAACAAACCTGAGATGAAAATTTCAATTACAGTTTTGATTTTTCATTGATTACTTCCAATTTGGTAAGAGTAAAGTGATGCATAAAAACACTTCAAAATCATTTAGCATCATCTACAGACTAACATATCACTTGTGTTTACATTCTCAAGTTTATGAAGAACATGAATCTAATAACCTTACCCTGGTGACTGATCAATACGTTAATTTTAATTGAAAATTACAACTAAATTATTATGAAATATTTCTGTTGCTCTTGGAACAATGGCAAATACTGCAACAAATGGAAATTGAAAGATGTGAGAGTATTAAACATAATATATGAGTGAAAACTTAGAGTAACATTTCTTGTTATATTAGATATATTGTAGAAAATGTATATTCAGTTTTTATAGAAAGGAAATTTTTTGGTAAGCTTTTTAAAAATTACTTGCCCTGTTCTGTTTTTTTTTTTTTTTTTTTTTCTCTTGCTATTAAAAGGTAGATTTACCTTGGACAGTCACAAAGCAAAAACTATCATATAAACAAACCCCTATTACACAGACGGGAAACATCTTCCAAAATGAAGAAATTCTATTCATATAAACTCTACATTAGGAGAAGTAGAATTTACTAACCTCACTTTTTGAATTCTTTGAGTGAGCTATTGGAGACAATCTATAGAGCTGAAGGTTAAGAATGAATTAAATATTTCTGATGGAGACTTTAAAAGTTTAAATGATTTCTAGGGCACTGGGAACATTTTCCCTGTAAAGTTTTGCCAATTACTTATTGTATTTTCATGGACAATATGAAACACATATGAATGGACCCATGCACTCTATTGGTTATTGAGCAAATTTCTTTTGGCAGTAAATTCTCTTACATGCAAATAACAGATGAAAATAAACAGTATATGGATCTGTTTTTCACAAAGGTGGTACATTATACCATGAATAAAAGCTAGGATATAACTACATGGAAATCATATAAGTGACAAATGTACTTTAATGAACAAAAGGAGAAATATTACATTTGCCTCAGATAATTTTACTTAGGAGGGTTTTTTACCACCCTGCTCCATGTAGATATCATCTTAAAAGAGCTGTATCTCTGGGGAAGCTATTCAGTGTCCTTGTCATGATAGGCCTCTCTGGGTCCTATAATTACCTTTCTTTCTGTACCTTGGGCGATGAAATCAAATCAGAATTGAAAGCACCAATTCTATTCTGTCATTCAGCTCCATTATAAAGGCTGATCCTATTGTGAACTAGAAGTCTGAGCGACCTGAAAATGACTGAACTTAAATTATTACAGTTGCCGAAAGTCCCAATTACTGAGGAGACAACCCTGTAGAAATCAGTAGAGTGAAGCTGAATGGTTAGAAAAATTGATATTCCTCTCAAAGTAGCAAAGAATTAAATATGTCACTATGGTGAATAAAGGATAGCAAGTAAAACCTAATAACACGTATCTTCTTACAATGACTTATCAGTGCCTTTTTATTCATTTTTGCTTTAATTCAGAGAAGATATTATGCTGTTTTTATTTCCTGTTGTGGAATTTGAATTAAGTCAACCAAACTATCATTTACTAAAGACTGCTAAATATGTCAGCCTCCACTGATAAATGGAAAGAACAATAACTCCAAATTCTTCCACCAACAATGACAAATTCCTTCTGTTACCAGAAGTTCAGAGACTAATAAAAGAATACTAATAAAAGAATACTATGAAACCATAAGTAAAAGAAGAATAAGTTGTTTTGAAAATATAAAAGCTGATCTGACTTTAGTAGCAAGAGGATCTCAAAGAAGACAATGGACATCATGTGATATTTGATAAAGAAGTTATAGAATATTTTGGCCAAACATCTGGACAGGTCTTCCCAGACTGCATGAAGAGCTTATCTCAAAGATTTCAGAATAGGAAGTAGAACAAATCTGTAATTTATAAGGAATCCAATGAGGATGGGATGGAGTCTGAGCAGGGGAAGCTTCCCCATGAGGGGAGGGAGGCACCACTCTGTGAAGACATTTCTATGCCACAGAAAGAAGTCTTGTTTCATCTTCCGAGAAACTTGAAGCTGCCGATGACCTTCACCCAAAGTCACTGCAAGAGCTGTGAATTTTCAGGCAGATGCGTGACCCAAAGTCAGACTGCTCTCTTCCCAGCAACCCTTTCCCTCTCCCTGGAGAAAAGAACACCTATTTGTAGTCACCCTGCAAAGGAAATTCTATTGTGAATGAGTGTAGAAATTATACGTGCTCTTAACACCTGTGTGTAAAAAGAACTTTCTCTATTTTACAGTTGAAACTGAAACCTAAATGGGTCAGCACAAGGATTCTGAGCTTTATGCTAAGAACTATCTTTACTATCAGATCTCAGCCATTTAATTCGGAGCTTTCTATCTCAACGTTATCAGGTGTTAAATATGGGTGAAACTACTATCACAAATGAGTGTCACTGATATACATTCCTTACCAATAAATTATTTAATTAATGTAAATTACAGCAAGTATTTGACAATCTTGTCCACTCATTATAGCTCTCTCAATCAACTCGGAATAGACAGACAATAAAGCCCAACCTTGCGTCCTTGGTAACTAACTTTGTCTACCTCTCTATGTTTTTGACACCTAAATTTTACAATGAAGTAATGTAACTTGAAGCACAACTAGACAGGGATACATGGCCACCATATCACCGTCCACTCTGGTGGGGAGAGCAGGGGACAAAGAGGGCCCAGATGCTACATCACGTAGAGAATTTGTCACAGTGTGGTTATTTTCCTTGTGAACAGGAAGTTTGATTTCAGGTACTCTGTTCACTGTGCCATCTGGACGTGATCTTGATCTGTGTTTCCTCTCCCTTCATTGAGATGTTCCAGATTTGTAACAGAAACAACTCAAGGAAAAACAAGAAAGTGATTAGGACACGTGCATAGTTTATCCCTTGTTATTGGAGACATCAGGGAAGTGACAATGAAGAGGTAGAAATTGAGTTCCATGGGAGTAACATCTTGCTACGCCCGCATCCTAGGGGTCCCGTGTTGGGGAACAATGCTTACCAGTACACAGTGCCAGGAGAAAGCAACACCTCCAGTCCTCATTGAAACGCATGACCACCTCACCCTGAACCTATTGATAATCTGTGCACTTTCCTGTCTGTTTCAATACTATCACCTTCGTTTTGTGTTGGTCTCTTTGTTTTCCAATGTATTTGCTTTTATAAGCCACTGTGGGTCACCATTTATAGTGAACAAAAGCAGGTCTTCACCTGTTCTGTGTCATGCTCCCTTACAACTCAGCCTGTCTTCTCTGGTAACTCCCAGTCCTTTTCTGTGACAAGTTCCCAAAGTAAATTATATGTTTTCTTTTTAGTTTCAAAATGCTTTGGTTTGCATCCCCAAAGAATTAACTATGCAAGGCAGTGCTTCAAATTTCTGATTTATGTAGAAAAATATATTTGTCCATGTGAAATTTAACTTATTACCGGCAAAAATACAAAGGTTTATCTTTCCCTAGTCACAATATCTTGGGTAATTGACTTATCAGGTTTGCTAGTTTAGTGGTTCAGGGTTTGGTGAATATTTAACGTACATTGTTTCATGTTGCTGTGTGTTAAAATTTTTGTAAAACTTCTTTGAAATTAGGATATTATATTATATTAAGTTAAGAGTAAAGTCTTCCAGCAAAGATAGCAGTAGGCACTGTTCGAACATGATATTCTGGCACAATAAAACCACACAGAAACATGACATAGAACAAAAATGTAGACTATTTCTAAAATAAATTTCCACATTCCAACATAAGTTCATTATTTATGCATGAGTCTACTGTAAATACTAATAGGACAACTGCACCTGAGGAGTTTTGTAAGTCGTAAAGAGAAGGAAGGGTTATCGAAGGTGGATATCAAATTATGACAACTATGACCAAATCCCTGAGGTAGAGCTGAACAGGGATACTTGTGCAGATCTACGCAGCATTAGTGAAGAGAACATATGCTAGCAAAATGAGTCTTTGTTAACCTTTGAAATGTCCTTGGTGTTTCACAACTCGGGCCTTCCTGTCCCTTCCTCTTGGAATGATGCCATTTTACCTGGTACACCATTGCTAATCTTTTGGGACTAACGTCAAGGACCCCTACTTGAAAGAAACCGCTGACGTCTGAGGATATTGACTGCTGTGTGTAACTACTGGGCTAGTGAAAAACTCAAAAAGTAAAAAACAGTCAACAAATTTGGAAGTGCATGGAGTTATTTTATATGAGACATGCGAGAAAAGGTCAGCACGAACATTATGCCACAAAGGGAGTTAGCACATATAACACAGGAGCATTTAGGGTTCAGCAAAGTAAAGACACTAAAGATGAATGTAAATGTACATGAGAGGAGAAGCATTTATTAAAATCATGTCACGGATGGTTATGACATACTCAAAATACTTATGATTTAGTTAATATATGAGAACACTGCAGACTTTCTCCTAACTTCTTTCAAATAACAATATTTTAGAAACCTAAATTATTAATGGATACAAAGTAGTTTAACAAATTCTACATCAGGAAAAATGTTATTATATGTAGTTGTGTTTTCCTTGATAGAGATGGCATGAGAATCACATCAGGTGGATTTCCGAGCTGTAACAGAGATGGTTATAGTCATGACAGGTGCAATGTGAACTGTTATCTGACTGTATGGAAGTTTTTCCCGATTGCCAATCAGGGTTAATCTCAGCCCATGCCAAGGGCATTCTGACCTTGCAAGAGCACTGATGTGTTATGTAATTGGCAACTCCATCTTTCCTATGCTTCCCACAGCGTCTAGAATGATATTAGTTAACATCAATATTTTAAAATTGTGTTACTATGTTGTTGACCTGGTTCTTGCAATAAAGAATACAGTCCAGAAGTAGAATTACCAAAAGTGAACATTTTAGTTTAACTTTAAATTTTTCTCTTCCATAGTACATTGTTATTTAAATACTTCGAAAAGTCAAATTTTTGATACAATTACAGCTTATTTAGAAAATATTCCACACAAACCTCCACTTCTCATTTTCTGCAGTCTCCCAGAAAATGTGCGCCGGAGCCTACTGGGGAGGAAAGCTGAGTATGTACCAATTTGTAATTTTTGTAGATTTTTTGCAAAATTCTACCTCAGGAGCTCAGATCCACAGGAATTATCAAAAAGTTATAGGTGAAGAGACATTAGCAACACTAAACAGACAGATGCGCAGAAACGCATGGGTTCCCGGTGGTCTGGGCCTCGTTGTCCATGGACGGCTCAAAGAGGCAGGACGAGGTCTCTAGTACATATCAGATATGTCCAAAGCTGTTGATCTTCACAGCAGCATGGCCTGTCTTTAAACAATGAGGAGGGTGTTACAGAGCACAAGCCTGGCGTCTGAAGAGCTCTCCGTCAAATCCCAGGCTATCTCACTATAATCTCTTGCTCCACATTATGTCACATATTCTTTTTTTAAACTGCATTTTATGTTGAGATCAGCCTCAGAATTCAGATGTTAGAGTGAAAATTGCTAGGACTGATAATCATCTACTAAAGCACCTCAGATAATTTTGTAGTCTTTATAATCCAGAATGTGCTAACACTGTAAGAATACCTACGCGTTTTCCTTAACAGTTTCCCTTTTCCAGGGCTCTAAGGTTACAGGTACATGGGCAGGGAAAGAACAAAGACGCAGTAGCTGAAATATGCCCTCCCTTTTCTCTTGTCCTCTCCCCTGTCCTTCTAGAGGTCAGTCGGATCTTCCCCTTCACCCACAGGGATTTATTCATCCAGACTCAATGACCCATTCACTGAATCCTGACTAGGAAGGTAGAAGAAATTTTGCCACGTTATTCTTGTTACTATAATCAGAGAATATGTAGTAAAAGTGACTGTTGTGTAGAGTCATTTTAGGCTCTTGGTCCCTAAGTGACTCCCACATTTATTATGTCTTTTCTCAGTGGGAATATTGGAACACTGTTTTATTTCTCCATTCTAAAGGTATTTCATTAATCAAATTCCATAAGTTTTACTAAGCAAAAAAGAAAGCAAAAACAGAAACAGCTTATTCCACTGTCAAACCATGTTGCTGTTAAATTAAAGAAAACATTAAAGAATTATTAAACAAAAGTTCTTTTGCATTCTCCACCTATATACACCTAGTATAGAACCACATAAAATAATAACACTGAATTTAGACAGCAGCAAAGTATAATTCTTAGAAAAGGGGTTCAGTAATATATTTTCTATAAATAATTTTATATCAAAATATCACAATTTGGGCAAATTGCAAAATTATTTTTGCTCACTGAAAATCGTTGAGAGTGAAGCTTATAGTAATAATTATGAGAACCTTTATGTACATGTATATATTTTATGATAGTATATTCATATACATATATTCATCTATATTCATTTAAATCACCACAAATTGAAAATATGTACAATTGCTTTTTCCTGAAACACTATTATAAAACGTTTCATCATTATGCTTAATACATTTTAAAGAGTATGATTTTCCACTACTAGTTTCTTATCTTTTCATATTTTAAAAATAATCCTTCTAGATATTTTCCATAATAAATGTGCCCATCAGCTTTTCATTCACATTTCTAAGATTTGAAATGTAAAGAATTAAGAATTGTTTCCAGTTTTCGGCTGCTACATAGCACAGTACCCCCAAATTTACCAGCCTAATCAATAGCTCTTCCACTGCTTGTCATTCTGAGGTCAGGACTTGGGAGTGAGCAGCTCACACAGTTTTGCTTCTCTCGGTAGTCCTCTGGGGTCCTTCGATCAGCTGCTCTACACTGGTGCCCCACCAGAGGTGGAGGTTCCAGATACCCTGACTTCTTGACTGGCTGCTGCTGCTTGGCGACCCTAGCAGGGGTTGTCAACAGGTAACTTTGTTGCTCCTCCACATTGCTACTTGTGCTTCCCCACATCATGGAACCTTTCTTCTAAAATAACAGTATCGAGTACATAAAAAGTACAGACTGCCCCACTTGCATTAGAAGTGACATACATTCTCTTTTGCTACAAATGATTCTACAAAATAAAGATGGGGTCAATCAAGATTAAAAACAGAAGAAAGGGCCTCCATTTACTGGCAGATTATTTCAAGGTAACAGAGTAAACATACTCTTCAGACAGAAAGTATAAACTACTATCAGCTTTTTTCTCAAATAACTTATACCATTAAAACTTGAAAGAGACTGACTGAAAAAACAAATACATTTTGAAGTTTATTTTATTTTAGTGTGTATTATCTTGGGCTTCAAAAACGTCCAGAAGACCACTAGTATGATATAACCTGATTGCTATAATTCTTCCTTTTAAAGATTTTAGCGTAAGAGCAGAGAGCGGTTACAGCAATAATTTTATTGTAATCAAACTCATAATTTGAAAATACCACCTCTGCCAAAAAACGCCTTCACATACTTGTAGAGGTACAGTTTGAGGTCACCTGCACAAAGCTCAGCTTCATAAGGTGCAAATGTGGGTGTAGAGAGTCAGAGAGAAGATATTTCATTTTAGGAGACCTACTGACTCACTCAGTTCAAAGGACAATCTGGAGATCTGAGCTATGATCATACCCATGACGATGAAGATAAATGAGCATATTTTGAAAAATTTAGTCAATTTAACAACATACCTTTTTTCACATTTTATTATCTTAAAGTCAGGACTTGTTTGTAATTGATCACATACTGCTTTTCTTAGTGTTAAATAATATGTGTTATAATGCATGATATCTTGAATTCAAAGTGATACGGTACTTCGGGTGATCCATCTCTGTTGAATTTGATCACAGCTGAGTGTGATTCATTTATTTTCCCCATTTATAATTTGTTTTGAGCCATTATACACATAGGCAATTCAAACGTATCATATGAGTGGTGTGCTTAATGCTTTAATTAGGCTAAATTTTCAAGAATTTAACTGAAAATTATTAGATATGATCCTACTGTGCAGACATAATGCTTTACTATTGTTTATTGTTCAATTTGAGTCTTTTGGGTCCACCATGGGAAAAGAAAATCAGTGTTGCTTGTTGTAAAAACTTTGTTCTATGCAAAGTAGATGTTGCCAACACCTTCATATATGTCTGCAGATGTCGTTTGAGGTCGCCTGCACAAACAAAGCCCAGCTTCACAAGGTGAAAATGAGATAGGACAGAGTTACCCTGTAGCACTTGAATTTTATGTAGTTTTCACCCCAACCTTGTTAACTGCTTACTTTTTAGGTCATCACCAGCTTTGTAATTATCAAGCCTTCCCTTTAATAGTAAGTGGTCTCTCTCCAAGAAGTTTAACATAAAAAAGATTTAAAGAGCTGAAATGTCTTCAAGGAAGTTCTAAAATCTTTTTTCTCTAATATAGAGTCAAACCATGTACTGATGAATAAGGGAGAACATATCCGTGATAGAGTTTTAATGAATCAAAGTTAATTAACAAGAAATAAATGGACCTTGCTGAGGAGAACCTTGAATGCCATATGTTATACTTGAATTCTTTTCATATCTATTTTTTCATGGACCATTTCATGATGACATCATGATCAAAACATCACAAAATGTCACATTTTCTAGTTTATTTATTTATTTATGTTAAAGAGAATAAAAAACATGAAATATGATGATAAATCAACAAGATGATAGGAAATCAACAGTGGTTGTTATACTATTGCACATTGTTATCTTCAGAGTAGTTGTTCTGATTACCAGATAGAAGCATATTGCTGGTTGTGGTTTATTGAAAGGAACAGTCAATGCTTAAAATTTTCTTTTTTCTTGACTAATCTTGCACACTTGAATCCAGTAATCAGAATGACTGATCTGAAAACAACAATATGCAGTATAAGAATCATTGTTGAACTCCTGTCATCTTGTATGGTGAAGCTCTGCATCATCTCTAATGCTTTTTTTTTTTAATTGCTTGTTACCATCTTTGATTATTTGATCAATTTTACATTTTTATGTCTGGTGGACTGAGCAATTTCGTTGAAGATAACAGTATATAATGTAGCAACCATTGGTAATTCGTATCATTTTGTTTTGAGGCATGTATCGTTTTTGTTGTTTTTTGTGTAGTTTTGATTTTATCTTCATTGTCGCTTTGTTAGTTTTTTTTTAATTTTTAAAATTTTAAAAAAAGTGAGCATTATCTGTTCCTTGCCACAGCTTCCAGTTTAATAGCTACATTCTTTTTTCAGCAACTCTCTTAGACAGAAACAGCTTACAGTCAGGTTACTGCCATCATTACAACAGCACATCACACACATTATTTTATCACTAATTGAAGGTTTGAAAAGGGACACTCCTGGAAACCATCTGAACTAGCTGGTATTTGGTTTTCTATGCTGATAGTAGACAGGATTTTTTCTGATGGTGACTGCACAAGGTTGCTTGCTAGAGTACTTGTAGCTAACTTTACCAAACAGCAATCCTATGCATGAATAAAATATATATTATTAGGTTCATCTCAAAGGCGATAGTATTATTCATGGAAAATAAATTTCCCACATCCTATCAGGAAGAAGCACAATTAATTTTGTCTTTCCTAGTAAGGGATAGATTTTCCTTCATCAGATCATACTACCTTACCATGCCATGTTTATCATCAATGACATTTGGCATTACATCTAGCTGGCTTGGAGGGCAGTTGGATTTCACAAAGCTACATAAAGCTAAGCACCCCTTGCAGGAGCTGAACCTGTGATCTTGGCCTTGTTAGCCTTTTGGCCCAAGGGATTCTGCCATCAACACACTGCTGTTTAATCATCCAGCTGCAAGGACACTGGTAAGTGGAAAGGCTAAGTCTTTGCAAAATTAGAATTATTATTTTGTATAAAGTGCTTCTACCTCAAATTATAGTCCAATACTGACAAGTTGTCTGACCTATCAGGCTAAATCACTGGGATGATGATAAATCCAATCCACAGCCCTGTGGATTTACTCCTAGAGAGGCTTAGGTGTGTCAACAAACAGACAAGTCACAGAATCTCTTATTGTTACAGCTTCGTACAGTCTGGCACTTCAAGGAGTTCTTTGGCTGACAGCTAGGAAGGAAAAGTATAGAATTATATTAGCATTTATAAGATAGTTCCTTGCTTATCTATAAGTCAATTGCATAAAATAGTATTTCTAAATAGTGCAAAATTCATCTTATTTTAGACATTTGCTCTAGAAAATAAAATAGAACATAATTTCTTCGCAAATTTGTTAAGAAATCAGATAAACCCAGTTATCATCATGGTGAATGTCAGTTATCATTAACTTAGAGAGCTGATGTCTGATTTAATCTGGCATTACATGATTTAAGCCCAAATGGAAATCTAACTCACAATAATTTTAGAAACAGATGAATTAAACCTAATGTTCTACACTTGATTTCTGAATTCAGCATAGAATAATGCAGAAGCTATTAACTGGGATGTCTTAAAGGGATCCTTCAGAATGTAACTCAATGAAGAAAACCAGAATGTTATTCTTGAAAAAATGGTATTTGCCTCATACTTGCTAGGCCTAAATATTAATCCCCCATGAACCAAATCTAATTTAGAATTTAGTGGTCTCTAGATTTGAAAATAGTGCCTTCTGTATGATTAGTATTTATTATTCATGAATCCCCTGGTTCTTTAGCATATATACATACACCATTAGTTTTCAAAATAAATCTCTTTTACTAATGAAAGGCAGCTCAGATGTTAGTGGAAATGAAATAGTTAAAAAAATAAAACATTCACTCATCAAGGAGAATATGTGGTGGTGAAATACAGAAAGGAAATACATAACAGTTGTTTATAGAGTTGCAGACTGTGTTTCAGGTAATATTTAAATATATATATATATATATATATATATATATATATATGACGCCAAACAGCATAGCAGAAAGGAGAGGAAACACATTTCCAGGTTTTTATCAGAAAACATAGGAGGGATTTTTGAAGGGTCCACAGTAAGTTCCAACTTTTGATCTGGGCAGCTGGTGAGAATTAAAATGACTGTAACTTGTTAATGAAGAGTTTTCATTTTAAATTATAGACAAAGGATCTGTAGAGACTCATAAATTTCTTCAAATCTCCAGTGAACATCTCAACATTGAAACATCTCCTGATGAGATATTGAGGACACAGAAGAGTTGCTGTGGTGATACTCAGTTAACATGACCAGTGGTCGTGCTGTATCTGTTTAATGGCGTCAAGGAACAGTAACAATGGCCTGGCTGTGTCGGGGGGTTTCCAGAGAGGAGAGGCCTGCAAGCCACCGTGCTGCAGAGGCTCCATCCTGTGGGAGCTCGGCGTCGGCAGAATGAATGCAGAAGGAAGAGGAAGACTGGCTTTCTGGAAGCTCTGTTCTGTCTGAGTAGATTGCTGGTGTTGTCTATGAACACCAGACTCTGGTTCCGTCAGCTTCTTATGCAGACTCACACCAGGGACTATCTAAGAAGCCTCCAGCCCTCTTGTCTGAAATTCACCCTGTGTCCTTGGTCCCTTTTGTTCTGTGGCTTCCAGCTGCTTGGCCTGACTACCTGCTAGATCTTCTGCTTCTGTAGCACGCAGATGTCACTGTGACATGGTGGCTCTGGGGATGTACACACTTCCCTCTTGATTCTTTACCTTTGGAGAACCCTAATTAATATGGTGTATTCCTGTGGATTAGAAAGAATAATGAGATTTAGAAGATACGCTTGAGTCCCACCAATAACATCTACTGTCAGGAACCTACCACTAAAAATCCCATCCCTAGAATCCTCTGCCAGGATCAAAACTCCAAAGCTAGAAATTGTACTGGGTGTACTTTAATGCATTTTCACAAGCTGCAGCAGTGTGTCTATGCTCCGTACCACCAGGCCTCCAATTTCAGTAGATCTTCTCTAGTGAAAAGGTGCAACTCTCAGGACACTAAATAAAAGATGAAAACTGAGGTATTGTGTTTTATCCAGAGAAAGGAAATTCTTTCTAGTAAACCTGTTGGCAGATTTAGAAAGATGAAAGAAACATTTACTATATTAAATATTAAGGCTTCAAATTCATTTGTTTCAAATATCAGATCATTCAGGAACTTGCAAAATTTCCATCTTACGCAGCCATAGGCAATGTCTGTTAGACATCACTCACTGAAGGGTTAGTTGTGATGTCCATAGTCTAGCTCAAGAGCTCCAGAGTAAGTTATAGCATCAGTATCACCCACTCCAAATCCATATGCAAGGGTGATGAGCAAAGGGTCTGAGCAGAAATTTATTTTACCAATGGAAAGAAAGTCTATTAAAAGAAGTAGAAAAATGTGGGAGGAAATTTAGAAAACACTATGAACTCAAGAAATAGAGGGTATCTTTGAAAATACAAATTGAGGGATCCAAATGTGTAATAGGGGTACATTAAAAAGTAGGGAGGTTGGGTGTATGATTAAGAAGTAGGCTTAAGGAGAACACAAAATAAGAGAAGAAAAGTTCTGGACAGAAAACTAAGACATAGATATTCTGCAGTGAAATACATTCTGTTAATAAAGATGCTTGGATTCCATTAAAATTTATTCATTATTAGGTTAAAAAGAATTCCCCAGGCCCTTGTTTCTGCCTAAAGGAGTACTGTAGAATATCACTTTCTTGCAGAAAAAAAAAAATGGATAACTGGAGAAGTGGATAGAATAAGGTTTTGTAGGTACTGACTGAGAGGAACACAGATTGCAAACATGAACGAATGGGAAGCGAATGCTGACCAAACATGTCTGCTTTCTGAAGAAAGGCAACGTCAAGACTGTGCTAAAGATCAGGAAACACACTTCGTGCCAGGAGCTGTCTGTGCTCAGCAGACAGAGGTACTGACAGAGGCCAAAGCAGCAGGGATTTTCAACAGAGTAGCAGAAAAGAATAAGCAAAGGAAAAACTCCACTAAACTGCACAGCCTTGTCCTTAGTCATTTATGTGTTAGAAAAGCAAAAGCAGAGGCTACAGATGAGAAGTATATGCATGAAAATATTAACATCAGTTGTGTTCTTCTCTTTCCTCCCTCCCTCTCTCCCTTCCCCCCCTTCTTTCCTCCTTCTTTTTTAGTTTGTGGTACTGGAGATTGAAAACAGAAACATCACACTGAGCTACATCCCCCCATTTTTTTTTTTATTTTAAAGGCAATAATAAAAAAAGAACAATAGCAAAATACCAATAACATAGACAAAAACAAGACAAAGCAAAAACAATAAAAATGATACACAGGTTCAGAACAAAATCATAGGAATTAACAGCGGCTGCACTACATATTGTTATCTTCAACAAAGTTGCTCAGATTATCAGCTGTAAGAATGCAAGATTGATCAAACCATTAAAGAGAATAAAAAATAAAAACAAAACAAAAAAAATGAAACAATAGTGTTTTACTAGACAAGATGGTAGAAATTCACCAACAGTTGATGACTAATTTTCTTTTCCTTTTCAGCAATTTTGCATGCTTATATCTAGTAATCTGAACAACTAATTTGAAGACAATATGAAACATAAGAACCATTGGTGAATTCCCCAGCCATTTTTAGTTTTTTTGTTTTTTTTTTTTAATTTGAGAAAAGACCTCACTAAATCATAAAGTTGTTCAAGCTAAGATTCAACAAACTTGTGGTCCTCCAGCCTCTGCCTCCTAAGGGGCTGGGATTACAGGGTGCACCACCATACCCAGGAACTTCTCTTTCTTTTTATTATTTCCTCAGTCATTCTAACTTATTTATGTAGTTAGGCTACAGAACCCACACCAAAAGCAGCCACCTAGTATACATTATACAAAGCTCTGAGGGCCCAACACAAAGTCAGGGAACAAGCAAGGGCAAATGTCTTACCGTCCAAACATTCTTCAAACACACATCTTGGGAGAATGAGTTTCTATTTTCTGCCCTTGAGCTAACATACGAGAGCTTCCTCTGGAACTTTTTACTCTTTTTGAGCAAACACCTCAAACAACAATACAGTTGCTAGATAACAGTCACATGGTGCTGATTCTTTAAATTTTTAATTGTGGATTCAAAAAAGTGATGTCTTCTGTAAGCTGAAATCTTTGATTTTTCCACTAAAATGGCAAATTAATATGCAATATGGCTAATTGTAACCCTTCTTAAATCAGTGTCAAGGTATAATTGAAAACATCTGCACACCGAAATAGTATGAGATGGAAACAACAAGGCTGTGGTTAGAAACCACCAGAGTGGTCCTTCAGATCTCCTAGAGAGCCGTGTTGGAGCAGATGCTGACCAGCATGACTGAGTGCTGGTCCTTACTACAGGATGTGGAGAAGGAGCAATACACTCAGCCCCTCTGGCCCACTGGGGTTATTTTAAACTGCTGTGGCTGTCACTGTATCTCACCCAGCAACCTCACTGGCATTGTACTACCACTGTGTTTCCTTTGCTGTTGTATTTGGCATATGTGTGACTTATCTTGCCATTTTGATTATGAATTCTTCAAGGTCAGATATGTTAAATGTTCTGTATGTTTCAAAGTACCTACCCATTATGCGAAACTAACAATGATAATATTAAAGTGTAATACTATTTCCTTCTTCTCAGCTTTTTCTAAATTTATATATTTGTTAAATATCATTCCCTTTTGTAATAAAATGTACAAAATTTTTATACAAAGTCTACCAAAAATGTTTACAGTATGCACTTTTGGAAAAAGAAATATTTTAGAACAAAATTTTTGAAACTCATACGAGATTAATACAACTTACTTTGGCCTCTAGAATTACAAGAGGTGCTCAGAGTGGTGGCCATGAGCTTCCAGACATTTATTAGTTTGGCAAACTGCTTCTTGGGTAATCGTGGTCATTGAGATTGCTGCAGATGCTTTTTCAGTTTCTTCTCAAAGGGCTGGCAATGTCGCAGGTTTTCTGAAATATAAAATATCCTATAGGGTTCCCTATAAGAAGGTAACACCATTTGTTGGAATAAATTCATACTAGTTTTATTTTACTGAAATGTGTATACATTTTTGGCAGACTCTGTATATTAATATAAAAATTCACAATTGCATTTATTACATTATTCCACATTGGAAATAATAGACTTGAAGTTTCATTATTTACATCTAAATAAATAAACTTTAGTGACTTTTTTCATGGATACCTATATAAAACACTAAATGAATGCATATAAATGTGTGGACCTGTTTACATAAAAGTGCATGTGTGGATAGGTAGATAATAGATAAGATGGTCAGGATCAAGGTTTGTCATGAAACAGAAATCAATCTGTAAACTTTCCAAAGAAAAACTGTAATTGGTCACAGTTTCTGCACACACACACACACACACACACACACACACACACACATGAATAGGTACTATAAATAGTGAGCCATGGTGCAGCATTTCCAAACCAGTGTTACGTATGATTACCTCTGCTCCCTGACTGAAAGGCTGACTTAAAATTTGTACCAAACATCCTTTTGGCTCACTAAATATAGTGAACTACTTGTGCATTTTTTGTGAACTGATAATCATAAAGATTGCAGGTATGAGCTTATAAATAAGTCCAGACAGCAAGCATTTTGAATAGAAATAGGAATTGTGGTGGGATTTAATCAAAGAGACAATGGGTCAATATCTTGTACTTTTTAGATATTTATTAGCATGTGACACTTTCTAAATATAATGATTTTTTTCCACACAAAAGATCCTTTGTTAAGACTTTGTACTGTTTTGTGCTGTTGAGAAAAGCATTTTAATAAAGTTCTTTTTTTATTGTTTTCAAAAACAAATATCTACCAATATCATTTGTATGTGGATTGAAAAAATTAACATTGTTAAACTCACTTTAGTACTCCCAGCTATGTACAGATTTAATCCAAACCCTATTAAGTCCCAATAGTGTGTTTTGCAGAAATAGAAAAAACTCCTACTGAAATACGTGTGAAATCTCAAGGAATCTCAAATAACCAAAATATTGCTGAAGAAAAACTAAAGAGCTGGATCACTCACGCTTTCTGACTTCAGAAACCTCTACAATGTTACAGTAGTCAAAATAATGTACTACTGGCATAAGGACAGACCAGTAGAATAGTGATCTCATAAACAGACCCTCACATATTTGACACATCTTTTCCAAGAGTACCACACTCATTCAATGAAGGACAATGTGCTGATGAAACTTAGTATACCCATGCAGGAGCAGAAGCAACAACCAAATGAACAAATTGGATATTGTGGTTTTTTTAAAAAAATAAAAATAATTAACAAACACTGACTAAAAAGCAATCCCTGAATGAATGAAAAAATTCAATTTACAATCTAATAGGAGATTAATTTCCAACTATGGAAAGAATGCCAAAGTTCAGCAATAAAGCAGAAGCTGATTCAAAATTGGATGAAGAACTTGAATAGATGCTTTCTCAAAGAAAACATATGTTGGCCAATAAGGACGAGAAAAATGCTTATGATCCTTAATGATTAGGGAACTGCAAATCAAGCCTGCAATAGAAAACAAATTATACCTAAGAGGATGGCAAGTGTTGAAAAAAAAATTGGTGAGGATACAAAGTAATGGAGTCCTTCAGTACTGTGAGAATATGAAATGGCACACCAGCATGCAAAGAGCTGTGACTGTTTCTCAAAAAATATAGAAATAAAATTACCAAATGATCCTGCGACTTTACTTCTGGTTGTGTATTCAAAAGTACTCAAAACATGGTCTGTGAGAGACGTTTGTAACTGACATGTACATAATGTTACAGTAAATGGAATGAGTGAGGAACCTCTGATCATCATGGGTGAGCGGATGAACCAGAGGCAGGGCTCACATACAATGGACTGATGCCAGCCTTAACGCATAAGGGGTGCTGACCCATGAGACAGGAGGACATGCTACATGCTACAACATGTACTACAACACATGCTATGATACATGTCATATCATGGGTGAAACTTCAGAACATCACGCTATGGGAAATACGACAGTCACAAAATGACAAATCGTGTGCCGTCCACTTACATTCACTACCAGGAGTGCGCAAAGTTAGAGGTGAAAAGTAGACTGGGGCTGAGGAGTGGAAAGCTGTTTACGGAGACTGAGTTTGGCATCAGTGAGTGTCCTTGGGAGAGTCCTTAAGGCCATGCAAGTGTAGCCTTAAAAATGGTTAAGATAGCAAATTTTACATTGTAAGTATTTACAATCAAAACTAAGAACATGCTACCATTTTAACTGTATTGTATAATTTCAACAATTAAGAAAATGAAAATAAATGTCAAAGAAATTTCATGCTTGAAAATCTTAAGCAGAGAGAAAACAAATGTCTCCCAGCTTCGTCTCAGAAGTCTTTCCCAATAGGAGCACTGACGGACTCCTTGCCTACTGCTGGCAAATGATGCTAATCATGGTGTCTCGACTGGTGTCTGCTATAAATGTGCTAAGTCTTCAAAAAATAAAGATCTGAAAATGAAGCAGGAGAGAACCAGGCCATGCCATTTCTGGTATGTCAGCTATCTACTGCTCTAAAGCCATATAACCACACACTCAGGAACCCAAAATATCTCACGTGCATTATCTCTCTATTTTTTGTGGGGCAGAAGTCTCAGTGAAGCCCAGGAGAGGTCTCCACAAACCACCGCCGGCCAGCACCGGCATCTCATCTGGAGGCTGGACTGGAGAAGGATCCACTCAAGATCTCTGGGATGGTGGATGCAGCTTTTCCTTGCAGCTCTAAAATGCTGAGTATTTTCCTGCTGGCTCTTGTCTCGGGGCCACTCTCAACTTCTACAGGATTTCCACAGTTCTTCGTCACAGGGAATTCTGTTTTATGATGGTTTGCTTCTCTAAACTATGAGGTGAGAAGGAGACAGTCAAGACAGCCTCCACAAGGCCAAGTACTGCTACTAAGTCATCCCTCCCGCTCAGCATCTCTAGCCCCCAGCCTTTCTGTTTTGTTGGTGACACGAAAGTCATGAATCAAGAGGAGGAGATTCCATAAAAGGTGTGAACAGCAGGAGATGGGGACTGTAGGGACCAGCTTCAGACTCTGCTGACTGCACACAGCACTTAACAAGGTCCCGACTGGGCTGTGTGGGTTCCATGTAAGTGTCATTTGTAAGATGGCATTGATCTTGGCTTCTTTGTTCCCTCTTTGTAATTCTGGCCAACATGAGCCAATCATCTAGTTACTTACAAACCAGCTAAAGGAAACAACAAATTCTACTCCCAAGATTAGTCGATTTCAGGTAAGAATAATTTGTCCTCTCACTATTATGTGATTTATATTTTACATCTATAACTTTCTTTTGTAACTGTCAGTCAACGTGGACAGAATTTCTCCCATATGCACTTCCAAAGGAGCTTTGATCTTAGGTTTGTATTTGTAAAAAGTCTTTTATGATGATGAAGTAGAGCATGTTTATATTTAACTCTAGAAAATTTTCCATTGAGTTGTATTGCTTCCCACTTTAGATACCATTTCAGGCAAAATTTGTCATCTTACTACTTTAAGTGCATCTATCTGATAACATTGATTTGTTTTAAAAAGGCAAATACTCTATCAAATAATATATAAAGTGTTGCATCTTTCCTGGTCATTACAGATGTTTGCATACCAAGCTAAAAATAAATGCAGGCCTCCTGCAGTACAAAAAGAATTCAGCATATAGCATACGTTGTTTGCAAAACACCCTCGGCTTTCATTATTTTGTCCTGAACTCTGCTAAGAACCACTTACCACAGTCAAGGCCTTAGATTCCTCCTGATTTTGGCAGGGAGTCCAATCTATAGTGAGAGTTGAAGAGCTCTCCCAGTACACACTTTCTTTGTTCAGGGTTCTGAAGAGAGTGGAGACCCAGCACAGCAAGCTCATTACATCCAGTGTAAACAAGCAGTCTTGTTCTGAGATTCCCGTGCAGTATAATCATCATTGTAAACATATGTACATCTAAGTCCTTGGTAAGCTCTCTTTTTCCCCTCAAGGGACACCATTTGGTATGTATTAAAATTCTGTCTTCTTGTATATCACTGACATTCGGCTATAACAATTTCACCAGAGGTGATATGTGGCTTTTTCAAAAATGGAAATCTTAATTTACATGGAGTTCAGTGATGTTAAGCAGTCAGACATTCCCAGAGAAGTAAAACCTAAGTGTTCAGATATTTAAGTAAGTGTGGAAAACTCAGGTAAGCTTATAGGCTGTGATAAAACCCAAAAGAAGAAAGAAAGAGAGAGAGAAAGAGAGAAAGAGAGAAAGAAAGAAAGAAACAAAGAAAGAAAGAAAGACAGAAAAAGAAAAAATGGATACACAGTTTCTTATTAAATTATTTAGTGTATGATTTTTTAATGATAGTTTACAAGTGTATGTATGTACTTATAAAAGTCATGCTATATATATACATAAATGTATATATTACTGCAACATATATATTATATATCTGGTATTTATAGTATTTATAATTCTATAAATAAAATGTCAAAAATCTAAATTTCATTTTCAGACAGTTTATAAATTCAGCATTAGGTAACCTGTTGGAAGCATCAGTACATATAAAAAGTGGAGAAAATATTTCAGCCCAGGAGTTATTGGTTCAAGAAGAAAACCTCAGTAGTTGTCATAGACAGAGACTGCTTGCTCTAAGCTCCACAAAGGGTATTCAGGCAGTGGTTAATGCTACTTGGACAGATCAAAGTGGACCATCGGTAGTAAACTGACTTTATAATGTGACAAAGGTTACCTTATGAATTTTGTTCCCTTTATGTCTTCATTCTAGTTTATCTATTAAAATACTTTACATATTCAGACATTAGAGTTAGTTGCTCAGTACCTTGTTTCACACTTGATTGTAAGTTAAGTACTTCTAGGAATGCAGAAGAAATATTTGAATTTGATTGCACTGGAATATATAACTTCAAATGATTCTAAGGAGACAGAACTTTGTATCCTAAAGATTTAGAGCAAAAGAATATTATTAACAACTTATTTTTACTTGTGTATAGTAAAATATTTGTGGTGAAGTGAAGAACTAATTTAAAATGTTTCTGATTTCTAAACCTGTTGCTGTATAGATATTCTTGCACTGTGTTGGCCCAATACATTCAATATAACAGATAAGTGAAGCTCTCTTTGATTATTGAAACTCATCCAATATTTTTAAATATCACACTTGATATTTAGGCTCCAAGTGAGGCTATATCTTTCTTCAGGAAAAAATAAAGCTACCATGATGTGGACATATGTTTTAGGGAAACCACAATACACACTTCTCCTCCCTAACATAGCAATTTGGTGACTTCTCCCAAGTGAAAATCAAGGTGGAAGGCCAAATGACCACCCTGTGGAGGGCGCAAGTTATAAAGAGTGTCTGGCAATGTGGGAAGGAGGAGGCGAAGCAAAACATCCAGCACAGAGGAGTGGGAGATGCGGGCATTGCTCTTCATCATAGCTCAAGGTGAGACTGAGAGGGAGGTCAGCTGTCCAAGGCGCAGTCCCAGCAGGCAGGCTTCCCAGGTCACCTCTAAGGCTCCACAAGTCTCCAGTGTTAACGACAATCACCGCGGGATTGTCTGCAGGTCTCAGGCCCCCACCAAACCCCCAGGTGGTAGGAATGGAAGAAGCTGATGTTTCCTGAGCTGTGAAAGCTCTAGTGTCAAATCCTATGATTTTCCATACCGTATAACTGCAAGACCAAGATCTCTGTATCGGATGTTGGCAATAGGGAGATGTTGGAGAACACCTAAAGTGAACACAGAGTTCCTAGCATGGGGCTGGAGATATGTTGTTTCCTTTCTCTTGGCCAGGGAGAGGGCTGGGGGTTCCCCTAGTACAAATTTCAGACCCTTGTCTTAGACACTTGGTCTTCTCTTAGCCCTCACTGTCACGACAATCAAACCCTGAAAACTGACATTACCTGCAATATGGGTGCCTAAAAACGGTGGTCAAATATGACCCTGGTAAATGCTTAATTTTAAAGTACATACTGAAATCAATTTGTGGGTCAAATGTGGGAAGGCAAAAACAGCTCAGTGCAGAGGAACTAGTGTTACTTGAAACTTCACCTTAGTTGGATACCAATTCACAAAACTTTCTTTCAATAACCTTATGCTCATTGGTATATATTTTAAAATCAATAGAAGTTATTTATTTCAAATTAGCATTTCAACTCCCTGTACTGTGTTTCTCTTGCCTATAAAGAATCTTTATGCCCTGAAGGAAAACAAAAAGCATTTCTGTCTTCAAGAAAAGAATCTAGCCCCATTTTAAATATGGTAACTAACAGAGTAGCACAGTACACATGATCAATGATTGATTTCTGCAATGAGTAAATGGGGGGATGAATGAATGGACTAATCAAAAATAGGACAGTGAAGAAATCCTGATCAACTTGGTGACCCTAGGGTAACTGTAGCTCTCACCTAGGTTGGTGTCAGAGAACACAGATTGAAAACACAGAGTTTCAAGGTTTTAGGGAGCATTGGTTAAAATTAATAAATTCTTTTCATCGAAGCAGAATTAAACACCTTCCGCACAACCCTTGGGACACCTGCTGCACTGCTCAACCTCTCTGTCCAAACAGTGGGTGCCCCCCGCTCCAGATGGATGTGGTTGTCCTAAGACTGTTCACTGGTCTGTGAGATCTTGTACGAGGAGATCTTGTTTTATTTTATTTTTGGTTCTTCAATTCCCACACAGTGACTCGCTGCAGTCAGCCATCAGTAAAAGTTGCCTGGTCAAATGTTTTAAAAATATACTACAGCATAACACTCAAACATCTAATTTCTCAAGTGCAAAATTCCATGAAAATGAGGGGAAATACAAGATTTAACCTATCAAAATTATATTCATGGTGAGTTTAGTTTACACGGTCCAGACTTCTAAAACACCAATTTTGTTTGTTACTGTGTCATTGTGATCTGGCCTTGGGTCTATCACATACTAACTGCTTCATTAGTTTTTTAGAAATATTTAATAATATACTTGACACATTTATTAATAAATAGAATAGGGAATAATTATGACCTCTCATTTAGGTTTATGCACATTGGAGTCTAAACCTCATGTCTATATTAATGTATATTAATTTGTTATGGTTGATACATTGTGTCAACTTGGGGAGTCTAGAGGTTTGGCTAGTGACACAGCAGGAAGCCAGGGTGCTTACTTTGTATACATCCTGAGCCTGTGGAAGAGGAGGCATGGAAATTATGTGAGAGCTACACGCCCCTTAGGTGGGGGTAGCCTGTTTACAAAGTAAGGCAGGGGAAGAAGCTGCTTGCCGCCATTCCTCCCTTTTGCTCTGGCTGCTTTGCTGTTCAGCTGCCATTCCCCCTTTGCTCTTGTTGTTTTGCTATCTTCTGCCTCGGAGCCAGCTAAGTATGGACTGAAACCTCTACAAACTGTAAGCTAAATAAACCTTTCCTTCCTTCATTTTAGGCGTTGGGTATTTTGTCTCAGCAACAAGGGAAAAGTAACCAAGACATAATTGATAAAGAAAGTTAAGTATTGAAGACTATCCTTGAATTTTCGAGAGCTCATAAAGTTTGTGAATTGCCAATTCAGTTCACATGAAATTATCAGAAATTATGCCCTTAAGCCAACTATGCCCACTTTAGCTACATAATAGTCTTTATTTCTGATTTAAGTAATCTGAGTTGTATGCAGATTATAGTAGAAGGAGGCTCAAATAATTGCTTCAGTGAAACATCTACTCTGCATAGGATAAGAATCATAAATAAGGAGGCTAAATGAAAGGGCTTCCCAGCCACCTGCAGTGAAATTTGCATCTTGTGTGTTGTCTTCTGTGAGCTTCCAGAGCTGTAGGAATTCTGTACCAGCCTGGTCCTCCTACCTGGGTCACTACCCCATCTGGAATCCTGCATCGTATCTCTGTCTCTTGGCTTTCTTAGTTTATCAGCTCCTTACTCTGCTTCTGCACAAATGCAAAAACAATTCTCTCATGTCAACAGAACAAGACTCTGCCCAGAAAATCCAGAATTTTTATTCTGCATGTCTACATAAAACAGCATATTTGTGTTGTGGGCATGAAGGTGTGATGCATCAAAACAACTCAGATCACCCAAAATTGCTAAAGAAGCATATTCAGTAAATTATTAGTAAATCATAATGGGTTTAGCCTTGAATGTGAAGAAAAATAGTGCAGAACATTTCAAAGACTGCCTGCCAAAAGGACTTTAAAAGAACCAAACTTCTTTTACGTTTTCCTCCCTCCTGTCATACATGGGTTACCATTGTGCTACTATGCAGTGGTGACAGTCTGCCACGATGTCTCACACTTGGGATTCCAGGTCTTTTCTTCAAAATTTTAAAAGAGTTTTTTGCTAATATTTTTCTTGGCGTTAAGTCGCATGATGCTTCCTGCAAACACCACACAGAAGGCGAGGTTCAGCTACTGTGTGCATCAAAGAGCTGACATCCAAACAAGAGAAGGAGCCTGGAAGGTCTCACGCAAGAAAGGGACTCTCGTTCCGCAGCAGACCAAGATGACAGGGTATAAACTGCCTGCTAGAGGTACCTGCTCTGAGATGATGAAAACCTTAAAGCAAGCAGTGCCTTACTGGAGGTAGCTTACTAAATGTTGTTATTTGCATGGTAACTAGGGTGGGCTACAATCAGTTGAGCCAATGTGAAACTTTTTGGGGACAATGGGCATCAAAGCCACATAGGAAGAAGTGATAAAGACATCATAGCCTCACCCTTTCCTTAATCCTGCCCTGATCCGAATCTCCCGCTCGGAATCTCCTCCCACCTGCCACAAATTAAGTGGTCCCTTTGCAAAGCCATGGCAAATTCCCCTGGAAGGCAAATCAAATAGTGTCGAAAGTACTTTTCTGTTTGTCAGATTTTTAAGAAGCCTTTGGAAAGGAGACTAAATCCAAAAGAAAATGCACTAGATATACTGTACTTTTAATTTTTAATACACTCTCTCCCATCTCAAGCCACTAAAAACCAAGTTCATTGTTGAGGCGAAGAAACAGAATTGCAGTGTGCGTTTGTTTTGTGAGGTCAAGCTCCTTTTCCCTCCCAAGCACACAATAACATAGGCAAAAAGAAAATCTCTACTCAGACAAATGTACCCCGCAGGAAAATCAATGCTTTTTTGGTCATGCCAACCTAGTTATTTTTCTTCAATGATTTGGGGCTGACTACACACAGTCGAACAATGTTCACTAGAAATAGATTAACTCAGCCTTTCAGGCAACGAGAGCTGGCTTCCAATGTTGGTTGTGAAGACAAAAGCCTGCCCAACAAAAGCTGCTCCCCTCTCTTCAGTGGCTTTGATGCTGCTTTTCAGGCCCTTCTGCGCACTGACAACCTCATCGTTCGTGATTGATCTGAGAACCTGTGCACTTGGATTCCTGGAAACTTTTTGTCCTGGTTTCACTGGCATCTACTTTGCATTCAGGGCCTGTATCTGTGGCTTCATCATATCCATGTCCTGCCACTAGATACAGAAGCGCTTTGTTCAGCCTCTCTTCAGGCTGGAGGGGTTTTTCCTAGGGGTTGCTTCTTGTTCTCCGACATGAAAATGTGCGAAGCATAAAACTCCAGCTGTGAATACTTACCTCCCTGCAGTGTTAAAAAGTTCAATATACAAAACACCTGGTTCCAAGTAAAATGTACATCAAGATATACGGCGAAGAGACAGATTTAATATACCCCATAGGGCCCTTAGGCGGTTTTTAAATTAAAGACACAATGCACTTTTTTTTTCAGCTGAGGTTTTACTATTTTACAAATAATGAACCCATAAACATCATACAGTTGAAGGGAAAGCTGTAAGAAAACTGTGGACAGGGTCACTGTCTTGTAAATGAAAATCACTCTCAGACATTACTTAGACGCGTTATAAATGAATTTATTCCTTCACAGTAAAACTCTTTTTACTACTGATAAATATGGCCCCAAACCTCAATGATTTAAATCCTGTGGGAAACGGCAGCTCTCAAAGCCACTGACCTTCAAAATGTTCATCATGAGTATAATTTATTTACTAGGAGATAAAAGGAGCAGAATAGCCCTTTCACTGTCTCTTCCTTGCAGATTTTCTAAACTTGGAGCAATGATTCCTCAAGAGAAAAATGAATAATTATCTCTGGGTGCTGCCTTCAAATCTTCCAAAAATGATCTTACTATTTTTAGATAGAAAAAAGTATATATGGAAAAACATTCGCAGAGTCAGAGTAAAGTGGGCAAGAAGGATTTCCATAGGACTTGTTGCAAGTTGGGAATAGTAGGAAATGTCTTCAACACTTTCTTCTTTTTCTCAATTTCCCTTTTCAAGGAAAAAGAGCAGTGCGAGTCTCTGGCAAGAACAGTGAGAGCGTGAGAGGGTTCCTGGGCGGCAGAAGGAGTCATCTCAGAGGATGTGCCAGAGGCTGCCACAGAAAGCCCTTCTCTCACATGAGCCCCGACGAGGGATCTCTCGCCTGTATGTTCAGTCTAGAGGTGGACGCACCTTCTCATTATCAGCACTGGGCAGCATTGGTTAATAAAGGTCATTCTCTATGGTCAGTTTCACAAAAAGGCAGATTAGATGTCCTTGTTGGGTGGCAGTCTATTCACTGAACTCCTTGACTTCAGGGAGCAGGGAGAGCTGTGTCACTATGCTGGGCTCAGAGGGCCCCAAGGGGACAACGGGGGATCCCATCATACCATCATATTTTGAAAAAGAAGAAATGAGTTACAACAGCTCCAGGGCTCAGGAGAGGGCCTGCTCCATCAGAACTGTAAGCTAACACCACCACCTCCATCCTCTTCAGCACTGTACATTGTTTCTAAGTCTCTTTGATTCTCTTTTAATTATAAGCTCTACCGACATGTGATCCTCTTTGGCTTTATCTTCTGTGGAGTAGCTATTTAAAATATCTGGCAGGCGTGAAAGAGAGGGGAGTCCACATAAAGTGTCAATGCATTCACTCAGCAAATACTTGTATGTGCAAATTCAGAAGCTCCCTGGCTTCCGGCTTCAGGGTACTCGGCTTGCAGAATACAGAGGCTGTTACTGGGCTTATGGTTAGGCATAGGGGAGTGGCCAGAATGCGTCTAGCTTTAGTTTAACATGCTGATGTATCATTTAGCAGCTCTGAAGTATAAATGTAGAGTCACAACCTCATTTGCTTATGCAGGGGATGTTCCAGAATATTAAAATATTTCTAAGCTTAATTATCTCTGCTGAATGCTACAGTGGTATTTTCTCCCCATGAAAGAAACCAACACCAGGAGCTGGGGATTTAGCTTTGCGGCACAGCGCCTGCCTGCCAAGCACAAGGTTGTGGGTTCGATTCCCGGTACCAGAAAAAACTGGAAACCAATACCCCCGCCCACTTTCCATTCACCAAAGTGAAATGACCCTGCCAGAGCAGAGATCATTGGATGGAATATCTCTCGATGTGTTGCTAACTGCATCAAGGACTTTGCTACCTTTGAAGGAGCTAAAATAATTCTTTCCTTCATGCACAAGACCATGATTAACTTCTCGGTTGGTGTCAATGCAGCTATCTATAGCTAGTGTGTCTCCTCCATTCAACAAACTTGGAGCAATTATTGGTAGAGAGCAAATGAATAGGGGCTGGGGATTTAGCTCAGCAGCAAAGGGCCTGCCTGGCAAGCACGAGGTCATGAGTTCTGTTCCCGGTACCAGAGAAAAACCAAAAAAAAAAAAAAAAAAAAAGAGAGCAAATGAATAATAATCTCTGGGTGCTGCCTTGTAAGTCTTCATTTCACTCAGAGTGACCTCTGAAGACCCTAAAGCCTATTAAACCCTCCAGCCAACAGCACATATGAGTCCATCAGCCTCAGTATCCCTAAGAATTCAGCATCAGGATCCCTGAGAATTCACATCAGGATCCCTAAGCATCTGTTAAAAATCCTTGCTCCTGGGCCACACACAGACCTAGGGAATGAGAGTCTCTGGAAGCCAACTGAAGCATCTACATTTTAGCAAGTTCCAGGTGCGCCAATGTGCTTCTCATCCTCTCTCCCAGGCTGACCTCTTAGTCTCACTCATTTTCACCAACATTCCCAGCCGTGCTCCTCTTCAAACATTTGCATGTCCTCTTCCCTGCTTCAAGTCCCATTTACCCACAGAAGGTCACGCCTGGATTCCTTGCCTCTAAGTGCGTTAAATGAAAGACTACCTTCCTAGTGAGAGCTTTCTCCAACGCCTTGTTTTAGATGTTGCCTTCTGTCTTTGTGTTGGTTCCCCTTCCTGTTGCTCTTTCCTGTATATCTCTTAGTATCTTCTCCATACTAAATAGTGTGCTCACTCATTTTTGCCCCTTCCCTTTATAACGAAGACTCTTCTCCAGTGGCTCCCCTTGTCATCTTGGTCCACATTGCAATCTTGGTCCAGTAGTCTGTCCCATGCCCTGGAAAAGTGGAGATGTTGCAAGCCTTTGGCTTAGTGACTGTGGCTTTGCAGGTCTGTGTGAACTTCACTTCATGGTAGCCTTAGGGTTTTTTTTTCCTTTTAATCTCATGTCATGTGCATTTCTCAGCTCTTCTGGTAGCAACAAATAACCCCCTAACCTAAAAGCTTTACAAAGGACTTGTCCTCATTCAAGGGCACTTGAGGTCTTGGGGGAGGTAAGTCACTAGGCTTGCACGGCTTTGCAGCAGTCAGCTCAGTGAAGCTCAGCTTGGTGCTAATCATCTACATAAGTTGTGATCTCAGAAAGGAAGTTCAAATAGCAGAATAAGGGGTCCAGGGTGTTGGCAATGCTTCTAAAACTTTCCAAGTTGTGACAGAGAACTTAGCTACTTATATCTCATTGGCCCAAGCTAGAACAGGGCCAATCCTAAGTTCTGTGGAGCAGTGAGTATATTCCTCCAACAGCACAGGCTTGAAAGTTGTATAGGCGGGAAGGGTTACTGTGAACGAGTAAGGGAACCTCCCACAACAGATGATTGGCCCACAGAAGTCTGTGCTCCTGCATCTTCCAAGAGGCCAGGTATTTGGAAGGGGAAGAGGCCAGATCTGCTCAGGGTGGATGCTGCTGGAGAGACGAGGGCATTGATTTTGTTAGAGAATATCTAAGTGGATGTGCAGGAATCTAATAGTACCGCTCTGTATAAAAGATTATGGGAGACAAACAGTGTCCTTCTTTTTCCTATAAAATACCCAAGAATGCTTAAAACTGTTTGCCAAACAGTATCTTTTGGACTTATTGCTTTTACTGTGATGAAATATGCACACCACAACCTGTTTTAACCATTTTTTATTGAACAGTTTACTCAGCAGCATTGAGTATCTTTACAATGCCCTACCAGAGCTGTGTTTTCTAGATCCAGGACATCACTAACATCCTGGTGGGAGCTTCAGACCAAGGTCACTCTCCTTCCCTCCTGCCCACAGCCCTCAACAACCAGACAACTACCAATCTGCTCTCTGTCTCTTTGCCCGTGGGTATTCTGGACATTTCATATAACCATGCAATACATTGTCTTTTGACACTGGTTTCCTTCATTTAATGTATTTTTTTCAAAATTCAATCATGTACCATATATTACCATTTCTTTTTACGTCTGAATACCATTTCACAGTATGGGTAAATAACACTTTCTTCATTTATTAATCTTTTCATGGCCATCTGAGGTGCTTCCCTCTGTTGGCTGCAGTACACTGCTGTATTGAATATTCATGCACATATTTTTAGGTACCTGTTGTCATTTCCTATGGATGTATACCTAGGAATAGATGCACTTATTTTAATAGAGATTGAGGGAAGTTAAATACTTACCATGGGCATTGTTTTAGCTCACATAAAAAATGGGCCTTTTTTCACCACATTTTCCTTGTTAGGCATGGCCTTTCTGTGTGTTGCTTCAGGAGTTCATATAGAGCCTAGCATAATGAAATCAACTGAGTCACTGATGTTGTTTTTTTTTTCTTTTTAAGCCAAACTTTTCAGATGCTAGAGAAAAGCACAGGAGATAAAAATATTTGACATTCAGGATCAGTCTCCAATGTCAGCAGTAGCAAAGCAGGGCGCAGGACTCATGTGAACCAGGGGTTGGGCAGAGTGCTGGTCTCAACACCACTGAGCAACCCCTATGGCTCACCCACCCCAACAGAATGGGACAGTACCTTTATCATGGACAGGAGCAGAATTCCTGGAGAATAGCAAGAAGCTCCACGGTGAATGCAAAACTTGAGGTGGGGGGTGTTCTAATAGGTTTTAACATCATGTGGGAGAGACAACAAAAATAAGAACTCCTTAGACATATTTTGGGAAAATCACAGAAGGCAAAGAAGCTCAGCCTTGATTCCCTAAAGCCTGCACTCACGGAGAGGAGTGGGAGGCTGGAGCCTTTGAAGAACTTTGTTGAAATGAGTGGGCTGGGGTGTACCCTCCAAGTGTCCCTAGCCTAGGCACGGGGGACAATACAGTTCCACTCTAGAGGAAGTGAGAGGAAAAGGGTGCGGGACCCCCACATTATTTGCTGTTATGGTTTGTGTCTGGGTTCGCCCTCAAAGCCTCACACAGTCCTGCAGCAAGCTTCTAGAGTTTATGATTGATTCATGGTCCAATGTTGGAATTGTGGATGTGAGTGCTACACCCGCCCTGGGGCAGGTAGTTTGCATAGAATGTAAGGGAGGGAAAGAGGCTGCTTGCTGCCACTCCTCCCTTTTGCTCTTGTTGCTTTTGCTGTTTTCCACTGCCATGAACATTTGCTCTCTGCCATGTGCCACACTTCCTTGGAACAAGCCAAGTATGGACTAGAAACTCCACAAACCATAAGCTAAATAAACCTTTCCTTCTTTAATTTTGGGTGTTGGGTATTTTGTCTCAGCAATGAGAGAAAAGTAACCAAGACTCTTGCCAAGGGGTGACCAATGTTTTAGGCACTTTACATATAAAAAATTTACTCCATTATTAGTCTGTGGGACAAGTATTGTTGTTTTAGTAATCCCTATAGACACACAGAAATTACAGCATAATGAGAATGCAAATCTGTGTAAAAGTGACCCGTTTAGGAGGAAGACTCTGAATGATGCATATCATCCAGTTCTCCAGTCTTGGAGAAAGAAATGGGAAAGAGGGGACCCAAATACAGTAGAACATCTAAGTATGAATTTTTTGCTTTCAATTATATGATTTTCTGTATAAATGGCTATTTGGAACTACTTTAAGTGCGGGTAAAGAGAAATGCAGTTTTTTAAAGTATAACTTAGTTACATAGTATATGAGATTGCTAATCTGCATTAAACCTATTTATCTATCTATCATCACCTATATACACACCTATATGTACCTAGCTATATTATATTAGTCTCTGCACTGTTAAGACTGCCTTGACCAGTGCTGGTCTCAGGGTAGTCTTTTAAGAATAGGTAAGAAGGGCTGGGGATTTAGCTCAGTGGCAAAAGTGCCTGTTCTGGCAAGCGCAAGGTCATGAGTTCGGTTCCTGGTACTGGAGAAAAACCAAAAAAAAAAAAAAAAAAGAATAGGTAAGAAATATAAAGAAGTCAAGGAATTTATTATAATTTCCAATTTATCAAGAATGCTAAATTGATGGTTACATGTAATGCCATTTAAAACAGAGTTGACACATGAGCAGATGCCATCATTTTTATTATTATTGTGAGCATATCTAGAATTTAACATATCTTTGAAATTTATATTGACTTAATGTTGAATAATTTAGTCATGCAACAAGAACTCTGAGAGATAGAATTTATTGGTTATAAAGTTTTAGTTTGGCAAAAGCTCTAATCATAGGGTGTTATATCTAGAAGGCATGAATACTGTCATTTGAAACATGAAAGAACTTTGATTCATAACTGTAAATCCAGTTTTTAAAGAGTAATGACAGAGGTTAGGACAAGATGTCAGTCATAAAATGGGAGGCTGTGTGTTCCATCCACAGAGAGCTGTTATGTTCCTGAAGTTAGCCTCTGTGTCTGCTTTGTTTTCTCTGTAATCTTCCTCATAAAAGTGAAGTGTTGGGTGAGTAATCAAGAAACATCTACGCACAATTGTGAATTCTCAATAACGTTATTTGGGATCAATAAATATGTTTCTTCCTTCAAACCCTGCAGGGTTAAAGGAGGCTTATGACACTGATTTTTATTAATGAGAGTATTTATTTAAAAACTCAAGAGGACATTAAAATGAAAAAATCGTGTTGCTTAACCAATAACAGCTTTGGTTCTCTCACTAATAATCTGAAATGTAGCCTTGCATTTGCTATAACATCTGCTTCTCTGGGATTTGTATTAGCTCAGGGAGATAGATATTTAAATTTAATGTTAATATTCCAATCATCAAAACAAAGCAAATTAGTGCTACCAAAATCTAGAATAATTTGCCCAACTCCCTGCAGCAGTTAGTGGTGTATCTAGAAGTCAATCTTAATATGCAATTACTGGATCAATATTAGACTTTTAAATAAAGTCCATGCCAGATTTGTTCGAGTTCAATTTTATTTGAAACTTACGAGGAGTGAGACAGGAGCTGGGGTTTTGCCGCACATTCTCTCTATAAAGAGTCCATACCAACATTTTGTACAGATTTAAAAACATGCTCGTGGTGTTACTGTAAATATGCCATTGCAGAAGGGAAAGGGGAGATAGAGAAACTTTTCAGATTTGCAAACAATATCTTGGGAATCTTAGAATTGGTTGCTTCTTGTTTCTACTTTTGTCATCTAACATCTTAATTCTTCCAACTGCTGGTGCAAAAGGCCTTGTAAAATACTCTCAACACACATTCTCTACCCTACCACAGCCTCAAAACAATGATCTCCCTGTCGATCCTTTCTTTACAAGTGACTCATGAGCAAGGTTCGTAGAATGGTTCTTACAGCTAATTCTAGAGAAAATACACTCCTTAATAGCTTGATTTGATCTGGGAAAAGAGTACAAAATTGATAGCTGAGTAGAATGTCTCTTAGAATCAGTGCATCACACTGGTAGCCCATTCACAAACACTGCAGGCCCCTGGACACCTCCATAAGCAGCTGCAAACACAAATTGGATTACACCATAGTTGTCATTTAAACTCACAGTGAAAACAGTCTGATAAATGTCAGCTTGCCACTGGCTGCTTAATTGTTTTATTTTTCCATGAGCCAACATATAAGGTTCAATTTATTCACTATAATGTTATAGAAAAACAAATATTTAACAAGTCACGATTAAAATCCATTGCATATAACAATAAAACTTTAATATCAACAACAGTTTACATGTGATGCATGAAAGCTCAATCTGAAGGGAAAGATGGTCTCAATTTGAGCTTGCTGGAGTTTCAAAAATATTTGAATAGCATTGAAGTTATTATTCACTGCATTATGTTAAAATATGAAAAATATTGAGATGTAATTGGGTGGGTTACTTCATGAGATGAGGAAATTCTGCTTACTAATTCCCTCCCTAGATTCCCATTCAGGAAGGAGTTGTTTGCAAAAGGCCTAGTACACTGCAGGAAACACAGTGGATACCCGTGCAAGACAGCTAGAAAGGTCAGAATGGGTTGGGAAGGATTTTGGCTGCCATAATAGCCACAGGGAACTCTGGAGTGAAGAGATTCTTGACGAAATAGTCCATACTTCAGCAAAACAGCTGGACCGTATCAACCAGTGTTTGGACACAGGTTGTCCTCTTGAAAATCCTGTGACCTTGGCCTAAGCACTTCTCCCAGGCTGAGGAGATACCTAGGGAAAAGAACATCTGGTCAACCTTCACAAGACAAAGTCCACAGCATAAGGGTCATGGGTGTGGTTGGCCCAAAGTAGATACCTGAGCAGAGTCCCACAGTGTCTACTTCGTATCTGTAGAAACCATCTTTCAGTGGCCCTGTGTGCAGAGTGGGATTCTAACACACAGTTCACTAAGTGCTCTCACAAGTCAGATTGTTACCAGGCCAAGGCTAAAGTCTAACTCTCAAAAGTGTGGAGAATGTTGGCTGACACCCACCCACTCTTTGGTGAAGTAGCTCAAACTGCCATGGTTCATGTGAAGCCTCTTCTTGGCATATGTTCTATATTCTGGCTCATTAATAAATCACATGAGTCCTGCCTTTGCATATACTATACGCATACCTAAGGGAACATCTGTAAGACTCACCACAGGCCATGCTCCACAAGGCTGAAGTGCAGAGTCCAGGTCACATTATTCCATAAACTTCTCAAATGATTCACTGTGCTCAGCCTTGGTATGATCACCCCTGCTATCTATGCTTCAGCAACCATATGGGATACACTACCTAGACTCCTGTTTTTAAAACAGCCCTCCTTCGTGTTTCTTTTTTCTGACTATAAAGAAGCACATGCATTCCAGTGGTCTCCCAACCAGAAACCTTGGGACATGCACCATTAAAGCATAGCAGCTGGCTAGACCTTAACCACAAAAGTGCTGGTGCTAAGACTGGTTGGTGTGTGAGGTTTTGGGGGTTGAGATTGGATCTGGAGCTGGGAAGAAGTTTGCAAATAACATGTGTGACCTCTCCTTGCATGCAAGCTGTGGTTTGAATCAACTGCACTGTTCTTTGACATTTTGCTTTCCCACAGAGGGGTATTTGCTTAGTTTGGAGTAAATACAACACTTCCAATATCACATCAGACTTCGATGGGAGGCTGCCATGTGCTCCGTGTGTGCTTGTGCACTGCCTAGTGGCCACAGGTGCAGCCAGCTTTCCCGTCTGATCCTTCAGGTGCTTACAGCCCTAATCCAGGCTGGGTTGTGAGCTGAGAAGTTAGGGTAGGACTGTGATAAGCACACCCATCCAGTGAGCTCCAGGGATTTGGAACTTCTTGAAGACTGTGCTATCTTGAAAACATTCCTACCACTGCACGTTTTGAAGGCTGTGCAACATGGATATATTTGTTTACTTATAGACACTTTTTTCTTAACCATTTTTAGCTCCTCTTTCCAACAGTGAGAGCCCTTGAGAAAACATTGTGATGATACTGGGAGAAGAATGAGGAGAATTCAGGTATCACATGAGTGTGTGTACTTGTAGTATGCCCTCAGTCCTGAGTGATAGGTTGTCTGGGGTACACAACGCTTCCTACCATTCCAAAGCTCAAGCGGTAAACTAAATGATCTTGCAAGGTCTCTTTCAGCCTAATGTGTTTTGCTTTTTGCTTTTGTATTTTCTACTCACAGATGAAAGATGGTCTTTTGAGCAATACTGTGGCCTGTTTGTACACGTGAACTTTAATGACTAATGCATGACTTATTGTGCTTTCTAGCTTGGCCACAGGTGTAGACGGCCCTTTCATTCATAACTGTGATCACCATGCCACTCTGGCATCGTGGGTCAGAGGCTTCACCTCAGGGCTTAATCGTAACTTTGAACAAAATATGCAGCAGCTCACCTGGATCACTTCGGGTCAGGGGTGTTGCTGCTACCTCACAAGAATCACTGGGCTGATGACTTCCTGGACTCTGTTTTCTTGCTTTACCCTTGATGATTGACAACAAGATCACACAAGCAGTGAAAGATGCTGGAGTTTGTAGTTGAGGGATACAGAGCCGAGTACTCCTTTTATTCTTGATTTCACCCTTTTTTGTGAATATGGCATTTGACCTAGCTCATTGCAGAACACCAGGACCCTATAGGGAATTGCTTGAAAACAGTAGTAAATGATCTACAATCCCATCAACTAGAGGTTACTTTCCCTGCTTCACCCTATGACTTAGTCCCTAAAATTACTGATATATCTGAATAGAACATTTGTGTGGAGATGTGTGTGACTGACAGAAATTTGTACTTGAAAGGCACAATTTGATTCAAATTGTGATTGATTCAAATTGTTGATTCAAATCAAGCTCCTTGGTGTCATAGCTCCGAGTGTCCTGTGTCTCGTATGCTTGCTGCCTAGACTGAGGCCAGACCGTGAAGGCCGCTCTCGCCAGTCCGCTCCATATCCAGGACCCCTCGCTCTTCTCCGCCCATGGGCTCCTCCTCAACTTTCTGTTTCTCTTGAGCCTGACGTTCAGTCTGTCACCCTATTGCACCAGAACAAGGGTAGCACAGTGCTACATGATTTTTCTTCTCCCTGTTCTGCTTTCTTGAGTATTTGTGTCAGTTCGGCAACAGAATGAGTCCTGCTGCCAAAAAACTAACTTTAAATTTGAAACAACATTAATGATGGTAAAATAATGGTAGCATCTTATTGTTATTAAGATAATGCATGGGTAGTACCCCATAAATGACATGTGATTATTGTGCTAAATAAAAAGTGTAATTACGTGTAAGCAAATGAGTTATCCAACTATATCTTAGAAGTAAATGGTTTAAATAATAAATCTTTGTGTTTGGGGAGATTGAAATAATAGTGCTGTATGTGAAATACACTATTAAATTTTATTAATCAAGTTAATCCCATGATGGGAGACATCATCTAAAAATGCATTTTAGCAGATTGGCTCAGATTCCACACTGTGTGGTGAAATACCAAAGTTAAATTCCAGGTCTGCGGCTAACTTGCTGTGCTTTGCTACGCAAATTATTTTGCATCAGAGTCCCTGTGTCTCCTAGTTGCCAAAGTAAAGATAGTAGAGGTAAAATATGTGTTTATAGGATAGGGTCTTTGTGTGAATCAAACCTATAAACACATTGATAAATCAAGGCAGTTCACTATGAACTTGGCCCATAGTAGCCAATCAGGTTATTTTGAGGACTCTTATGCACCTGATGATAATTTACAGAGTTTGGAAGTATATATCAAGCATCATGAGAACTGTAGATAGACATTCTACATCAAAACTTCACATCTTTAAATAAACATTTGCGAAGATATTCAGAATTTCATCATTGAACGTTTAAGTATATATCCAGCTGATATTTGAGAAATGATACAGTAACAGAAATTGTGCCACTACTATTAACAGTGGAAGTGGGATATACACTCTCTACTCACCCTGGGCCTGGAGGGGTTCTGTTCAGATTGTAGTTCCCTCCTTTACCCCAAACAGCTTACACCTTGGTCCTTGGTGTCCTCCTTTACGGAAGAATAATCGCACAGACCCTAAAGTTCCATGACCTGATCATTGAATGCAGAATTTTTAGCTCAGAATTATCATTGAAGAATTGATAGTTACTGCTGCTCTTTAAAATAAAATGGTTTGTTTTGTTTATCTAAATTATTTAAACAGCTACCATGTCCTGCAATGAGTCATAGCCAGGTTTTCAAATAGTTGATCTAGTATCCATTAACCTAGTTTTATTCAAATCAGGAAAGTGCAAGGAAGAAAAAGTTTATTGAATGGCTTGAGTGCATTTTGCTGAGATGTTTTCGGGTGCCTACAACCAAGCTGGCACTGCCTCTGACACTGCTGAGCTTGTGCCACTCTCTGGACTTTTTCCAATGAGAGAACCACTCAGGAAGAGTTTTAAGTTGGTAGGTGAGAGCTCCAAGACAGGCTTCAGCTGCCTGGGGAAGGAGCCAGTGATAGTACACATAAATAATTTACTTCAACATAATTTAGTTCAGAACTTGTCTTCTAGAATAAAAGAAGAGGGGCTATAATTTATTAATATTTCTACTTGGAGATACAGTCCCTCTGCCCATTTGTTTCCATTGTTTCTTTCACTGTGGATTACTCTGCTTCACATAGTATAATGAAACACCTCATGTAATTAATTTTCATGGAGAAAATATTCCCTTTTTATTCTAGAAATTCCAGTGGGTGATTAGTTGCTGCAAGTCCAAGACCAAGGCAGTGCATCATGGGAGAGAACATGGCAGAACAGGCTGCTTAACGCCCAGGCCATGCAGCAGAGAGGCTCAGAGACCAAGGTCCTGACTCCTTGCCACAACCTGTCCCCAGGGACCTAAGGACAGCCCGGTAGGTGCCAACTCCCAAAGATTCCACCAGCCTCTATAGAGCCACCTGTGGTCCAGACATTAGCATATGGGAAACACTTACCCAAACAACACCAGTAGGAAAACCATCTTGGCTTATAGAAGACAGTTCATACACACAGTATCAACTCCCTTTAGAGATTTGCAATGAAGTAACAACAGATGACAATTTCAGACAAAATGAGAATGGATCACGGAAGGTTTTCTTCTCAAAGCATTGAATCCTTGGGACAATTTCCACAAATCTATTTCTGTGAAATTAAGTGTAAAGTAATTTGCATCTCTGAGATGATTCTACTGTAACATAAAGATAACACAGGAAGACATATTGGGGTACTGGGTAGCTGAAATTTTCCAAAGTCATAAGATGTCTCGTACTTTGATTTTGCTAATGCACTCGTATTTCAAAGCTTTAAGTTCTTTAGCAACAAAATCCTGTTTATTACCATTATAAAAATTAGAAATATTGACATTCCTATCTGACAATAAAGTAATCTTAGCTGACAAATCATGTCTTATAAATTTAGCATTTAATTGAAATGGGGTGCCAGGTCTTCTGCGGTACCTACAAAGGAACAGTCTTCCATCCCTGCCTTCTTGCCTGCTTGCCTGTTACCCAAATTTCACTTTGTCAGAGTAAAGAGAAATGGAGACCAAGGCATCCCAGTCTATCAGTGCCTGGTACTCTTAGTGTTTCCCCCTTGCCTTGTACCTGTTGGTACTTTCTCTCCATCCACTACATGCTTCTCTAGGTCCAATGTTCTAGAATGGCTTCATACTTCCAAGGACCTAGGAGAGAAAGTGAAACAATTCACAATTGCCTGCTGATGTTTCGAAAGTAATTCTGGATAACTTGAAGAAGGCATTATTGTTATTAGTCCAGTTGTTTTATTATGTGTGAACAGTGAACATAATTTTTAAAGCACCCCTTTTGGAGAGGCAGATATTCCTGCACAGTCTAGAGGGAGAGAGGAGACCACAGCGCTTGGTGACAGACTCTGTGTGTGCACCCAGAGGGCAAGGGGCACCCACCCTCCCCAGGCCCGGAGGCCCCTGACCAACTGCGCCACCTGTGCTTTGCTTGCTGTCCTTGAACTTATGACTGGCTCTCTACCCTGCAAACATGCTGCTTTCGATTTATATCTTCCATGCTGAAGGCCAAGGCCATTCTCATTGACTCTACTGCTACGGTGACTGGCTTATTAAAAATGAGATACAGAGCTGCAGAGAGGAAAAACCTTCACTAAGCACAGGCCCACTGTCACCCCTCAAATGCAGATGAAGTGTATGGATGCAGGCACGCAATGGGCGGTCATTATTTCCTTCAAGGCTCGCATGAAACCCCCCTTTCCTCTGGGTCTTACAGCCATTAGAGTCAAAGCGCTGCCATGCCATTGCTATCTTATTCCCCGTACAATTACTGCACTTTGATAAAATGCACTCAGGGTTCTTTCCTAGTAACAACCCCATCAGTAATGCAGCTCTGTACTAATCAAAAGCAATTCTGGACACAAAACATTCTTTCTATGAATGTAGAAAATTTCTCTATTATGTTAGAGTCAGAACACGATGGTGGTTTTTCGTAGAGCTACAGGACAAATCTTAAAAGTAATTTGCTGGCCATAAAAGAAATTCTTTATTAGAAAATAAAGCTCATTTAGATAACTTTTCTCTGCAGTGAAGGATGATGTGATGCTAAGTAAATGAATTCTCCTTCACACTCAGGACAATCTTCCCTTTCCTGGATCCGGGACCAACAAAAATGACTCATTTCCCACGCATTTTCTAACAGTTCTTAAAACAATTATTATTAAGTCATTTATGATATTTAGTTTATAGCTGTCATATTCAATTTCACTAAATGCAAAAAAATCATTCTGGAAACTTTTTGAAATGAAATGTGGCAAGAGTGAGGTATGGATCTTTTCAGTGAATGATGTTCAATTCCTTTCTATCAAGTAGGACACTGTCTTTCTTCCTGTTTCTTTCTGGCTGTACAATTTTCATAGTATCCAGCATGAGAATTTCAATTCTACACTTAATTGTCAAAATGTTATGAGCAAGTGGAGGGCATGGTGGCTCACACCTGTAATCCTAGCATTCTGAAAGGCTGAGGTAGGAGGATTGCAAATTTGACCTTTGGGCAATTTAGAAACTTAGTGAGATTATGTCTCAAAAAAAGTAATAATAAAAGAGCTGGAGATGTAGTTCAGTGGGAAAGCTCTGAATAAAATCCCCAGAATAGCAACCACAAAAAAATCTGCTGCATATATTTCCTGTAGGAAACCCTTACTAGTGCCTACTGTATTAAATTTGCCAGTCGTTATTATCAAATATTAACAATTATTAATTCATCCTCATAGTAATCTTTAGATGAATATTATTAGCATCATGGTTTCCACATTTTGTAAGAGTTGGAACCAAAGCACAGAAAATTTCAGTGATTTGTCTCACTTCGCTCAGCTGATGAATGATAAGGCTGGGATTCGAACCTCTGTAAGAGGACAGTGAAGCGTTGCTTTTCATCTTCCTTGGTGGTGGATTTTACTCAGAACTGCTGCCTTATTTGTACCTCACAATAACAGGTGACAGAGTAAATTCTGTTATTTTACTCTTTTCTAAAATTGCAATAGTAGAGGCTGAGCTTAAATAATGATATTGTGGCAAACTAAAAAGAGCCTAGTTTTTATGAATTAGAGGTTTCTTTTCTTCCCATGGCAGAATGTTAAATATTAATCTGGGGCTTTGAGAAGCTATAAATGTACTATGGCTTTTGCAATTAGATAATCATTTTTCAATGCATATTTGTATAGTCTTTCACCAGATTCCTTGCTTAGTGACTTTTTTTTACTAAAAATTCAATTACAGAATAAGAAAAAAAAAAAATTCCAGAGATTTACCTTAGAAAACCATGGGCATATTGGCGCATAGAATGATGTCAGTATTTATGCCAAGAACAAATAAAAATTGCAACATGTAAACACAGTCTTAAAGTTAGACTTTTGGGTAGACCTGTCCTTATGAATCACAAGGAATATCACATAGAAAAAGAGTCACAGAAAAAATCAGACAGAAGATTCCATTTATCCAAATGAGCTGTCAAAATAAATGATGCTGTCATTGGAAAAAAATAGTTTTAACTGAATGAAAGTAGCATGCAGGCCACTGGTTTAACTCTATTGTGTATGGGTGTTTATATATAATACTTGTGACGATTTAACTCATTGTGGCTTCTATAACAAAAAATTTCCATGAACTAGAGCTTTCATCTACAGACTTTTACTTTATGAGAAGTTCTTGATGCTGTTAAAGTCAAGATCAAGGAAGGGCACTGGCAGATTAAGTAGGTGATGAAAAACGCTTCCTGTCAGATCTAAGAAAAGGAGCAAGATGGCTCTCTGGGGTTGCTTTCATGAGGGCACTGATCCAATCTATTAGGGCCCCACCTTCATGGCTTACTCACTTCTCAAGTGCCCAGTTCCTGATTCCGAAGTCGGTGCTTAGAAATTTCACATGTAAATTGTTAAGTCACAAACATTTGGTCCATAGCAGTGCAAAAAATTTGATCTGAAAGACTATTTCATGGAAATTATATCTGTTTGCAAAGTTGATGTCATATTTTAGCAATTTCTATATTTGACTATTTTTATGATGAGAACTAGTTACATAACTTTACATACGTATCCTTTACCAATCAGAAAATCACCAAATAGAGAACTAGCCCTCTTAATTTTGTACTGGACTTAAGGCAGAAACTCACTGCAGGGAGAGTTTTCAGTGACCTTTTATTTCAACGTTAATGGATATTCAACAGAGATTTTTGTCTTATTTTACAGAAATAGCCAGATTTACCTGTTTTGGTAGAGCGCTGCAGTTTGGAAGTTGGAGGAAAATGTTACTGCTCTTGTTAGGTACATAATATTTGACAGCACAAAGATAATCCCAAAAGTGTGGAAGTAGTGGGTGATGCATATGAAATAAGACTGATTGGGAGGAAAATAAAGTGAAGAGCGGTGTGTGAAAGATGACGGGCATTTCACTTTGTGTACATACAAAGTGCTTCTCTACTCTGTCACAGTTTACAACAAAAGGCAGCGTGAGGCGTGTAAGTCAATTACAAATCACAAACGGGAGACTTAATGGTAAGTTATTCTAATGAGAAGAAAAACATACTGATACAAATATGTACTCTTATTATTAAGAATAAAAGCAAACGTGTATTTATTACTTTTCTATTTAGCCTACAGTAGACTTCTCTTCACATATTGAACTTAACCTCTCCAATGCCAGGGCTTCTCCTTCCTTACTGTCCATGCAGGGAGACAAGAAATCCACACAATGGACACTGAGGTTTTTGCAGCATCGTGCAGCGCCCTCGAGGGTGCCAGAGCTCTGGAGAGTGCTGTGAGGAAGTGTTACGGGGTTCAGGCCCAGCACACTTGCACACAGTGTGCCATTGATCATTACTGGCAACTTGGCTGGATGGGGAAGCCTAGTAGAGTAGCACACTCACCCAGGTGTGTTGGTGAGATGACTGGCAGAAAGGCCAGAGAACCAAGGGGAAAGACACGCCCTGCTTGTAGGGGGCACCACCCCCTAGGCTTCCAGCCCATGTGGGATGAAAGAGGAAGAATGATATCTGGGCTGCATTTGAAAAGCTCTATTTGTTTGCTTGGGGGCATCGTTTGCTACTGTCCTTAAAACTTTTTAAAAAGGCATAAATTCAATTTACCACTGCTTGTGGACATCGCAGTCCTGCTTCTCCAGCCTCCTGAGCCAAGGGCACACCAGCCATTCTCCAGTCTCACCCAGGCACTGTGCCCTTCCTCCATCCCTCTTGTTCTGTGCCTTCCAGCTTCTAGGACCAGCCAGCTCATGGACCCTCCAGCTCGGCAGCACTCAGGTGGATACTGGGCACTCTCCTGCCTCCAACCATGTAAGCTCCTCTCGTAAATGCCTGCTCATGATTCTATTGATTCTGTCCTTCTAGAGAACACTAACCGATACAGAGAGGCAGGACAGTCTGGATCAGAATGTCACTAAAATCAGAGCAGGAGTCTTCCCAGAGTCATCACATAAGCCAGGCACACATCTAGTAGAAACAGAGAAAGGAAATGTGAGTGTCCTCTCTGGCAGGCTGAGGGTTAGAGCTGGGAATCTGCCATGGAGCCATGACATTTTCCTTCAACTGGGCCAACGGACAGGAGAATGAGCTAGGCTGGCTGGAGGGGAGCAGGGAATGCTGTTGCACAGCAGGTATGTCTGGATTCCCCACCACCTCCTCACAACAGGCCTCAGGATGTATATGATTACTGCCAACTACTAAGTTCATGGATGTCCACCTCTGCCCTATTCTAACCTATAACATTACAGAGACAGTGACTAGGAAATTGTAGTTTCTGGCTTAATCAGTTTCAGAGATTATGACTCACACCTTCTGGATGTGCAGTAATATTGATGTCTGCTAATGAATCGCCCTGCAGTAGTCTCCTTTGTAGGTAGGCATCAGCCACATGGACCTGGGCCTGCCTATGTGATTGTCTAGAGCCAAGGGGATTTTAACAAACATAGTGTCAGCATCCCTCCAGGGAACAGGCTCTCTTGGAACACAATAGCCAAGTAAGGAGCCCAGGACAAACTCTTTGAGGATCAAAACCCATACAGACCGAAAGATGCTGAATTCCCAGAGGTAGAGACCTCCACCCACTACAGGGTTCCAGCTGAGCCCAGCCCGGGATGCCCGAGAGGGCTGTCACTGCTCAAGTGAGTCCAGATAAAAGCAAAAGAACAGCCCCAGGGGCCACAGAAACATGAGCGCTCACACAACCTTTCCTGAGCAGATGCCCTTTGTAATGTCTTGAGGAGTTACAGATAACAGAATCAGCTCTCTAACCAAGGTGAACTCTTCTATGCCTACTGAAAACTAAAATAAATATTAATTTTATGACTGTCATGCTAACAAGAGACTTTCTTTAAAAACAAGCATAAAATTCGATTAACTAATAAAGGGTTTTCAATCGACTCTTAGCTTTGTTATTCAAATGGCTGGAGCAGTGACACTTCAGAGATTTTCCAATACTTACCGTGTGCTGAATGCTCCATTCAGACCCACTGTCTCTGTGACATTAATGATTAGCATTCATGTAGGATTACTGTGCACCAGCTTCTGCACTTAGTGCTGTGCTCAGGGAATTCTTACAAACTCACACTGGGCTTTAAACTTTCCTTGATAACACAGAGGTGCAGAAATGCCGAGTGACCCTGCCTGCCACACACAGGAGGATCCACGGAGCTGCGGGAGGGGACTGTGGCAGAGCCTGGCATCTCAGCCCCGCCCCAGCCCACCTCTGACAAAGGCTGTTCATGGCGAGTGGCTACTCTGCTGCAGATCAAGGCAGAAACGCAGGTCATAACATTATGGTACCAGCCACAGTTCAAAAAACTGACCTTCACATGGCAAAGAGGTTCACTCTGGCCTCACCAATATCTCTGGAGTGAATGTAAGGGATTAAGATTAACGGGCACAGGGAGCACACAATAGGGCTGGCCGGCTGTTCCTTGCTTCACAATGGCAGGCCTGCCCAGGATGGAGTTGGTTCTGCAAAGCAGAAGCAAAACCACAATCACAGAAAAGGCCCTGAAATCCACCAGGCCCTCAGTCATATGGTTTGAACCGGAAAGTTTCTTCTAATTCTAGTTCCGGTGAATTCTGCCACTACTGCCCTTTTCTGTCCCTTAGTGAGTAACTAAAATAGCTACTTGAAATCAACTATGATTGAAAGCATAGCAAAGGTTAAAGTGCATCCTGATTTGGCTGTCCGGAAAGCTAAACCCTTCAGCTATTGGAAAGGCATCAACATATGAGAAAAATCCCCTGTGGATACAACTGGGGAGATGAGCCTCCCACGGAGGCTGGAGCGAAGACCTTCCCCAGCCCTGCACTAGACAGACACAGGGGGAGAGTGCAAGAAAACACGGAAGTTCAGTGTTTCACTGATGGCCTCAGTTCCTGGTAATAGGCAGAATTTGGTTGAGTGACTAAAAGTAGGATGACATGGGGGCCAAAGCACTCCAAAATGGAAATGCATTCATAGGAAGACTATGCAAAACATGTCTTCAGGGCAACATGTCCTACTGTAATCATAAAATGAGTGCTTGGTCACGCACCGCTGTACCACATTCTGAAGTGTCTGTGCCTTCAAGCTAAGCAAAAGCAGGAAGAGTTCATCAGCGTTCAGTGTGGATTCAAGTGAGCATCCAGCAGTGGATGCTTCTACAGCTCTCACCGTGGGCGGGAGAGGGAGGGCCAGACAGCAGTCCAGTCTCAGGACTGAGACGGTGCTAACGGGATCACTGAGGGGTCCGACCAAGAAAATGGAGCTCGTGTCAGTGAAAATAAAAGAATGTCATTGGCATTTTGTGTATGTGTGGCGGGGGCAGTGTACTGGGGATTGAAGCGAGGGCCTTTGCACTGAGATACATTCCCAGTCCTTTACTTATTTAGAGACAGGGTCTTGCTAAGTTGCTAATTTCCCAAACTGTGTTCAGCTGTGTCCCTTCTCTCTCAGCCTCCCACAGTGCTAGGATTACAGGTATACACCACCACAATGAGTTTTCTATAATTCTTCAATACTTCACTTGTAGACTTAGTTTCTTATGTGGTACATGCCTTGTTTGGGGTACCCGACTACCCATTGTACAGAGAGTATTCCCCCCAGGGAGAGTGAGTTCTGCTGTAAGAGGAGAGGGCTAGAACCCCTTCTGCAGATGGTATTTAGACATAGGAGAGGAGAAAAAAGTCACCATACCAGAGGGAACAGTCATAAAATGGAAAAAGACATAGAAAGCCAGACAAGTAATGGCATAGAAAGGACCGCAGGAAGCTTCAAGAGATGGGAGATAGAAGGAGACTTGTCCGTTGGTGTTCAAAAAAGGAGAGACATTGAAAAGATTGCAGCAAATATTAAAATTCCATAAAATCCAGGGAGCAGTTCTCCGCCAGGTCACTCAGATATCTGAGCGAGTGCCGAGCTGGATTGGAAAGACTTTGCAAGCTGGTAGAGGAAGAGAAGTGTAATCAATGCAAGGACATAAGTTAATGAATTGGACTACTGAAGAAGTGGACAGCAGTTTGAAAGAGTGAGGATCAGTGGATATTTACATGGAAAAGCTAGATGGGAAGGATGCAAGCAAATCTCCACACAGAGGAATCAAAGAAAGACTGCATCAGTGTGGGGATAAGGAACTCCGCAGTGGGGCTGGGAATTTAGCTCAGCGGCACAGCACCTGCCTGGCAAGCACAAGGTCGTGAGTTCAATTCCCCATACCGGAAAAGAAAAAAAAAAAGGAACTCCACGAGACAAGAAGGGATGGGGTCCTCTATGGATGAGAATTCTCTCTTCACAGCCTTTACAGAAGTGTGCAGATAGATGTGTGTGGAAACTGATGACAAGAAAAGAATAGGTAGGAAATTGGTGAGGCAAACACCAGCTGTTCTTAAATTCAGAGTGAAAGGAGGCAAGACTACAGATCAAACTGTGTGGTAGCCGTGGATGGAAGTAAAATGGCAGGGCTTCACTTTTGTGAGAAAAGAGGGAGAAGGCAGATGTGATTAGTGCCTTTTGTGTAGTGAAGGAAAAGGTCACAAATGAAATGATGGGCCCATGAGGCTGCTTCTTTTTTTTTTTCAACAAACCTACGATTCTGTCTCCTGATGATTCTGTCTCCTTGTTTATGGGAAACCATCTATATCTTGCTCAGTGTAGCATGATTACAAGTTGCAAGGTCTTTATCTACCAAATAGACATAATGGAATCCATAGTTCCCAGGTTGTTAGGGCAGTTAATTAACCTTTATAACACCCTCCCAGATAGGGAATGCAAACTTGGCTACTCACATGCAAACTCAGGTAGTCTGAAAGGTCATTTGCCCATCATGGACCATCTAACAAAGGGAGACATTGAAATCCACTTGTATATTGTGTTTTTGTTTTATACATTTGTGTTTCTAAGCCATAAAATATAAGGAATAGAAAGATAATATAACCAAACACTAAAGAGGCAAAGTTTCCAAAATAATGAAGCTAATTAATTGATCTACCTCAGGCAAGCAATTGGTTATTTTAGAATGTTCCATGATGCCCAAAACAGAACTGAATACTCTTAAATATGTACAGTAGCAAATTACATACAGGAAGAAAACTCACTGCCACCTTTAGTGAGGCACTAATCATTATTACAGTGTATGGTGTTTATCTGTGGGGATTAATAAGTAAAGAGCCCCAAATTACATGTTTTATAGTAATATAATTACTTCTCCAGTCCAAGATACTATGCGTGTTGACAACTTTAAAAGATATAATTGTCTTTCCATCTTGAGAGAAGAAATACTAACTTTTGCAGCTTTGAAGATCAAATTTATATAAATAAAAATGTTATTTACATTAATTGATCATGATTCATTTTGTCAATCTCCTAAAAATTTCAACAGCGTGAGTCTGCATCTGTGAATAAAGCAGACGCTTAATACAGCCATGACATTGCAGCACTGTTTCACAGGGTGTAGTACATTAAAAAGTAGTCCTATTGCTTGCTTTGAGACATTTAAATGTGGATAGGAGACATTCCTGTAGAGTATAAGAGGGCAATAGAAAAGCAAGCGGGACCCATCTCCATGACTAGGAGATGCAAAGAAAGGAAAAAGTCATCTAAGAATAATTAGCATCAACCTTGCATTTAAATATATGATATCTCATAACTTTTGTCCCTCTTCTAAGTGTGTAATTATTGGTTCTCCAATTTTAAGGTGTTTGTGGCACTGAGGTCAGAATCCTAAATGAAAATAAAGGTTTAGCCTCTTTCTAAACTGTGAGTTACCTAATCTATGACATCTAGTATTTCTATGGTTTCCTCCTCTGTAAAATGGATGTACTATTCACACTTCAAGGAGGTGGAGGAGGGGAATGGGACAACATGGCAAACCTCAGCCCATCACAAATGTCCAAGGTCTGTTTAGTTGAGACAGTTTCAGGAAAGTGGGGGATTTTCTGTTTAGCCAAATCTCAAAGCATTCCCAAAACAGGACAGTAGAAATAAACAGATACATAATTTCAATCCTAACATGTGCAATAATTATTCAGTATGGCCTTACTTGCTTATCAGAAGTATGGTGTCTAATCGCTTGCCAACCAAAGAGCTTGGAAGTCATTGCTCATATAAACACAATAAGAAAAATAATTATGAGCATAATTGAAACAACTTTTCTTGGCTCTTGTAGAACTGAGGGCACAGGGCAATCAACTGTTCTGCGTTCAGTAAAGACAAAGCTGAGAAGTGAGGTTGGCTTACCGGGACAGAAGGAGCTATATATGTAACCTGACAGGAATTGTCACTTACTGCTTTAATCTTAATTGTGATGAATTGCTGAAATCTGAGTATGGACAGGCATGATACTGCAAAACTAAGGGAACAGCTTTGCAGGATGACTGTGTTCTTACACGGGTTTTACCAGACGCACTCAACTGCATTCTTAGGATGTAGAAATTCCCCTGTTAGCTCTGTTAAAATGAAAAGAATCAACACCATGATCTACAGAGTTTTCCAAAATAAAAGCCTAAGTTCAGAAAAGATGACTTTACTAACCAGAGTCTGGTCTACCTGAGGAAAGGTCATTTACCTGACTATGGGCTCCTCCAAACTTTTCATCTCGCTGAAGGAGATCTTCCTCCGAAGATCACAGAAATGGGTGCAAATCCATTTTTAAACTTAAGTGGCAAAAAGTGAGTAAAGAACACTGTCTATCTGTAGGAGTGGCCACCAACCAGGAGTGGATCTGAGCTCTAATTCACGCAAGATGGAGCTTCTTTCCAAGCAAAGCAACGTAGTTAAAAAGAAGACCACAACAGACACCAGAGGAATTTGATAACTCTGCACCTGCAACTCCATTTACAGCGAATACAAGTCAGCCTCTAGTCAGATTATGATACATCCTCAAAATCAGGACTATTACCTCATTTCCTATCACAGTGTACATGTCTGGCTTTGAATGAAAATTACAGGCATGACAAATGACAAGGAAAGGTCTGCAGCCGGAAGAGGAAAGGCAGCCCAAAGAGCCACATGCAGACATGACACATTTGGTAATTATCAGATAGGGAAATTAACGTAACTATGAAGTATGTTACATGAGCTCATGCAGTTGGTAACATATAAACAGTTGTATAATTAAGGAGAGATGAAAATTGTAAGGATGACTTAAAAGGAAATATTTGAAATAAAAATAAACGCTCTAAAACAAGGACAAATATCTTCTTATCAGGACTAGGCATGACCAAAGGAGGATTACTGATCCAGGAGAAAGTCAAATGAAACATCTGAAATGGAAATGAAAAGATGAAAAAGAACAACAAGAAAGGCTCTTGCAGAGCTGCAGGGCAGGATCAGAATACACAGTTCACACAAAACTGACATATCAAAAGGCAAGGAAAGAAGGGAGGATTTAAAGTCAAATGTCTAAGACCTTTTCAGAATTACTGGTAGACCTTACACAAAACTGGAAGCCTCGGAGAATATGACCCAGAATAGAAAATAAAATAACTACATCTAAATATCTTATAGTCACAGGACAGAAGACCCTAAACACAGAGCAAATTTTGAAAAGAAGTCAAGGAATAAAAAGAATTTATATTAGAGGAATTCAGGTAGCAAGTATAGTAGGTTTACAAGAAAACATACCAAAAGAGAGTAGAGTGACATACTTAAAATGTTGAGATAAAAAATACACATCTAGAATTCTATGCCTGATAAAATTATATATCAGAAGTCAAAGATAAATTAGAATTTTCTAAAAAATATTTGGAGGACTTATGTCTAGGAAATTTTCTGTAAAAGAAGTATAATAAGGTTTTTAGGAAGAATGATTTTGTTAGAAACTATATCTACCTACATAAGAGAAGTGTTAGACTAGGATTAAAGAAAATATAAAGAAATATTTAATTCACTTCCTATTTTTAATTTATCTATAACATAACCGTTTAGAGTCATAGTAAGAATAAGGTGTTAAGTGGGTAAATGAAACAAATAGCAGCAAGTTATGTGGGTCAGAAGGGTAGAATCTGACATAGTACTCTAACTTACTTATGTTTCATATGACATGATATATTTTTGTGTTCAGGTAGTAGAGATTAACTCAAATATATTTTTAATATATTTAATTTAAATGTATTTAATACATTTTAATTTAAATGTACTTTCTATTTTTAAATTTTATTAGCTTATATTTGTAGTACATAATGTTTGCATTCCTTGTGGGGAGTTGGTACATGTACATAGCACTATTTTTTAAAAGAAATATAATTGATGTGCTAGCAGAAGAGATAAAATAAATCTTAAAATGCCCAAGAAAGTCAGAAACAGCAGGACAACTATGGCGAAAATGCAAAATGTACTAACTTCAAAAGACTGCAAACATAGTTATTTATTCAAGCTTATCAATAATTGCTTTAAATGTCTATTAGTTAAATATGCAGACTGTCAGACTTATATATCTGAGTTATACATTATCTACAAGACTGATTCATGGAGAAGGATGTATTTGATAGGTCTACTCCAGGATTAAAAATTAAAATTACATTTTTATGAAATAAAAAATAAGAGAAATACTATAATCTGATAATATATATTGAAACTGAGAAAAATGTCTCTACCATGGGAAATTATTCCTTCAAAATGTAATTAATTACTTACTCAAAGCAGACACTAAACTACACATTAGAGATAGAAATGACAAATATCTACTTATTAAGAACAACTTCTACTGGGAGTGACATCAAACTAGTAATTGCAACTGAAATATAGTAAATACTTTGCAGAGATACATGCTCAAGAATAATTAGAGCCTAAAACTGAAAATAATAGTTCTGCAGTGAAAGAGAAGAGAAAAAGTCATATTTGAACCTTGTATGAGCAGGAGCGAGTTCCTCAGTTTGTGCTGGGGGAGGCATTTTGGCAGAGGAAGGACAATGGGAAAATACTGAGGCTGGCAGAACTTGAGGTCACTGTGAGAAATGAGGTGTGGCTGGAAATGGGCTCCTAAATTTTCTGTTGGGAAAGTGATGTCAGCTTGAATTCCACGGGGAGCTACAATGACAATGCTAAGGAGAGTGGTGAGACGATTGCGTTCCAGAAGGTGCCGGCAGTAGCTCTTTGGAAAGGAAACTGGTAGCTGAAACTGGGAAAGGTCAGGAGCACAGGTGAGAAGAGATAAGCCATGAAGCTGGCACTGGATTCAGGTGGGGTAGGCATCCAGGGCACAAAACAAGTCTGCACGGCACCTGGAAAGCCTGAGTAAAGAGTGGGCCATGACTTTGAATGAATGACGAAATAAAATGTGGTGTGTGGTGTGCAACTCCATGCAGACGACGGTACACGATGAAGAAAAGGGAATGTGCAAGTGGAACTGATTTGGAAGAAAAGATGGTTTTAATTTTGGACATACTGAGCAGAGGTAACTGTAAGATAATGAGCTGGAGATGCCTACGGGGCCATTAGAGATACACGTCCTGGACTCTGAGTTATCAGTACCAGCCATACCACATGCAGGAGATAATAGAACTGTGCCAGATGCGAATGGTGTTCAAGAAATTTGTGTAAAATTTTATGCCAACATTGAATTCTCAGAGACAGAAACTCAGAAGGAGGTTATAGAAAAACTGTCCGGGAAGGGAGGAAAGCTTGGAAAGCAAGAGATTTGCGTGTGTTAAATGCTCAGTGATGTTCAAGACTGTAGAGGGTTGTGCAAACTAAAGGGGAAAATTGGTGATATTCGCAAAGTTTGGGAATGTTTTACCACTCACTATTTTTGCTAAAAACATAACAAGAGCTAAAGTGATTCACTTCATCACTGTTTGAATTCCTTTCCACTTGGGGACTTTTCCATGTCACATGTTAGTCAATGACAAGAGGGCAATGCCAGTGCTGTTTTTGGGTCTGGTCCCATCTTAGGTGGCAAAACAAATTCTCCTGTAAAAATGTCCTTAGAGCTCCACCTACAAAGGTATACAAAATCTTTCTAATTGTGAAGCGAATTCCCCAAGCCCAGCCTGTTTTCAGGGCTCCAAGCTGCTCCAAGAGGACCCTCCAAGGAGGGCTGGTCCTTCAGGAAGGCTCCTCCTGGATCCCGCCCAGTGCAGGCTGCAGAGCGGGCAAGCCGTGGAAGCCCCTGTGCCCCACAGCACAGCTTACTGTGAATGCAGTATTTTTCAGTCCCAAGGCCTCGCCACTGACACAGAGACACTGGGCGGCAAAGATGAGCCAACCCCGAGGTCCCCCTTCATCCCTCCTTACCCTTAGGGGCTGTGAAGATGCAGCCGTCAGCCTTCTGCCTCTGTACTGCAAGCTCACACTTTCCATACGCTATTGTAAGCTAGGATGGGGCCTTTGTTCCTCTCTTTCTTCACCCATGTGATCCTAGGCTCATTCCATAGAAGGTGATGAAGGCTTCTCCTACCGAGTGAGGAGCTTCCTCAGGGTGAGTCTCCAGGGGGCAGCAGCAATTCCTGGGCACAGTGGAGGGATAATCTCTAGCTAACTCCACAGGGGGAGTTGGAGCCAATTCCATCATCAGGCACAATGGCTTATGTTCCACACATCAACCAATGAGCATGTCCTCAACAAGGAGGGCTGGATGTCAGCGTGGCATGGAGGAGGTCTCTTTCTTGTGTGCTGTGTCTCCGCCAGCATGGCAGAGGCTACTTATTCTACCACAGCAGATTGTCTCATCATCTCAGCTCATCTCACCTCATCTCATATTCTCCCATGCTATATTACACTGCATTGCTTTACAAGACACTGCATTGCATTATTTTATGCTTTTGCTAGAAGATCTGTATTATATATGTGTATTTTATTTAATCTTATTTATATTATAGTATATTTATAGATTATCTTTTAATTCTTAAGAATTGTCTTTGCTATTTGACATTCCTATGTTCTTCCAATGCCCTGCCATAATTAACAATTTACATTGTGTACCTTATTTTCATTTTCTTTTTATATTACACTTGCATATAATTTTTATGTTCTATATTATATATACTCCCATATATATTTTTCTGTTCAAATTACTGCATGATTTCTCTCACCTCATTGGACCCAGGCTGTTAAAGAAAGTATATTAAAGTGGTTGAAGTTTTATAGGAGTGACATTTGTGTAATGCCTTATCCATAAATAGTAACTGGAAGTAGGATGTGAATAATTAAATAATAAACAAATCAGAGTAAACTTTGCTTTATTTTTTGAAATACTCTTGCAGTGAGATCATAAAAGTTTTCTGAATGAGTTCTATTCTCTGGTTACTCTTAAACTAAGTGTTCAAAGTCTCATTTCCTTGATTTCAAAATGGATGTATAGAAGTTTACTTCTTAGCACACATTACTGTGAATATAAAATATATACTCTTCACAAAACACTCGGCATATTATGTAGCATCAGAAATAATTGGCCCTTTGTACATCTCCTTCCTATTTCTCATGACTGCTGCTTAAAATATCAAAGCATGACATATATAGCATGAAACCTAGGTTGCTCAGAAAACAGAGCTGCATTTAATATGTAGATAATCACTTCATAAATCAAGGAGATATGGAATATCACCTGCATTTTCATATTACTATACATTTTATATTTTTCATAGTTTTATATGATATGCAAGGTTCCATTTCCCCATCAACTTTCCAAATAAAAAATCCTTCTCCTTTTAATCCATCACCATATGGCAGACTGCTTACTTTTTCCAAGCTCATCAATTAATTGCTCAATTTGGCTAACTCTTACAAGGGTCTGAACCCTTTTGCAAAGAAGCATCCCAGACTCCAGCTCTGATGCCCTGTCTGCGACTCTGTCTAACCCCTGTCTGCATTGTGCACTTCTGCCTCTGTGCTCCAAGGTGAAGATTAAGAATGTGCAGTGGCAGATCAGCAGCTGAGTGCATTTTTGTGGAAGAAGAACAAGTGAATCAGTGAACAAATGACTCTGGGAGTGAAAGAACAAATTTCATTTATCCACATTGCTAGGATTCACACACCAAAATCAGTGAACATAAAGACAATTCCAAAGCAAGAAGACAGGAAGTTTTTAAGTTGTTGTAAAATAGTTCAGGTATCCAATGTGATACATGGAACTGTAGACATCGACAACTTGAAAAAAATATTGAGCATCTTCTTTATTTGTATGTATCATATAATTATGTATATGCAACCCTCAGATATCATTTTTAATAAAAAATAAGAAAATCTGTAAAATGAAGAAATATGATAAGAATTCTCCTCAATTTTTCCATGAAGACAAATGTTATATAATGTTTTATGTTACACGGATGATCATTGTTTCCATGTTAATTTTAAATGTAAATATAATAGAAGCAGATATTTATTTGTATAATTAATATAAAAAGCATGGCTTTAGGCTGATTATTGTGAGGTACTAAAACTACAAACTCTTGGTCTTTTATTGTATTAAGATTAGAAATCAAATGAAACCACTTCATTTGTCTTCCTATGTGTATGTGTGTGTGTGTTTTGCCCCTACTACATGCACTTTTTGCTTATTTTTAAGTAAGAAAGATCAGATTAGAATTCTAACACTGGGAAGCTTCCAAATATTGGAAAATTTACTGAACTGAAGGGGCTTGATAGTTACTTCCACTAGCAGTGAGTGGCTTCTGAATTAGTTGTCTATATCCTAAATGGAGTTCTTGCTTCTTTTTCTAAACTATGTAGGTTTCACAACCTATAATGTATGTCATATTCAGAATCCTGCCTGTATTCTGCCCGCAGGAGATCTCATGGTCCAATGCAGATAAGGCAAAGAGGCTTTGTCGTTAAAAAACTCTCCCTATAGTCATAGTGTAAGTACTCTGGATGAAAGGAAACAAATAGTAGATCTTAAAACTGACTTTAATGCAATGAACTAGCATTACTGTGGTAATCTCATAAGTTTGCTTACAGTAAAAATGATAATTAGATAGATAATGTGTGTGTCAGAGGTCAAAAGAATAAAGTGGCTTGATAATACAGAACAATATCATTTCATAATAAAATAACAGGGTCACAAGTTTAAATTAACTATTTTCTCTTCATAAATTTTATATATCAAAATTAAAGTAATATGAATCATCATACTAATGATTCCAGTTCAGAAGGGCCTATAAAGACCACCTTAAATCACTATGAGCCTTTAGAAAGGTTTACCAGGCACACCGTTGGCTTCCCTTTTAGACCACGAGTTCCAAACAGTGCCTTGGACTGATCCTCTCCCCAAAAGTCATTTCCTAATTTCAGCATAATTTGCCATCTGGTGAGGGTAGGAGAGTAAACCCAACAGTTCTGGCTCATTCGTATGTGACAGTCTTTCTCTCGGTTTTCTCTACTCTCATTTATCTTATGGTGAGCTCAAGCCAAGAGGTGCTTGAGAGCATCATTCTCCTTCCTTTTTGCCAGCTCTTAATATCATTCACAGATCTTTAAGCCATCCTGAAAAGCCTCCTCAGAGTCTGCTCGGTGCCTGCTCCCTCTTGCTTGGTCTCTTTTGTGAATACTGAAAGGTTTTTCCAGCACAGAGAAAAGTAAAATAAAATAAAATGCCTTTATTGTGGATGCAGAGAAGACCACAAGGAAAGAGAGAGAAAAACGTGGAGCTTCTAAGGATCTTTCACAGGGGTCCAAGGTTAAATAGCCCCAGGGTGGAGGCAGGGTTTCGGAGTCGGACCGTCTGACATGGCAGACCAGAATTGGGTGGGAGCGTGGGAAAAGGGAACAGGATATTACAGAAAGGGAAGTAGGAAGTCCTAATTTGATTCAGGGGAAGAAGGGCGGGACTTAGCACATGCTGTCTGGTGACCAGCAACATATTGGCTGGAAGCCATAGTGACTCAGCACAGTACCACATGACCTCCAGTGCCATATTGGCTGGGTGCCATAGCAACTCAGCAGGAATTACAGCCGGGCAAGAAACCAATCAAATACTGTGTGAAAGCCGTCCCAACTTCTCTTTATCACCTTGTTCCTGGGCAAATGCTCCAAGTCTAAGTTGTGACAGCAGCACCTTTTTGCAGAAAATGATCTAGTTTCCTCTTCACCTACAAGGTAAGTGATCTAAAACATCACCAATCTTTACTTTCTTACTCATCCGTTAGGGTGAAGCTTGGAGGAGTCACACTGTGCTGGTCCCAGGAAGGAATGATGTGGTTTGAATCAGTAGTGTCTCCCAGAAGACTCATGTGTTCAAAGTTGAGCTTTTGGAAGGGGACTGGATCCGCTGATGACTGCATAGCTGAGTGTGCTACTAGAAATTGGGCATGTTCATAAGAGATATGTCTCTGGTGTTAGACCTGGGAAGTTATCTCTCCCTCGTCATTCCACCCCTTTGCTCTCTCCTTTCTAGGAGCCACGAATGAGCTTTTCTCTATTGGACTCTTCTACTGGGTCCTTGCTACCTTGGAGTCAGCTAGCTCTGACTGAATCTTCTAAAAACTATGAGATAAAATAACTTCTCCTCCTCCACTGTGGGTGTCAGATATTTGTCCCAGTTATGAGAAAATGATTATGATGGATTGTGAAACCAACTGGGTTATTGCTGTAGCTATACCTTCCCATGTGTTTCAGAAGCCTTTAGAGCTAGCTTGTGGAAGGAATTTGGAAAGGGTTGCAGATGCTGGCTGGAGAAGCCATAGGATGCTGTAGTACAAGCTCAGTGGGATGTTCTGGTTGGAGTGCGGAAGAACAGAGTACTGCTGGAAATGCACACACTCAAGGTGTAACTCAGGAAGTTTCATTTGGGACCAACATCTTCATTGGCAGTTGGACTGGACACTGTGCATGCTATGCTTTGCTAGAAGGTTTCTTTTTACCTTTTTCTCTTTTCCTGAGACTTTGTGGAAAACTAAGATTAAGAATGGTGGACTTACTAATTTGGCAGAAAAAAAAATTCCAAGGCAGCCTAGCACTGGGGCTGCTGCATGGGTTCTACTGGGAGTTTTTAGTAAATCTAATTAGCTCTAATTACTCTAATTTAGTAATTAGCTAAATCTATAGTGAAAATCAGGAGCAAATATAACCAAAAGATGCAAAATATTTTGCATCTTCCTTTCCGTCCAGAAAAGAAGTGCCCGCATAGCTGGGGCAAAAGATCACAGTTGTTGAAAAGATTAGCATTAAAATGAAGATCAATACTTTGATCAGGACAGTAGGAAATATGACCTGAAGGCATCTCAGGAATCATCAAGACCTCACACTTCACCGGCTAAAGAGCCTAAACTCCTTTGAAAGGCTTTTCTTTGAGAAGAAAGCCCTAGGGTGCCTGGTTTCAACAGGACCCTGTAGGGAATTCATTCCCAGGATTGGTTTACACTGCTCCTCATTCAGTCATTCAAAGGCCTGTGAATTAATGATCTAAGGGGGCCTGGCTACTACTTCAGCTGGTGGCAGACCTTGGCATCACCTACACGGTGCTCATTTGATGCACATGCAGAATGCATAATTTTGTGGATTCACAGAGGCTTTCATCTGGATTTCATAAGAAGGCTTAGAAGGTAAAGCATTGTGTCCCTGAGAGATCAGTCCATGAAGCTATGAAAGTGAAGCCATAAGTGCAGTGCAGATCACAGTAAATTGGGAAAACTAAGCACTTGAATTGTGCCTCAGATAGTAAACAGATCTATCCTAAGAGAGAAATCATGAGGGCTACCATGGGTAATGCTGCCGGGACAGGGTCACTCAAGTCCTTTGGAGCTCACATCTTGCCATGATGTGGATCTGAGGGATTTAATGTTTTTACTACTGAGTGCTGATCTTATTTTAGTATGATATTTTTCTATCCACATATTTCTCCCTTTTGAAATGGGGAAGATTGTGATGTGTCTATACATTATAGGCAGTGTTTAACTTTTTGCTTTTTAAAGGGTCTCAGAGATAAGCATTTGCCTTGAGTCTCAGAAAAGCCTTTGGACTTGGACTTTTTAGCAAAATTGAGAATGTTGAAACTCTGGCAACTCTTAGAGGTGGACTAAATGCATTTTGTGTACTGAGGTGGACATGATTATTTTTGGAAGCCAGGGTTCAAATGCCATGGCTTTGGATCTGAAATGCCCAAAAGGCCTCCTGTGCTCAGAGCTGAGGCTTCTGAAAGGTGATTGGATCATGGAGACACTGCTCCCATGGGTGAATTCATCCATAATCAGTCCACTGATGCATGTGCTGTTAGGAGGCGGGCCTAGCAGGAAGAGGCGAGCGACTCGGAGCTGACTGCAAGGATATGACATCTGCCTCTGGCTCCTCCCTTCATTTCCTATACTTCGGTTGCCATGAAATGAGCAACTTTCCTCAACCCGGCCCTTTCTGCCATGGAGTCAGCAGAACATGGATAGAATCTTCCAGACAACCACAAGCCAAAATAAACTTCTCCTCTGTTAAATCATGCATCTCAGGTGTTTTATCACAGGGAAAAGAAGTGACTAAGGCAGGAGGCAGGAGGCAGGGGCCAGGTGGAAGGCTGGGATGACCCGGCCTCCACAGCACAGTCACAAAGGTGCTGCTTGTTCATGCTCCTTGACTGATACTGGCCACAGGCTAGGGACTCAGCTGGCCTTCAGCCAAGACAAGTGCAAGTATTTCTACTTGTCTTTCTTGCAGCATGGTGACCAGCTCCAAAATATGAGTGCTCCTCAAGAATATTAGAAATGCATGGCCCTTTATTGCCTTGCTTTGGAAATCAGTTTTCATCACTCTCACCATTGTTTCTCATTTGGAGCAGCTTCTAAGCTCCACCCAGGTCCCAAGGGCTAGGAAATACCCACTCAGTGAGAGGAGATCAGCAGCACACAACAAGAGTCCTGTGGGATAAGGTGTGTGGCGGTGGTCACCTTGCAAGTACAACCTACCACAGTTGACGGTGTCCTCTTCTGTCCGTAAAAAGGAATCATGAGCCACACTACATCATGAAAATGCCTAAGAAAGAAATTCCTTCACATAGACAGGCACTCACTTCATAATAGGGAGATTTAACATTTATTTTTAAAGGAGGAAGCGATGGTTCTTTTAATGATCTTTAGAAAAACAATTATGAAAGGGCATGGTGGCATGCACCTACAATTCCAGCACTTGGCAGGCTGAGGCAGGAAAATTGTGGTGAATTCAAGGCCAGCCTGGCTGCATAGAGAGTTCAAGGCTGCCCAGAGCTATCTAGTGACACCCTGTCTCAAAAAAATGTGTCTTAGAGGATTTCAGAACTGCTGTTGACTTGTGGTCACCCTGTATTACTGATTTTTCTCCCTTTTGAGCAGGAGCATCAAAAGTCTCTGTGATACTCCTGTCACCATCCTAAGCTGTTTGTGGGTGGGGTGTTTAAGGAGAAGTCAGTGTCACACCTCTGTAGTCCACTTGTCTTCAGTCCGAACACACATATTCAGGAGCAGCACTGCAGAGCTGCCTCCCTCCCCCAGATGATTTTGATGACACCATGAAACACTTCAAACTGCTGCCATTTTATGGCTGAATTATGTCCCTCAGAAACGTACAAGCTGAGCTTAATACATCCCTGCCCGGCCCGGGGGCTGCCGTCTGTATTCCCAGCATCCTGGGAGCCTGAGGAAGGAGGGGCACAAGCTTGAGCACAGCTTGGGCAGTGTAAGAGCACAGTGACCGTATCTCAAATTTAAAAAGAAAAGAACAAAATAAAAAGGATGGGGATGTAGCGCTGTGCACAGGCCTCGAGTTCAATCCCTGGTCCTGAAACAAAAGAAGCCCAGCACCTCACAATACGACCATATTTGGAAGCAGAGTCTTTAAAGAGAAAATTAAATTAAAATGAGACCATCAAGCTGCGCTTTGACCCAACACGTTTGGTGTCTTTACAAGAAGAAATTTGGACACAGCAGAGGAGAAGCCCTGTGAAGGCACAGGGAGAAGCTGGCTAGAAGAATCAGAGGAAACCAGTCCCACTGACACCTTGATCTCTGACGTCCAGCCTGAGGGATGTGACAAAATATGTTTCTGTTGTGGAAAGCATGCCTCAAATAGTATTCAATACAGCAGCCCTTGCAAGTTAAGGTAGCAATGGTCAAGAGCCGTGGACAGCACAAAGAGTTTTGCAGGGCAAAAGGGAAGGAATGAATGGTGGTGTGCAGACGGCAGAATGTGGCCGACTGTATTTTTTTGAAGAGTACCTTATCCAGGTATCTTAGCTCCGTGTGCTTCTGAAGATGTTAAACTTCCATCCCCCTCATTAAGTGGGCTGAAAGGCTTCTTGCCTTATACCCTGCAGAATGTTCTGAGCAGACTGGAAGGGATGCTACGTGACTGCCAAGACTGGGCTCTGAGAAAGCCATGTTTCTCTTTATCTCCTTGGAGTGCTCACTTGGATACCGGAACACAGAGGCAGAAAGCCATGCAGTCGGGAGGCGGTGATCTGCGCAGGTATCCTGCAAGTGGCAGGGGTTCATAGCATCCCTTCTTCAGTGCCAGGAGACCTACAGTGATTCCCGACCCAGCTGCCTTGTAACTCATGTTAAGGCTCCCCAGCCATGCCTTGTGGAGAGCAGCTGAGCACCTATTGGATCCCTAATCAGACTGCAGAATTAAGACAAGATAGCTCCTGTTGCTTCCAGACTCTGCTTTTACAGTGACTTTTTCCACAGTTGCAGATAACTGGATAGAGGGCTGCAGGCGGCAGAAATAAACTCCTGCTTTGAAGGAAGAGTGTTCCATGCATCTTCAGAGTGCCCTGGAGTTCTCTAGATCCTGATGGTACTATTATTTGGACTATTTTAGCTAAATAAACTATTACTTTGGAATTTTAAGTGACAGGCCTGCAAACTTCAAACCAAAGAAGTACAAAAACAGAGTTCTTGGTTGAGAATTCACCACTATGTCCTTTATTCATTCCATCTAATCTGGAAAAGTTATTTCCTTACACAGATTCCAAGGAAGCGCACGAGTGCAAATATGATCTTCAGATATAACCTGACAACTCAGCTCTGTGCTGTTCGCTTTAGTCACACTAGAGCTATCTTTCTGAAATATGTAAGCTAAAGGTAAGGCTCTTTTGTTATATATATCTCGGCTCATAAACTCGATTCTCTCCATGATTCTGGTTGCAAACAAAACTAGACTAGAGTTTAATCAAATTTCCCTGTAAGGTCAACATTTCCAACTCAGTTTGCAACCAGAACATGGAAAGAATCAAGTTCATGAACCTGATTATATATACAAAATCTTGACTTTTGTAAAAATTTAGCCTGTAAGGGAGATTTTCTGTCTTTCTTTTTCTTCACCTCTTCTTTAATTCCCAAGAATTTTCCAGAAGCGTGGCATGTTAGATGGTCCTGCCAGCTGCATACTTTTCTGCCTTACTAATTCGCAGATATCACTTAATAACACTTCACACAGCTGTCTTCCCTGAGTATAAACGGCTTTCTGATTTTTGTACAGGCAGAACACAAAGTAATGGTTCCAGACCAAGGTCTTGCCAGTGTGGCACAGAGAAAAGCTAAGAAAAAGGGCATTTCACTTCTCTTTAGGGTCCTGCTGTCAAGTTATGCACAAGATAATTAAAGACTTGTTCCAATGTATTTGTGTATCTTAATGTCTCCTACTTCCATCTTCCCTCTGGGTTCAGCGTACTTAGAGGGAAAGTTTTCTTTTAATCCTCATGTGTGTCGCTGTGATTCTGGCAATATTTTACCCTCCTTTTTGTTATAACAGAAATAATTGTAGCCCTGCAGGCAGCTATTAATGGTTATGGGCATGAAGAAGCTGCCGGAAACCTGGAGCTAGTGCCCTGTGATGTGGTGAGGCTCAGTCACGCTGGTCCTTCAGCGCATCCCAGCTCTCTTCCCAAAGGCACTGTGTACGAGAAGTTATTCTCCAGAAAAAGAAGAGGCTCTGCCATTCAAGCTGCTGATAGCCATGACAGGAGGCAAAGAATGCAAGGGGACATGAACTACATCTGCAGGACTTACTACATTTTTGCCACTAAGGAAACACAACCGCCAAAAAATGAAACACCTTTCCATAATAAGTGTGACTCTGCTGATAAAATATACTTACATTTTGACACAGGTATGTTTGTTAAAGGTACCTTGGGCCAGGCTGGAATGCGTGAGGCCTTCAGTTTGGTCCTCAGCACCATAGATGATGATAACAATAATAAAACTAGTAATAATACTCATACTAATACTACCAATAATAATAATAATTTCATTTTAAAAGAAAAATATTTTAATAGAAAGGAAACATAAGAAATTAATGCATTTAAGTCTTCAGAGAAGCAAATGCCATGGCATTTTAGGACCCCTTATCATGGGATTATTTTACTCAGAGAATGCAGGAAGAACTTCATGAAAAAAACGCAAGATGGATGCAGGTTCAGTGAGATAAAAATGCACCATCTTTAACATGGACATTTACTTCCTAACTTTCTCCAGTTTTGCAAAATCACAGCATATCAGCAACACCTAGTTCCTTAATTCCTTTTTATTCCTGTTAGGTTGTATAAACTGTACTCAATAATATGTTGTAGAGTGCATTTAAAGGTGACAGAAATAATGACAGATACCGCTGATAACCTCTTCCATTAACTATTTGTATACCACTGAGTAAAACCAAGAAGAAGAATTCACTTGAACTTCACAAATAAACTTGAAAAATATTGTTTCTCTAATATGATTGACCAAATCTCAATGTAGACTTTAAATTCAGTCCCCTGCATTTTTAATAATATTTTAAATATGTGGTGATCATAATTTTGTCCTAAATCTCCCTACGTTGTGCAGTGGGAGTATTAAGAGAAACTGTAGTTAGTTCTGAAAATCAGATTGCTCTTTTGCTGTTCTCTAGACTGAAACCAAGATGAGCTGAGCTTGGCAATTGGAGTGCTCTATGAATATGAGAATATTTTATCAAAATAAGAGAAGAAAAGGAAACAATATGTCTTTTCAAGGACTGGAAGCTATGCAAATGGCTTTCAAATGCCCCCTTATCATAGAAATACAAAGGATAAGTGGAGACCAGCGAGGGGAGCTGGCAGTACTGCCTTATTCCAATTCAAGAGTGATGCTTCCAGGCCTATTATGTCCATCTGTGTGTGAAAGTCTAACTGCTGCTTCACAGCCAGTTTTCTCTCACAGACGTCCAAGGAAAATGGTTCAGGGCTTGATGAATGTAACTTTTCTCTGTTGGTATTCTCCTCTGAAATTGCAAGCTTCTCTAGTGTAACAGACACTCAAATCTATGCACACAATTCTTTTTCTAACCACTTTTTTGCTATTTGAATAAATACAAAGTACACTTTTTAGTCGCATTACCTGCTGTAAAGAGACTAAGATGTGCACAGTCTTGCCCTCAACCCATCTTGATAATCTTTATTCCAGGACAGTAATTTATTATTTAGTATATATACGTACTACTAAAAAGTTATCAATGAGCTACTGTATTCTAGTCCTGGGAAAAGTAAACCTGGGTTGTGTTTTGTTTGGTTTTTGCATTGTAAAGTAGAAGAATGAGTCACTAGTATTCAATTTGGGGAGGTTGCCTTAGGGTTTGTCATTTTTGTTTTTTATATATTTTTCCCACTTCTGTGTGAAGTCTCTGAGGGAAGAAAACTGTATCTTATTACAGTGGCATTTCAGCAGTTACAGGGATGCCTAAGAATAAGTATTTGATACAGATTTTATCATCAAATTTTATGGAATATGAATTACTGAATGGATAGTATAATGCAATTACAACTCATATTAAATGAATACACTATATTCAAAATCCCAAATAATTCAGACCTTAAATGTGTTATAAGAGTAACTTATACATCTCTAACTCATCATTTTAGGAAAAAAAAATCTACTGAATACAAATATGGTGGATTATAAATATGAAGTTTGTATCGGTTGATGAACCATTGTCACTGGATTGATATAGTAGAGAAATATGTATTAAGGCATGTTACTTTTCAGTCTGCAAAGCTTCAAGGATGATCGATACATTTGTCTGTGCTTGAAAGGATGAAGGATAAATTTGTGAATCATGTATTTGAATGGAATTTATAACAATAAGGTGTTAAAGTTATAGTTTGAATTACTTAGGAAGAAGGTCAGGTAAAAGCTCTTTTACAATGTGCAGTAAGTTGTTATCCTTAAAATGGGCTTCTATAATTACCAGAGAGGAACATGAAGGAAAAAGATTTCTTCTCAATATACACTGAATTTGAAGGGATACACTAAATCAAACAAGTTTGTTTTGAAGTGCAAGGAAAATAATCTAAATTCTAACCCTAGCGACGTTGGGAAACAGGCAAACACAACAACATTAAATGCATATGAATTGTCCAAAGTCTGAACAGATCCATTAATAAAAGAATTTATACTAAAAACAGCAATTCTGGCTTCCTACTTCACACTAGACAAATATAAAATACTCTATGTGAAAACAGAGCAGGCTCCAGGGAATGGGATAAAAGAGTGAATATTTACACACGTTCATTCCAGAATTACTTAATAAGAAACAGAATTAAACCCGTGTGATAGTTTTCTTTTAGCCTTTCGATCTCTGCTTCTTGGGATCTGATAACGGCACAATGAAGTCTGACCAAGAAACCAGCTATGGAGGAAAGGCAGGGCCACTTCTGATTGACCATTGAGAAGGTCCCCGTGGACACAAGGGCAAAGCTCTTTCTTTCTCTATATAGTATAAACCTCTATAGCTCTGGTCATCTGAATGTCGTCTTTTATTATTGCTGAGTATAGAAATGCGGTAACCCTGGAGCTGCCCGCGGAGAGCTGCGTTATGGATTATGCTATCTGAGAGTTAGGCAGTCGTTCAGCTAAAAGCACTGCCTCTGCCTGCCATCAGCAAGACTTCATTGCTTCTCCTGCTCATCCTAGAGAAGTACTGTTACCGCTGAGGGCTCATACATATTTTGGGTACAGACTTAATTTTCCTGAGGTTGAGTTGTCTTTACAGTCATTTTTAGTTAGAAATGGAATCTGTGCTCACTTCACAAAATAGTGTGTCGCTTGTGAAAAGTGTTGTATGATCATTAGAACTGTGTGCTCACGAGAATGAGGCGACACGATATTATTTAGTCCATTAAAAATAACACAAGGGAGCTCACTGCTCATGGCCTGTAAGGGTGACAGTTACATTATTAAAAATACTAAACTTCATTTACCAAATAAGAGGTGTTGCAAATGTGCAAGAAGTAAATCAAGATAGTCTGTATATGATAATTTATTTCATTGAAGAGAAAAATCTTCTAACTCAAATATCAAAATTTATTAACTCTGCTCAGCAGCATTTATTTAAAAACTAATGTTTGGCATGAAGGAACAAATTAATCTGCAGCAAGTGTTTTGAGCTGGTCCCTAAGTGTCCCCAACATCCTTTAGAAGATGGCACTGTTTCTGAAATAATAAAATTTTTATTTTAGCTCATATAAACAGGAAATCAACAACAGTGAATTCTGCTGTTTTGATAAACTTAAAGCAATAAACATTTTAATATAAATGCCCTTAAGGCAGAAAAATAAATTGTCACATAGAAAATATAATTAGAGAATTAACCCTAATTTGGAAATGGGGGGAAATCAGACTTGTGCATTTTCTTTGATGTGGGGACACTTTAAGTGGCAAGTGCCATTTCAGGCAAATTAGAATTTAGCTGTTGGTGAAATCACTCAAGATGATCATGCCCACAGCCCTCTGGCAATAGGATGGGTTTAATGAAATTACACACTTCAGTGCTAGCGGGGCATGTCTTAGTTGAGTTATACATTATTATATAGTAAATAAATTTTTAATTGGATCCACCCTTTTATAATGAGGTCATGGTAACCGAATATCATCAATATAAATCAATAATAACCATCTCAATCCACGAAAAATAGATGGAGTTTCATTAAACATCATTTTTCCAGGAGTAGAGTGGACTGGGAACAAAGAATTCTTCCATTGCTTTCCAATATTTCTTTCTAATATTGCTCTCTCCTTGCCAATGTACATTACTTTATTTTTATATCAGTATGGACCAGGATAAGGTTACAAAATATGGCAGATTTCATTCCCATAGGCAAGCAGAACAAACATTGAAAATGGGAGGCAGCCTATAAAATAAAAGCTATTAAATTTAATTTTATACACAAGAAAACAGACTTCAAGAAAGAAAAAAAAATATGGCCTAAAACCTAAAAGCTAAAACATTATGAGATAAGACCCAAGGAGGTCTAATCTCAGATCTATCTTTTCTCCACTATACATATGAATTGTGAATTAGCCAGGATAAGGGAGACCACACTGTGGACATGGGTGCTGGTACCAGTTCTAATAAAAAGGGAAAAGTGTACGGTGCTACTTTGAATAATCTCTTCCTATGCGCCGGTCCCCAGCACAAGGCCTGCCCTACACAATTCTGACTTCCAGCAGTCATAGCAGCCCTGTCAGACAATCAGAATTAGGTTTACCTAGGAATTTACCTGCCAGAAACTAGGGCCAAAATGTCAGGTTCATGGTGCTACTCAAGGCCTTTCTCAGTTCTCTGAGTCTCAGTGCATGTTTCTGCCATAATAGCGTAACTATTCAAAGAAATGATTTCTCAGCATCGCTGTCTACACTGTATCCACAGTTTTCTGTACCTTTCCTCATCATTTTTGAAAATTCATTTCTAGACAAGTAAACAAATAGCTTAATACAGTGTTATTGTGAATACTCATAAGCCTGGAGAGTATTATTTACTAATGTAGGTTTTGGAACAAACAAATCAGATAAATTACCTATAAATCAATTAGTGCCCTGGCTTTCACTTAATGTATATTTAGCCATGTGGAAGATAAGCAGTGTTATTGATGTTTGGAGCAAGGCGGGGCTTTGTTCTGTCCCACACATTGTGGAACAGTTAGCAGCACACTCAGCAGCTCCTTATTGGATAACAGTAGTCCTCCAATCACATTGGCTAAGAACCATAGCATTACATCATAAGTAAGTTCTGTAATGGGAACACCAGCATCTATAAGACAGTCTTAGTCTAGTCAGGCTGCTACAACAAAAGAGCACAGATTGTGTGGTTTATACACAATAGACATTTATTTCTCACAGTTCCAGGCCGAAAGTGTAAGGGTCAGTGTCTGAGGAAGGCCCACTGCCTAGTTTTTAGAAAGCATCTTTCTGCTTGGTCTTCACATGGTGGAAAGGTAGAGGGTGTCCTCTGCTACCACTTGCAAAGGGCACTAACCCTCTGTATGGGGGCTCCACTCTTAATACCTAATCACTCCACAATGGCCCCATTACTAAACACCATTATACATTAGGAACTGGGTTTTAGAGTATGGGCTTCAGGGGAATGTGACCATGCATTCCATGCTAATATCTGTACCTTAGTTTTTGCATCTCCTCCTTGGGTCTAGGATTCCTTAGACTGACTCATTCTCTCTATATTACTTCACACCAGCAGTATTTCTATTGTTGCCATGAAGCTACAGTGACTGAAGCAAAAATCAGCCTCTTTTTCTTGGTATTGCTGGGTAAAATCAAGTTTTTAGAGTTAGAAACTGTTGGTGAAGAGAATATGTTATTTTTCTTTTTCTCCCAAACTTACCCTGTACAATCAACCCTTCATTATCTGCAGGTTCCATCTACATCAGCAGATTGAACCATCTCACCTTGTGGATTTGCTCTATAAAAGTCCCCAGAAAAGGCAGGTTCCTTGGCAACCCGTTTGGAGTCCCTTCTGTCTCTCTCTCAGACAGAAGCTTTCTTCCCCTGAAAAAATATATTCTGCTCTTAACCTCCGTTGTTCCTAAAATTCATTCTTCGGTTTTAGACAACAAAAACTCGTCCCAGATATCTAGCAGGTTGGGAGTTTCTTTCGCCTTTATAGTTAGGTCATGCAGTCATCTTCTTTGTTATTGTGGACACCTTGCCATAACTCACTCAGGAAGCCAGCTGGAGCCTCCTGAAAGTAATGTCCAGACATTACTTTCGCTCTTTCCCAATTCCTCTGGGCTCACATGGAGCAGAACTGTGACACTAAGTCCCTCCCTCCCTCCTCCTTAATATTCAAATTAGCTTTGTGCCTGGATGCAAGTGCCTCTGACTGTCCCTTTGAAACTTGATAGAGTTGTGTGAAATACACAGGAGATGAGCAAGTGGTGGGGGGGAATACAAATGAAAATATTAGAAAGGTAAGAAATATCATTTAGAATAGGATATGAAACACTTTGTGAGCTTATAAATGTAGTTATAATATTGTAGTTACAGACATAAATATCACTCTCTGGATCTTTTTTGAAATTACTATTAAGGTATCTTGCCCTTTACAGTCCATGATAAAGAAAAAATTCCTAAAGAGTACAGGTTACATCTTATCACAAAACAACGGTGACTGTTTCTACTTATCAACAAGTAGAAGTTCGTGGCCTTGAGAAAATATGTATGCGCTAAGCACACAGAAACAGATATCCAAATTTAATTCAAATAGTTGGCAGGTACCGGGATAACTGCTTGGTAGACACTTCATAAGTTTCACAGTCTGCTCAATCTTTTTTTGTTTTTCCTTCATTTTCAGATCAAGCAGACCAAAAATAGTGTGGGACGGGAATACGCACTCTGTCCACAATATTTTTTCATTTATTGAAGATAGCTGTGAATCTCCGGGAGCTGTCTCATGCTAGCAAATTCTTGCGATCTTGAGGGGAAAAGAGACATTTTTGGTTTTGCGGTTTGCAAGAGAAAAAGGAGACAAAATTTGATTTCGTGCATCTATCATAGCTATGTCTATGCATTTCATTTTTTTGGCCTTATGGATATTTTTCTGTGTATTTTGTCTTTTTCTTGTAAATAGAACTAAGTTGGTATCAAGACACAATTTTAAATTCTTAGAAAGACCACCTTGTGGGCAGTGGTTACAGACGTGCTTCAGAGCCTCTCAAGTACTGCACCTGAAAACCATACAAGAACCAGGTTTTACTGGGCTTGAAAGAGAAATTGCAAGATGGCAACTTCAGTTAAATGCTTAAGACCACCAATATAGCAGGACTTTACACCCCCCGCTTCGTTTGTTTTATGCGCACCTCAGAATACAGTTTTTTCCTGCCATCTCTAGGCAGATGAATGAATTGCTAGCAAATATGTCATTTATTAGAAAAACTGTAGCGCTGCAGTGGTCTTCCTTTAACAGTTTAACCCTACCCATATTTGACCACAGGGAGTCCGCTATCACAGCGCATGCGTGCCAGGGTCTGTCACGCACCGGGCAAAGGTGGTCTTCAGCCGTGCAGCACACAGGGGCTGCTGCAGTGAGGAAGGTGACAGGAAGCTTGAGGCAGAAAACTGGATGGGATCTGGCCTCCGTTTAATGTTCATGACAAATGCTCTGAGCAGCCGTCACACCTCCTGGCCGTAACTGCTTCCTTTTTTATTAGTGTGCGTTTGCAGTACAAAATGGTTCCCTTCCTGAGGTACGGTTATGGGTGCGCAGAGCACACCTTAGTTCATTTCTCATCCTCTTTACCTCCCATCCCTCCTTCTCTTCATCCCCTCTTCCAATTCGAGAAAGACCTATTTCTCTGCTTTCTAATATCTGTGTTCTATTTTTCTCTTTATTTATAATTTGAGTTTTCATATAAAAACACGATAGTTAAGCTTGTGTGTCTAATTTTCACTTCTCATCATGGTATCAAGGCTCATCCATTTTCTTAAAAATGACTCAAGTTTATTCTTCTCTATGGCAGAGTAGTGCTCCATTGTGTGGAAACACCGCATTCATCCGTTAAGGGCACATAGGCCGCTTCTGAAGTTTAGCCAATATGAATTGTGCTGCTAGAAACATGAGTAGGCATGTGTCACTGTAACACAATGTCTTTAACTCTTTGGAGAAGATTCTTAGCAGGGGAATAGAGGAGTCAAATGGAATTTCTAGTTTTAGTTTTTTGAGGAATCTCCGCACTGATTTCTTCAGTGACACTAGCAGTTTACATTCCCACCAACAATGCAGAGGGTTTCATTTCCCCCACAGACTTGCTACCATTTGTTATTATTTGATTTCTTATTGTGGACAAGGGATAAGGTGGAGTCTCAGTGTTCTGATGTAAAACTCAAAACTTATCATACTATTTGCAGCCAAAATGCTCTGAGACTGAGGAGCGAGCTGATAAACAGTGACCACTTACACACCAAACCCAAGATAGAGCTTTTCTATTTCATACAACCAAATCCAAAAATGGGCACATTTAATTAGGAAAATGCTTAATACAGAAGAATAACTAGAATTAACAACTTGGGAAATACCAGCGTGATGGAGTTAGTGGGAAAAATGAACAGAAAAAAATAGACGTTATGATGTATTGATCATGTCAAGAGTTAGTTAAAAACAATGGAAATGGCTAAATCAGTGACATTTTCTGAAATGTTGTGTCTCACATTCTTGAGAGCATTTTCTAACTTCCCAGGAGGTGAATGGAGTGATAGCTCAAGATTGCATGCAAAAAATACTGTTCTGTTTTAGTTTTCATACCATGTGTTACTTTAGATAAAAATCAGTCAAGTCTAGAAAATTTTACATTTTGAAATCTTGGAAAATCTCTTTGAAAAAACTCAAAATTTCCCTTTCAATTCCAGATACACTGAAGTAGTTTCTTTAGGTGTTGTTGGTCTAAAAGAAAATAAACACACTACTAAGAATTTTGAAGAGTAATGGACTCCAAACCCAGGCTTTACAACTGGAGCGACCGTGTGCTTACTGAGGTAATGAGACACAGCTGAATAGTGCGGAAGATTTCCCCAAAGCTGCATCCATTTAAAAACTGTTCCTGCTTATAATTACAGGAAGATAGTTAAGACTGTTAGATGTTACTGAACTGTAAGAAGCAAAAATTTAAAAGTTGACTGATCAAATACTTCTTGAAAGTGAAAATACTGTAGAATGAGCCTTGGGATCTCAGTTGATCAGGGGCAACTGCCACGCCCTTCCCAGAGGGACTGTACCGTTAGTAACAGGCCCTGGTCGTGGGAGCAGGCCCGTGTCCTGCCTCTCCTTTGCTAAGTGCGTTTTCCCTTCCTCCAGCCAGTCTTCAGGTCCTCAGGAGAGAGGAGAAAAATCATTTGAATTCCATGCAAATATGTGTGGTAAATATTGAAAATTAATGGACTTGAGTGTGACTAACCCAAAGGTGCCATCTATTAAGGCTGCAATGATTTAGCTGTTGAGGTTTTTTAAATTAGCTGTATCAACAACAGCAATAAGAAAAAGTTTGAAAAGAATGTCTGAGTCCCTGTCTTCAAAACCTGTACAGAGCAAATATAATAAGTGTTCTAGAACATTGTCTAGCAAGGGTAGTGCTTGCCTATTTTTGAATTAAAATTAGTCATTTCCTTCTCAGAATGAAAACTCACCTCACCATTCCTCATTTTTCACATTACTTAACTTCATAAAAAAAGACATAAAATAGTCTAAAACTCAATTCTCTGAAATTGAATACCGAGTTTTGTCTTGTAAACATTCTTTTTAAAGCAACTTAAAAAGCATAGATCTCACAGATAACTAGGTAAAATAAAGGACAGGTTATCAATGACTAAGAGTATATTTCCCTTTCAAAAGTTTTTTTGAAAGGGGGAGAAATAAAACAGGATGAAAAGTCGTAATTCGACCTAGTTGAAAGATGACCTGTAACAATAGTAAGTCACAAAGGAATTGAACCAGAAGGGAACAATATACATTTTTCTAGCAATTAGCAATTAAACTGCACAATAAAAATAGCATCACTTTATCATCTTTCATTGTATGAAAACACGAATGCCAAACATCAAGGAGTTGCGCAAACTATTAATAATGCACTTAAATGAACTGGAGTGCGGAGTGTAAACAAAGATATCGATGGCAGCTAATTCCTAGAGTGCTGGCTGATGTCTCTCGTCGGGTCCCTCAAATCAATTTGAGAGAGAAATTCTTAGCTCTCTACCACTGCACAGTGTGATACCTTTTAAGCAAACGGGCGCTTTGTGTCATTAGTTAAAACGTGCAGCAGTCATCCGCGATCAAGAGCGAAGAAAGCTGGGATGAGACACTCTAATAACAAGAGCAGGGCGCATCCTTGGACTGCGTGTTTCCTCCTCATGCGTGCACTAGCTGCGCGCTGCAGGGAGAGGCAACAGGAAGAGGAGGCGGGGTTTGGACTTAGGAAGGTTAAGGAGACACCGAACCGCCCTGCCGCCCCAGCCGCCTTCTGCCTGACTTGATTTTTGCTGAATTCCTATTTCGCCTGCAGTGGGAAGGCAGAGCAACCATCCAGTCAGTGAAGGCAAGCGGTGGGATCAGTATGGAAAGCCAGGTGAGAAGAGGATGGCTGGACGTGACTTTCAGTCACTGGAGAAGGGGAGGGTGGGTGAAAGGACGTCAGGGAAAATGTGAGAAGTACGTTTTGCTCCTTGTTAACCTTCCTCACAACTGTGCGTGTGCCAATGAAGAAGAAGCGGTACTTCTATCACAAAAGTGCATCCTTCACCACAGGAGATGATGCTCCTCACTTAAAATTTAAACTGAGAAACATTTGTGGGTTCCTGTGACCTTCAGCGCTCTAGACGCCAATATTCATGCTTAGCCACATGCGATGGTGCAGGCCTCTAATCTCACTCGGTGAGGCTGAGGCAAGAGAATCTCAAGTTTGAGCCCAGCCTGGGCAACTAATCAACTTAGCAAGACCCTCTCAAAAATCAAAAAAAAATTTTAAAAGGCATAAGGTTAGGAATTGTGGTTTAGTGTAAAAGCCCTGAGTTCAGTCCTCTGCAACACACACACACACACACACACACGAGAAAGGAATAAAAGAAAAATATCTCCAAATGCAGTTTTAAGCAGATGACACTCAGAAGTTTGAGTCTCACCTAAGTAACTTAGTGAGACCCTGTCACAAAATGAATGGATTAAATTTAAAAAGAGGCTGGGAATATAGGTCAGTGTGAAGGCCCTGGGCTCAATCAACAGTCCTGAAAGAGGGAGGAAGGGAGGGAGCTTCGTGTTCCTGTTCTCCTGAGTCAATGCAGAGCATGCGTGCACTGCCTGCCCGTGTTCTGTGTCAACTAAAAAATATGTACATACATTCGGATTCTCCTATTCTCATGAAATGACTGTATACATATATGCATTTTTGCTTTTTACATTTTTATTATTTCCAATACGATGGACAGGAATTCACCCTCATGTTATTTTACAGTGGACCTATCCGTACCCATCCTGGTACTTACTCAGATTCAAGAGAATAAGAAAAAATCGCATCCACCACTGGACACTTCTGGCTATTTAAACAAGATTATATAAGTAGGACTTTATGGTGTCATTTACAGAGATGCTCTGTTCCAATAGAGTAAGATTTTAATTAAATATGCTAGCAGTACTTTCTATTTTATCATCAAAATATTTACTTTAGAGAATATCCCATGTGCAGTTGAGAAGAATGTGTATTCTCATATTGTTGGGTGGAACACTGTAAACATCTACTAAATCCATTTGTTCACAGGTTTGGTTCAGTTCTGTTATTTCTTTGCTAGTCTTTCTATTTGATCTCTTTGAAAGTGGGGCATTAAGGTCCCCTGTGACAGTTGTGTTGCTTATTTGATTTTTCACGTCTTTAATATTTGTCTAATATAGTTTGGTATGCCCGTATTTGGTGCATTCATGTTTATGGCTGCTATATCTTCCTCTTGAATTTTTCTCTTAACAAGTGTGCAGTGACCTTGTTTACCTCTTTTAACCATTTTTGGTTTGCAGTTCACACTCTCTGCGAGGAGTATAGCTACCCCTGCTTTGTGTGCTGCTCCTTTTGCTGCAGTACTGTTTTCCATCCTCTGACTTTCCGTCTGAGTTTCTTTTTGAGGTACATGTGTTTCTTGTGTACAGCCTATTGTTGGATCTTGTTTCTTGATCCACTCTGCCAATCTGTTTCTTTTGATTGATTAATTGAGTCCATTTTCATTGATGGTTATAGCTGATCCGTATTGGCTTATCCTTGTCATGTTATTTTCCTGCTCTTGGTTCCTTGCTTTCCCCCTCTGCTTAATTGCTTGCCCTGCCTGCTTGTTGTGTGTCCTACTGTCTCCTTAGTGTAAAAAGCAGAAAGAGTAAATAAGATCCTATATACACAGTAATATTGTGAAAGGGAAAGAAACTTCTTGAAAAGAAAGAACAACTGGGATAGGAGAAATGACAGAACAAGGAATGGAAAAGCACAAAAAATATATATATACACAAGATAGCTAAGGTAATTATACTACTAATTTCTATTAGTTCATTAAAAGGAACAGTGTGTGCTTATATTGTTTGATCAGTTTTACATACCTATGTCTGGTAATCTGAATAACTACTTTGAAGATAATAATATGTAGTGTAATAACCATCATTAATTTCCTATTTTGTGAAATTCTGTATCATTGTTTTTTCTCTTGAAAATAAGATATTTAGCAGTTACATTTATGAAGAAAGTAAAAAATGTATTTGTCGCTTTATAAAGTAAGTTCTACAATACATTTACAAACATGTTTTCACATATTGGAAAAAAGAACAAAGCAGACAATATTTCTTAAGAGAATAGGCAGGTCTACTATTAGACATCTGTTTAATGAGTTAAATGCCTCACCAAACCTTGATCCATCTATTTTTAAGGATCAAACTATCCTGATTTTATAGAGCACTACTTTGCTTTGCTAATTCATAGCTGTTTCCTTTCCAATTGCCAGGATTTAAAAATGAGGGCATTGTGAGAATTTCCACACTGTTTTGGAAGGAGATGTAATTATGTGTCTACAAGCATCTAAAAGGTGGCCTGTAACCTAATTGGAAATTCTTACACAGAGGAATTTCCTTTAACTAATGAGTATCCTCCCATTTGAACAGCTGTAGAGTGTTAGCAAGAATAGTTTCACTTTGTTTTCTCAAAAATCTTGCTAATTGCTAACCAAATCACAAGTTTAATTGATAAAATCAAGCTGAGGGAAAACTTCAAAAAAGTAAATATACAAGAGCATTCTAACCTGTAAACAAATGGCCTTAAACCTCGTTATTTTTATCATGTGTATGCACAGAATAGCCACCATTTTCCATAAATCGTATTCTCTGGGATCGTATCCCTCTAGGAAAGATCAAACAACACAATCTAATGCCATAGCTGTTACTAACATTGATTTACTGGAATTTAAAGACAAGGAGGAACTTTGGAAGACAAAAGAGATGCTTTAGTTGTTGCTTTAGTTGTTTTTGTAGCTGATTCTGCTAGGAATGGACTGCAGGAGAGATTTGCTATTTTCATATTGTTATATGTCTTCCCAGAATTCTAAGGTAGGCACAGAAAACACCTTTTAATGCTTAGGATATCACTACTTCATGAGGTCAAGAGGTTTCTTTCTTTTGCATTCTGACACTGGTTTACACCAAAGTCAAGAGGGAGAGAGGATAGAGGAGAGAGGAGAGAGTTCTCTGTCTTGCTAGATGGAGGAAAGGCCCAGCGCATCCACAATGTTCTCGTGCCTTGTTACCTTCCCTATGGCATTTCTAGGATGCCCTTTCTTCTGTGAGCCTCCCTTGCCTCTCGGTAGGTGGGGTGGAGGCCAGAACACTCCTAGGAGGAGTTTCCTGTGAGGAGCAAGGAGTAGCAGCTGGGGTCCAGGGCCAGCAGTCCCCGGGAGCCCACTGGGCTGAACCTGCTGCATTCTGTGACCCGATGCTCTGCGATGCCCATTTGCACTGTGCTTTCTTTCCCTCTTTAGTTTCTTCTGCTTTGAGTATTCTCTAGGAAACCGCCCCGTGTGTATTTTTGTAAGACTATCTCTTGGAAATGGGTGACCCCTCCACAGCGTTCCCAGTCACCTTTTCCATTCCACATTGACTCTAAGTGTTCCAGTCTCTGGTCACCAATCACTCTTACTCTTGTTATGCATGTTATATGCACTTACTACCAATACTCAAATGAACAGTATTACTAAATACACTTACAACGGGTGATCAAAATACACAGTGAATGTCTAAATTTTTAAACAATTGTTACAATAAAAGACTCATTGCCATCAATCCCACTCAAAAGCCTCCCCCTCGCTTTGCACTGTGCCATCATTTTTGCCACTTTCTGAAGCAGTTTTCCAAGTCCTCGCTCCGATTTTAATGAAGTGTGATCAAAAAAGCAGTGAATGCTGCTACCAAGAGCCTTGCAAGGGAAATGCAGGTGCCTAGAATCTTCGCAGCGTGTCTTCAGCTACCTGCTCACCTGATGTGGCTCCATGCACTTCTGGCTCCTTCCTAAAGTCAAAAAGACCATGACAGGTGTAAGTAAGTCTTGGCTCAGTTCAGGACACTGAGGGAGCCAGAAGGGCAGGACCAAAGATGGAAAATGGGTTCCAGAATGGATTCTTCCAGTGTCAAGAATGGTAGGATAAGTGTGTTCAAAGCCAGGGAGAGTATCCTGAAGGAGACTCATGGCACATTTTACTATAGTAACATTTTAAATGAAACATGCACTGTGCTTTAGAGCATGCCCCACAATGCTATATTCATCAGTTGCTTATAATTTTTAGCCATTGCTCCAGGGACCCTGGCTGGACATCTGGCCTTTTAGCACTGGCTTCTCCAGGACCTAGCACTGAGAGCAGGACCCAAGAAGTGTTCAGTGAATATTTGCAGAATGAGCTGTGATGTGTGGAGTCGCTGGAGTTCCTACTTGACTTCTAGTATGGTCTCTTTCTCTCAAGGTAGAATTCAAAACCTCTTGCATCTTTTGAGATCTTTGAGATTTGTTATTTTTAAGGCTGATTGTATGACCATCATATGAACATGATTTTTTTGTTTTATTTTTATTTTGGGGTGAGTACTTTTAGTATTTCTTACATATTAAATATATATCTGTAGTGTGTATGGAGTCCAAAAGGAAATAGAATTACTTGGGGGCTGGGGATTTAGCTCAGCGGCAAAGCGCCTGCCTGGCAAGCGCAACGTCGTGAGTTCAGTTCCTGGTACCGGAGAAAAACCAAAAAAAAAAAAAAAAAAAAAAAAAAAAGGAAATAGAATTACTCTAATGGCTTATTTTTGTGATTACTACTACTACCACCATATAGAAATGTCTTCTTCAGAGAAAGGAAAAGTATTTTCTTGATAGGACTCAAATCATCAAAACAAATAATCTACAATCAAAGCACAAGGGAAGTAGCAGCAATTAATTCAGATATACTCACTCTCAAGTTTGAATATATCAGGTAATTCTATGGTAGTACTCTTAACTACCGTAAATTATATGTGCTTTAATACTGAACAACCCAAGACCTTTCAGATAGATCAAAATTCAATGGAAGGTTATGCAAGTACTCTGAAATTAAAGCCCTGCTCCAAATACTCCAAATGCTGATAAATGATGGCTAAATTGCTCTCACTCATTACCACTAAAGACCTGATACATTAAAGTATCACATGAGTGTTGTGAAATGCAGTCCAAATCACAGATGAACAATAATGTTCTGATTCTCTGGGTTCTTAGTATCAATTTAATTTTGAGGTTAATAATATTCTTCATTACAAAACCTTAGGACATGCCAGTGTGTGTGTGTGTGTGTGTGTGTGTGTGTGTGTGTGAGAGAGAGAGAGAGAGAGAGAGAGAGAGCACTGGAGCACATACAAGGGAGGGCTATGGCTATCTTAGTCGCTTCAAACTGACACATTACCAGAGATTGGGTGAATTAACAGCAACTTACTCCTCACAGTTCGGGAGGTTGGTAAGTCCAATATCACAGCTGTGGCAGAGCCTGTGTGTGTTGGGGCTTCCTTTGCTTTGCAGATGGCTGGCTACTCAACCTGTGCTGGTGGAGTAGAGAGCAAAGACAAACAACATGATGCCTGTCCTGCCGATTCCACTCGTGACTCTCCACCATCAGCATCTGATAACTTCCCAGTGCCTGCAATTCCTAGTATCCTTTTGTCAGGAAGTAGAGCAAGAACAAGTAAAAAACTGAAAGTCCTGGGGCAAAAATGAGAAACCAGAAAGCAGGACGACTGTGTCCAATTATCAAAGAAGAAAGACATAAAGGTTGTGATGTCCCCCAGGGCCCCAAGGTGTGTGCAAAAATAAAAGCACAAGACCCTGGCCTGTGTCCAGCTTTATTTGCATTGGGGTTTTGAGCCCTCCACCCCACACTGGGCTTGGGGGCTGTGACACTTCCTCTAAAATCCTTGTTTCTACAAAACTTTCCCCTTTCCGATGGGTGGGCCAAGTTAGGTATCCTGTTTGGCGTGACTCCTGGCAATCTTCAACTATAGGTCATCCCATAATCTCAGGACCTTAGGAGACCCAGTCAATGGCTACTCCTCTTGTGGCTTCAAGCTCTTCACACTGGCGTGCTCCTGCCCTGTGCATTATATGTGAGCTTCTTTTGCTTTTGATAAGTCTAACTGTTGTTGCTCCTTTTCAATGTCCTGCTGAATATTTTATTCAGGGTACAAAAACCTGGAAACAGCTCCCCTTGGACCTTCCATCCAACAGCATCATCACACTGGGAGTTAAGAATTCAACAAATGAATTTTGGAGGATCACAGACATTCAGTCTCCAATAGCGGTTGTGGTGATCTATTGCCAGTTAACAGCACAATGACATCCACTATCTCTTCTTACGTATGGCTCCTTTATTGGTTACTAGCTTTATACAAAATAACCTTACAAAACTTTCATCAAAATGGAAATATTTTAAGAAGTAAACACGTGTGTGGTTCATAAATTAGGAAATACGTATGAAATATTTTCCAGGATGTTAGCCGTTGCTGGCCGATGTTAACGGCAACACACCAGAGCATGCTTCTGGAGAACTGTTCTTTGCCGGCTTTGCAATTCTTTCAAAAACATACAGGTAAACATTTAACAAGTTTAGGGGCTGCTTTTATGTTGGCTCATGTGATATTTTGACTTCCAAAGCAAACCCCCAATTTTTTTCCAATACCAGCACAGAATTTTAGAACATTCATCCCTTTCTCTGAAAAAAATATTTTTTATTAAAGTGGAATAGACATGAATTGAACATTCCTGTCATTTTAAAATGTAGATATTGCACTTAAAGAGTTGAGTGGAAATTACAGTGAATATTTCTGTTAATACTTTTTATATTTTACTTCAGCATAGTAGAGTGTCTGCTCCATTTTGCATTAGCAAGGTGATTGATACACAACTCAGGTAAAGACTGTTGGCTTCTAAGGACGAGCCTTGGCCCTGGCTCCTCTTTTGTGGAAAAGAAAATAATACAAGCTGTACAGTTGGAAGGAAATTTCAAGTATTGGACCTGAAGCCCTTTAAGTTTACAAAAGTCTCCTAGTAAAAGTAGTTTTACTTCCTGAGATTCCTTTTCAAAAAGCACTGCTTGTATCTCACACTGCATTCTCATGTAACTGAAAGTTCATCTGTCTTATTTCTGTAGATGTGGCTATCCACATCATGTGTTACTTGCCCCACTTTCAAGGTTTTCAAGACATTTTTATTTACATTTCTTACCCATCCTTACCAAATATGCTTTCAGTGAAGGACTAGAGTCATCTATGTTCAGTTCCTCATCAAATATTTTCAAAGTGCCTGCTGAAAAGCTACCACTTTTGCAAGAGAGGACGAGAAGGAAGAAAAACAAAGTAAGGCATTTCTTGGAGAAAATAGGAGCCTAGCGTGAAGACAAAGAGGACAGAAAGCAAGAGATGTTTACGAGGTGCCGCCTGCCACATTGCACACCCTACAAACACGAGTGTCCTCAAACCTCGTGCAGTGTATGTGGGCTTCTTTTGCTTTTAGTAAATCTTGTTACTCCTTCTCAGTGTCCTATTGAGTACTTTGTTCAGGGTCCCAAAAACCTGGAAACAGGTTTAATGTATTCTTCATAAAAACAAAGTACTATATTTCTGTATCAATTTTACAAATGAAGTAGTGAGCAGAGAGGTTGAGTAGCTATCAAGTACTTGGAATCCACATTGCAAATCCTAAATTTCAGACTCTTCTTATCTCTTGCCTTGTTTATTTCTACCACCTTCTTGCGCATCTGATGAGCCAGCAGTGAGCACTTGCTTGGGTGCCCTGTGAGGTCTCTCCTCCCACACTTCCTGAGATCGGCCATCATACATGTCCCCATGATATGCTGGAGCCACCCACTGTTTGTCTCCCTTTGTTCTCCTCATGCATGGGATTCCTGCTCACCTGAATGGCCTTCTCCATCTTCTAAGCTATGCACAAGATTCATCTGGAAAGGTTCCTCCTCTGTGAAGCCGTTTCTCCCTTTCACATCTAAGAGCACATGTGTTCTCTCTCCACTCTTTCCTCTGCTGCCGAACCCTCATTCTCTCTATGATGGTGTCACCCCAGGAATGATGGGTCTCTCCTACATGCTCTCACAGCCTGGCCCTCCATCTTCTACATACATTTCCCTTCACCCAACACAGGATCTGGTTGGCATCTGGCACACCAGCTGCTCAGTAAAATCAATACAGCAGTGAGTGGTCAAGGTATGAGCTAAGATGTTTCCCAAACTACTTATGGAAAACTGAATTAGAGGTGGAAACTGTGATTTCAAGCATGAACCAATTTTTGGGTCCTTCAAGAAAAGACTACTCACATTTATTCGCAATGTAAAACCAACTGCTGTTTGTCTTTTAGCTTTTAAACAGGTATGAACAAGATAATCAGGGATTATTTTCATTTCTAAAATCTACTCCCAAGATGACCAAACCAGAACTTTTGTTGGAATGACATCTCTCAGGTATTGAGACTCAAATGACCTCTGCCCATAATTTTTATGATCAATGAGCATTTTGAGTACATGTAACAAGCAGTGTTTGTATAGAACCACTGTCCTTCAAGTAGAAAACAGGTTGAACGTTTCTCTCTGTCTTACCTAAATGCAACTGTGCAAACATGATTTGCAGCCTGAATAGGCTGTGACCTCTGACATCCCTCCCGGCCCCCACTGCAAGCCTTCACACAGCCTTCACGGACTTAATGAAATTTTTAAGAGCTGCATAGCCTACTTTTCATCACAAGACGTTAGGCTTTTTTGATGCCATGTGCCTGTATGAAGATTGCCCTTTCATGTGCATAATAGGAAATTAAAGTGGACAGTCACCACTTTTGATTTTCTCTGAACCGCAGTTTGATGCCTAAGTTGCTCATATCTTTAAATGAATTACATTTCCAACTGCTGAAAAGTAAAGGGTTCCCTGGGGAAAAGAGGGGGAAATTGCAAGTTTCTTCATGGGCTTCCCAGGGTTGCTTCCCTTTACTGTGTCAGCATAGAGTCGACGAATTACAGAAAACAAGCTGTTGCATTTCTTAGGTAGGAGTTTTCCCTTACTTCCCCGGAGAATCTCACCAGTTAGGGGAGGTCTCCTTTCCTGCAGGGTCTGAATAACAGCAACAGGGCTAAGGGGCTGCGCCCCTGATTTAAGTCAAGGACCAGTGCAGAGGCTGCCCTTGCTTTCTTGGAGATAGTCTCAAGAATCATGATTTCCCATTTACAAGCATGAATCCAAAGAAAGCACTGTTGAGAGGTCGGTGGACTCTATGCACATGCTCTTGCGTGTCTGAGACATCACACTCAGAATTGTGGTGTGAGGGGCTGGGGATTTAGCTCAGTGGCAAAAGCGCCTGCCTGGCAAGCGCAAGGTTGTGAGTTCGGTTCCCGGTAACGGAGAAAAATCAAAAAAAAAAAAAAAAAAAAAAAAAGGAATTGTGGTGTGAATCAGGCAAGTCTAGCATATTCCAATCTCACAATTCCTTATAGGACCCCTGTAATACTTGTCTAATGTCTCTGAGAGTGCAGAAGTAATATTTCCTCAGGATGGATCCTGCCCCACTGAGCTGCATCATGCCTTTTTTGTTGTTGTTGTTTTTTTGGTTTTTTTTTTGTTTTTTTTTTTGGTTTTTCTCCGGTACCGGGAACCGAACTCACAACCTTGCGCTTGCCAGGCAGGCACTTTTGCCGCTGAGCTAAATCCCCAGCCCCTGTTGTTTTTGTTATATACTCAACATCAAATACACAGTCAGTACTTGTGACACTACTTTCCCCAGAGCAATCCGTTCTTGATTATTCATGGAATCCACAGTTTCACATTATTTTATTTAGCATCAGAATCTCAAAGGTGCTCCTTAACTGACCAGTAGTTCTGACTCCTATGCAGAGAGACGACTGCACTAAAACACCTTATCTAGGGCTGAGGCTCCAGCCAGCGCATCTCCCGTGCACTCTGGAGAGGGTTCTTCACATAGCGATGGGTGAGCTCCACCACTAACGGCAGGTGTAACTTGCCCAGGCTTCTTTCACAGAGGAATTGCAAAGGTCCAGCGGGGCCAAGTCCTCTTCCACATCTGCTCTGAGTCTGAGCTTCGCGTGTCTTCCTGCAGCAGAGCCCAGGCATTCCTGGAAGAAAACAACTCATAGAATGTACTCATTGCTGTCTTTCATTGTTCTTTTATTAAACATCTGCACTTAAAATACTTTTTAAATATTCCTGGATGATTCTCATTTAGACAAAATATTGAAAGACAGAGGGCTCATCCTCCAAGTCCTGGTTGTGCTTCCCCTGCTCTGCAACAAATTGCGATATTATTGATGACAATAATTCTCTCCCTGTGTGGACCTGAGAGTGATTTCAGCATTTTCCTTTCTTTCTTTCCTCCTTTCTTGCTTTCTGTTTTCTTTCTTTCTTTCTTTCTTTCTTTCTTTCTTTCTTTCTTTCTTTCTTTCTTTCTTTCTTTCTTTCTTTCTTTCTTTCCTGCCTTCCTTCCTTTCTTTCATTCTTTGTCTTTTTTTTTGCAAACAACAGAATTTTTTTGCTCAATTTCAGATTAAACATCCCCAGGTCACCAGGGACCATCATAATTTACATGGATCATTTCCAAGTTACAGTAATGTGTGTGCTTTTCTTATTTACTGTCTGCATGATTTATCTATGAATTACCCGGGATTACTTTTGAGAAGCAGCATATACGTACTCACACTTGATGCTTACCCGAAATTTTGCAAGGTTGCTTCCTCTGAAAAACATTCCACTCAAGTTTTATCCTAGAGACACTCACTCCACAACAGAAATGGGAAACATGCCCTCAGCTTTGGAGCCTGGCACCTGAATCCCTCACAGGTCCCATCCCTGATCATAGAAACCTGTTTTTAATTCTGCTCTCTGAACCAGTGCTTCGCTCACACTCTATACTGCATTTTCCATGGCTGCTATAACCACTCACTGCAAACTTGGTAGCTGCAAACAAAATAAATATTTTTCCACTGTCTAGAGGCCGGAAGCCCAAAGTCAGTGTCACCGTGCTGAAGTCCTGGGATTGACCAGGTGGCTTTCTTTTTGGAGGCTCGGAGAAGTCACATCACCCTCTTCTGTGCGTCATATCTTTGCTAGGGATGCCTGTGATATGCTGGAGGTCCAGCCAGACAATCCAGCACAGTGTTCCCAGCTCAAGATCCTTTACTTAGCCACATCTGCAGAGACCCTTGTCTCATACAGAGTAACATTAATAGGCTTGAAGGATTAGGACTTAGTACCTTCAAACAGCTTCACTCAACCTATAAAGGGGGAGAGAGAGTTGACAGGCTGAAGAAGTGACAGGGACATTGAAACAATGGGTCCATGTTGTAGGTGTTTGTGACAGGCAGGGACAGCACCATCATTGTGGCATTGGGAACAGAGGTTTCAGAAGTAGCCGTTATATATGAGTGTTATGGTTTAAGTCTAGATGTCCCTGAAAGCCTCGTGCAGTCATATAGGTTTTTCAGAGGTGACTGAATCTAGACTGATTCCTGGGGCAATGCTAGGTTTAAGGGTGCTGGGTCTGGGGGTGGGTGGTTGCTGGATGAGCCCACAGATCGGATCAGCACCGCCCTAATCCCAGTGCATTGGATCCAATATAAGGGAAAGAAAGCGGCTTGTCTGGTGCTCTCTTGTTGCTTTTGCTGTCTTCTGCCCTCCGTGAATTGCTACCCTCTACAAAGCCACCCTGTCTTGGAGACAACTGATTATGAGCTGTGAGCTAAATAAACCTTTCTTCCTTTAACTTTGGACATTGAGTATTTTGCCTCCACAAAGAAAAAAGTAACTAAGATGATGAGAACCCTACAAACTCCATCTGGTGCTGTTAGTGACTTTCCTCAGGATAGCAGAGCCACGGAGAGATGGCATTGGGACTTGTGAGGCTTTCTGGGCAGTGACAAGGGCATCCTTGGTGAATTTGTTTGGCATAGCTGCCGATCCTGGCTTCACAAATAAGATGAAGCATTGCAGCCGTGATCGAGTGAAAAAAAGGCAAACTAGCAAGGGCAAAACAGAATGTAGGAAACCTCGCTGGGGGAGTACTGAAGGAGTTTTCTAAGAAAGCACCCCCTCAGAAGGCAACAGATTTATTTAAAGGCGGTTTTTTTGCAAGAGCTAGTCTTTGAGCAGAACAGAGATGAGTGGATGAAGAAAAACACACTTCAACGCCATGTCTCCTGAGTGCGCTCTTTCAGTTCGGCAGACCCAAATTCCACAGCGATCTGCTACTTTGTCTCCGCTCTGTTCTTTACCACTTCTCTGTGTGACCTCATTCTGAGACTTTCTTTGCAGACCATTCACATTCACGACGGCCTTAGCAAAAAGAACATAGATGAATTCACTGTGCAGTCACGCTTTAAATTGAGAAAGTTTCACTATGGGCAACCCACTGGCTTGGCGCCTATAACTCCACATGGAAGGGTGTTTGGGATAAATTTGATTTTCAAAGCAAGAATTCAGACACATTGCTCAGTGCCTGCATGGCCAGCCAGTCACTGTACTTGGCCAGTGTCCTATGACAGCTCTGTGTCTGTGTCTGTCTCAGATGTGGAACCTACTAAGAGAGGGGGCCACTGTCCTATCTTACTTATCCTGGATACCTGTGACTCTCTGGACATGGAGTGATCCTGGTGATTTACTAATTAATTCTATATTCTTAAGGAGCTCACAGTTTTCCTATGATAAAAATGATTAGCTCTTTACATTTTAAGATCTTTTGTACAGCTTGTGATCCTCTGCACAATAAGAAATCTAATCCAAGAATGAAATCATTTCACGAGAATTTTTATCACTATGGCCTAGTATAAAATAAGGGGTCATTAAATTATCTTAAAATGAAACAATGGGTTATATAGAGTTATGTGCATTACTGATTAATATACAAGGCTCTAGAGTCAGAAAACCCTAAATTCAATTTTTGTTTTCTCCAAAGACAGGAAGATTGGACAGAATTTTTAAGTTGCTTCATGTCAACCATCATCACAGCTCAGTCGTACGTAATAACATGAATTTTCTTCATGCAAGTTGTTAGACTGCTCTTTGTCACTCTGTTATAAGTGGGGAAATATCCCTTTATGTTATTTATTCTTTTCCACAGGAGCAGGTGCCAAAAGAAACAGATCAGATTAGGCCTGATCGGGAATGAAGTCTGGAAGCCAAGAGGAGAATGCTAAAACCCAGTCGGGAACTAATTTAGAGAAGTGTGGCCAGGGGCCAGCTCCTCAGTGAGGAGAAATAAAAGTGTAAGTGGGCTAGCATGCAAGGCAGAACTGGGGTCAAGATTAATAGCAGAGCACAGTTTAGTTGTGATCACTGTGGGGAAGATCTGGAGCTAAGGGATTCTGGTGTCAAGGCCTTGTGGACATCTGAGTATCTCCTTCGCCAGAGAAACAAGCATGCATTGGCAGATGGGGCTTCCCAGTGCGCACCTAGAGCAAGTGTGTGATGCTGACCCACCATCTGCAGACGTGTGCCAGACGAGTTGACCACAATGCAATGAAGCTCTTTCTCTGCTATGGAGCAACAAAGGCCAACTGAGAAAAATTTCCCTAGAGATCTCTGAATTCATTGAGAAAAAATATATATATACATATATATATATATAGTCCATTATGCTTCCCTTTCCAAATTCTTTCTTTCTTTCTTTCTTTCTTTCTTTCTTTCTTTCTTTCTTTCTTTCTTTTTCTTTCTTTCTTTTTTTCTTTCTTTCCTCTTTCTGCCTTTATTTCTTTTTTCTTTCCTTCTTTCTTCCTTCCTTCCTTCCTTCCTTCCTTCCTTTCTTCCTTTCTTTCTTTCTTTCTTTCTTTTGTCTTGGTCTTTTTGAGACAGAGTCTCACTATGCAGTTCAGGCTGGTCTTGAACTCACTTTTGTAGCCCATGCTGGCCTCAAACTCACAGCAATTCTTGTGTTTCAGCCTCCCAAGTGCTGGGATTGCAGGTGTGCACCTCCAGGCCCAGCTTCCAAATTATTTCTTAAAAATATCACTGAATGAGATAAAGTGATGCCTTGGATGAAAGACAACCACCTGTAGGTCTCATGCACTTGTGGAAAGCCTTTGGCTTACTGTTGTGAGACAGGGAGTGACGGCAGCCTTTTTCCTGGGTTCTTCAACCTCTCACAACAAAACCACACCAATTGCAGAAGGGAAGGTAAAGCATTTCTAATGTGCTCCTCAGGTCTGCTCTCATGAGCTCTGGGAAAGAGTTACTTGGCTTCCCCCAGCTCACAGGAGCAGCTCACAGGAGCAGCTCACAGGAGCAGCTCACAGGAGCAGGTTGGTGCTGAGGGACTAGAACAGTCATGAGAGTCTGGAGCTCATGGTTCCAGAATCTGGGCAGGGAATGATCCACTGGGAGTTGCAAGAGTATAACTGCAAGTTAAATTTTAAGTCAGAGACTTCAGATAAGAAACTTTAAATTGGCAAAATACTAATTTTACATGCAAAGATATGACCTGAAATTTGTTTTCCCATTGGTGGATTTCAGTGAAGCAAAAAACCCACAATACTATTACCCCTGTGATTTTTTAATTTGGGGAGGCCCTACTAATGTGGCTACATTTGGTTGTACAAGTATGATACATGGAAGGTTGGGGATGTGTCTCCGTGGTAGAGTTTTTGCCTTGCATGCGCAAGGCGCTGGGTTGGATCCCCCGCACCACCAAAACAAAACAAAACAAAATCAGACACTAGACAAAAGCATTCAACATTCATTTCCATTCAACTTTGCACTAGATGTCTAAGCCAATACAGTGAGACCCTGAGAAATAAAAAACTTGGAAAGTAAGAGATAAAAACAAGTATGATACATGGTACATCTCTCCTTTGGTTTACTTTAAAAGAGTAGTATGTTGATAATTGAATAGTAAATGCTTTGATCTGGGAAAAAGATACACCAAATTCAAGTTCCTGATAACAGTTCCTGATACACCAATTCAAGTTCCTGATAACCAAATTCAAGTTCCTGATAACAGTTATTAAATACAGAGTATTCTGAACTGAATATGTAGTTCCCTATCTCAGAAGATGAACATGCTAATATGGTGTAAGTACAATTGTGAGGGGCTTTCTAGTGACAGAAGTACATGTATATATGTATTTTATACGTACATGAAGTTATTCAATCCAAGAATTTACTTGTGAATTAAGAAGACCGTGGCAATCGGGCAGTTTTTTTTTACCCTGAGGAAGCAGGGTTAGTGGCAATTGATGACAAAGATTTTACCAGGTCAGCTGAGCATAGTGGTGCTGGTCTATAATCCCAGCACTCTGGGAAGCTGAGGCAAGAAGATTGAAAGTTTGAGCTCAGCCTGGGAAATTTAAGAACTTAACAAGACCCTTCCTCGAAATAAAAAGTAAACAATGGGCTAGGGACATAAGTCAGTACAAAATTTCTGTGTCCATTCTCCAGTGGCCCAACAAGGAAAAGAAAGAAAAAAGATTTTATCAGTTCAACATATAAAAAATCATATAATCTTTGACTTATAGATAAAAATCAGTCAATATGCTAAAACATCACCTTCTGTGCTCTTCATGAATTTCCAGTAGACATAAGTAAAGGCTTCTTTTGAATATTTTAAATTTTGTGAGTGCACTCATGTTATCTACTATCCATTCCAATAAAAGTTGCATGTCGTAGAATGTAGGCTTGGGAAGCACTCACATTCTCTGCAACACGCTCCTCTCTGGCCGTTGTTTCCTAATGGTTATGATGGTGAAATGTTCAATTAAAATCACTGTTGTCTGTCAGTAAAAACAACAGCTAGGCTGGCATGCACAGCCAGTCTGTGCCAGCGTAAGTGGCATGGCTTTCTGCAGTGCAGGTGTTACGTTTCCTGCAGAGCTGCTTGTCCTGCCAAAGCTGTTCACCATGAAACATTCTCAGCCCGAGGCAGCCAAGCATACCTGCAGAGGGTCATGGCGGAGTGTTAAGTGGAATCCCCAGCACTATAGTGCAATCAGGAACCAAGCCAGGGATTTCCTTGTTGTCCACCTACGGCGCTTGTGTCGCCCTAATGGATTGAAAATTAATGTGCTTCTAATGCCAGTATTCTATAAACTCTGCAGATATCATTTTGTCCCATCAGGAAACCAAGGGGGAAAATCACTAATAAATTAGTAGCTGATTGTAGGCTTGTTGAATTGGACCTGTTACCCTGACAGTGAATAATAATTTAAGATTATTCTTCTTTTACCCCCAAAGAGAGAAGAGTCAAATGATGTGGTTTTGGTGTTATTTTGCTGTAGATTCTTCTTGTAATTTTTATTTTGTTACTGTGTGTTTGCAGTACATAATGACTCTGTTCATCTTGGGAAGGTTGGTACACGTGCAGCACACACATTCCTTCTTTCCTCACCCCTCCTTTCCTTTGCCCTTTCCCCTCTTTCCACCTCTGAGTCCCCTTCCCTTTCCAAGAGATCTACTTTCCTGTTTTCTCTCATCTCTCTTTTATTCTGTCCTTCAGTTTATTTATACTTTGGGTTTCTCACATTTGGGTGTGGTATTCAAATGTGTGTCTGATTTGTTCTGCTTAACATCATGCTCTCAAGATGCATCCACTTTCCTACCAATGACTCAGATGTGCCTTTCTGTATGGCAGAGTCGTGCTCCGTTTGTGGAAATGCCACATCTTCCTTCTCCATTCTTCTGTTGATGGACATACAGGCATCGTAAAATGGTCAATATCTCTGGTCATCAGAAAAAGGCAAATTAAAACAACATCGAGATCCATCTTACTCCAGAAACACTGACCAGCATCAGGAAACCGAACAATAACAAATGCTGCTGAGGCTGCAGGTGAAAGGAGCCCTTCCACATTGTTGGTGGGAACGTAAATTGGTACAAACACAGTGGAAATCACTGTAGAGTGTGCAGAAAAATAAAATTATATTTAAAAAATCTAAAACTCAAAATTCCTTTTGGCCCAGCTATTACACTTTTCGCTATCTTCCCGCCAAATTAAGACATCCTCCCACAGTGCTGCACGCATACTCGTGTTACAGCACCACAACTCTTAATTGGTGTAGATGTCCTGTGGTCCACTGCTACTCAATTGATTTTAGTTGCCTTCTCCTCTTGGACTAAGGTTTTTGCCTCTTAGCTCAGTATTCAGGACTTCTACCAGCATGCGCTGTACTCTGCACCTCTGGAGCACAGTAAGTGAACTTCCGTGCTTGCCTTTGTACCCTGCCATCTTACACTGCTCTCCTCACCCTGTGATGCCTGTCTGCGCCTCACTAACAAATTTCAACTCAATTATATGCGCATATATTGATCCCTAGGCCCCTTATGGCATGTGATTTAGAGTTAGCACACATTTGCGTGTGTAAATAAATGATAAAATGGCCATGTACAAATATTTTCTTATGTATATGGGGCTTAGATAGACGCAAAGGGTATGATCTTTAACTGGAAGGAAATCACAAGCTAGAGAAACAGGCAATGAAGTTAATAATTCACTTTTAAAAGCAAATGAAAGGAGTTTCTTGATAAAGCTGGCATATGAGGCTAGTCTACAATATTTGAGTATAAGAACATGTTCAAAGAAGGCTTAACGCAGCATTTGATTACGAGGACTTGGTAAGCCATCCAGCCTAGGTGTGACTCAGAAGGCATCTAAGACCTGCTGTACTGTTGAAGGTGGAGAGTTATTGAGAACATCTGTTGGGTTGCAGATCCTTCCTCCAAGGCCCGAGCAAGCCCACCTCGGCGTGGGGTTTTTCTCAAAGGCTGTGCTCTTCACTGTTCCTCCCCAAAATCCCCCTCACCTTGTGTATTTAGAGGTAGATGTACTGGAAGAGGTAGGTGGGCTGAGTCACAGCAGCACATCTTCCCTGAAGTCTCAGTGGCTCCCCTCAAAGAACACTCTTTCTCTCTTAAGTTCCAAGGTTATCTTTGGTTAGCAGGACACCAGTGTCGTATGGTCCTCACTGATGCCAAAGTCCCCTTGGGATGTGTTGGTAGACCGTCTATTTTCATCCAGCTGTGAACACAAAGAAGGTATGAGTACTCAGGTCACGAAGGATGCCATCATTTCTACCCTTATTTTGTGACTGTGACTAGCTCCACGGCTCCCTGGAGCTGCAGCATGGCTGGGAAAGAGTGTCCCTGTGAACACAGAGAAACTGAAAAGTCTCCGGAGGCCACTCTGTTACAGCTGACCTATGCACAATACATGACCTCTATAACACTAGTGACGTACTTCAGTGCGTCACCCCAGTGCTGATCTCTTCTTAGCAGATCCTGCACTTTATCATGCAGTTTTAGTAGTCATCTGCATTGTAAAACAATGGCCAGAAAGAAATAACGAGAGTGATTTATGGTACTCCATATACATATTATGCCAAAATAATATATATATTTATTCATTTAGCTATAGTTTAAAAAGAAGAAAAAAGGAAGGAAGAAACACAATGCTTGTATTAAGAGCTTTTATACCTCCCAAGGCGACTGAAGATTGATCCTTTGGATGTAATAATAATATAATAGTGTTGGGCAAAAAATTACTGAGTGATTAGCAAATGGATTTATATAAAATGTATATGCTGACAAAAAGTACAATTTAAAGAACTACCAAATCACACCACATAGGAAACCTTTCATTTTCTTAATGGTACATTAGCTTCCAAATAAAATAATAATTAATTAAAAAGGCAGAGCATATTTTCATTTTTAAGACATTTAGTTTATGGAACTATTTCACGCCTTCACTATAATCCACACATTCCCAACAAAAACATCGCACCTTGTAGTGCATGGTCTGTCTCACCACTTCAAGTTTTAAACCAAACAGACACTATTAATGGTCACACAATGGATTTAGGCAAGTCACATCCTGTTTTCTAGAATCTATAACCACTGTACCAGCCTCGTTTGTTTCATATGTTTTAAATAAATATAGAAACATGCAGAGTTGTCTGAGCACACAAGCTACATCCACCTTCAGCCACAGAGATTCACTTGTTAAATCACGGCAATAGTGAGTTCTCTAAATTCTTTTTCAAGTAGGAAAAAATGTTATGAAAGGCTAACTAAAAATTCTTCTAAGTATAAAGATACATATGTAAAGTAAAAACCCAACTCAGGTGTTCAATCTTGTTTAGATTTTAGGCTGACAGAGTTTTCCTCACGCCCAGGAGTATCACATCACTGCCGCAGAACAGAATCATCCTCAGTGGAACTAATAACAGCAAATCAGCTTCTAGTTAGCTTTATTATTTTTTAAAACATCTTTCTTCCCCACACATAATTTCTGCTTTTAGATTCTCTGTGCTCTATGAGGGTAGCTTTCTCACTACCTTGCCTCTGGGACATTACTGCTGAGCCCTGTGACAATTGCCTTACCTGCCTAGACTGCAGATCTGAGATGACGTTGAAAGGATATTCCTTTACATGTTATGACTCTGGAAGAATCCAAACCCTAGGCATATAATACACATCCAAAGAGAGTAATTAATCCCAGCTGCTTGTGACTATGTGTAGTGGTATGATCTGATCTAATTTCTAGCACTTAACAGTTAAACAATCAATATCCAGAAAAACCCACTATTTAAAGCTATTTAAGTGAAGCCAATGTACGAGTTCACTCAAAATTTTTAGTTCACCTCCCTAGGTGGTGGCATGAGGCACTGAGGCTATGCCGGTGCACCAGGAGACTTGGCATGGCGCCTCCACTAATCACACAGTCTAAAGCCACAGGTGGTCGCCACACTGTGCGTCACTCCCAGGCACTGACTTCACTAAGAAGCGCAGCGAAGGAAGCAGGAAAGGGACCCACCAGGTGTACCTTTGTCTCTAACGGAGGCCTGTCAGGAGGTTGGACTTAGCTTTCAGTTTTAAGAATAAAGACCATGATTCTAACTCTTGGAAACAGCAGGTAGGAGCAGGGAACAATAACAGCACAACTGGTATGTTATGCACACACACTAATTCTCCACAATAAATATAATCTTTATGTATACAAACATGTGCCAATATAAGTAATATCTATAGTTCAGCAAAGGGCTCATTTCCCTGGAGGAACTGCAGTGGACACTCGAGTTACGAACTCATTTCCTTCATGAGGGAGGGTTGTAACTCAGTTTGTCAACTGAAGGCTCAGGGTCCTCAACTCAGCCTTCAAAGTCTCTCTCCTGTGTACAGGCAGATCTGAGTGTCCTTAGAGAGACACCAGCTCAGGATTTCTCAATGAACCCCACACAGAAAAGGATGCTGTCGTGTTCCTTCCAGAACTCTTTAAGGGTTAAATCGGTATCTGCTACCATATACCTGCATTTGGGTCATAACTCAAGACTTTGGTGATAAGTTAGAACTAGAATTCTGGTCAAAACCCAAGTTGTTAATGTGTCAGGCCACTTGTAAGGTGAGGGTCTACTGCCGAACACATTCAGTGCTGGTTTTAAATGTGATTGGACAACAGAGACATAGAGAGGGCTGTCTGGTGGGTCAGGCATGATTTTAGTGTGTGCTCCAGAATGAAAAGTCTTTGGACTTTATCCTAGTTACAGAAGTGTTCTGTGAAGAAGTGAGCTGGCCAGTCCCTCTTTTCACAGACTGTGCAGAAGGGCATGTGGATCTCAGACTGAGGAAGATGAAGTGAAGAAGCAGGAAGACTGGACTGCCGTTCCCGTAGAATGTGTGGGAGGTGCGGGTGTCTAGAATGATTCCCAGGTGTTCAGCAAAATAGAGGGAGAGAACGATAAAAACAACCACAGCACTCAGCAGGTAGAAATGCTTAGTATGGAATATGGAGTCACAGTGTCCTGTAACAGGGACAAGTGTGGGGAGCTGGAAAGTCAAGGGCTTTGTTTTCCTTGCATTAAAACTCACATAATGAGGCAGTTGTAAATAAAGCTCTAGGCGGGAACGGAGATGAGAAGTAGAGACAAGTGCTCAAGGTGCCATCACAAACAATAGATAGTGCAGAGAAAGATATGGCAATGTCTGATGAATCCTTTCATAAGAAACAACAGTGGTACTCTGGAATTCCAATTGTATTTTTCTATTCATGATGCAGTACAGAGCAATTAACGTCGCAACAAGAATCACTTCATAGAGTTAGTAAGCCCTTGAAAGCAAACGAAAGATATTAAAGTTAGAACACTTCAAGTGAATTTTAAAATAAAAACTCATATTTTGGTACAAAACTATACTTTATATGCACCACTTGAAACAAGATTATGTCAGGAAAAGGCTATTTTAACACAATCATGTACACATGCAATTTGAAAGAAATATAAAGCAAATAAAAGACTCCAATGAGAGTTATGGAAAATACAAAATAAAACAAAGGAATGTAAAGGAGAAAAAAACAGCTGAAGAGTTTTTAAGCTTGCACATTATATTAGCCTTTTCTACTGAATAAAATTATTATTTAAAACCTACAATTTAAAAACAGGAGCCAGCTGTTTGAATTTTGACAAAATCCTCACTCTGCTGAAAGATGACAGAATGGTTGCATTATATTACACATCAAGACAAAATAATGATATAAAATGCTATATATTATGTTCATATTATTGTAATCTTATTAATATATATTTAGTAATGATTATGTTAGAATGTTAGTTATTCTTTACAAAATGAATTATCTTAAAATAACATAAGATATAGTCTAGTAACAATGCTGTTAAAAGCTATGAGTTGGAGTACTGTTTACTCCTTTTAGTAGTTAAATCAGGCCATTTTATGAGTAGATTTGAACGACTTAAAATGTTAATGTGGTTTATATTTATAAGATCCCCTTCTTAAAGTTTTGAAGGCAGTCATAAAATATAGAAATGAACTTCAATTAAGGAGTGCTCAACACCGTTACACTACACGATGTAGTCCCTATCTTCTCTCATTAAAAAATGCATAGTTGGGTAACGTGCAGCATTCTGATAAAAACAGCACGCTTATAGAATATTTCTGTCAGCATCTGAAAATGTATCTAATATGTTGCTGTACATGTTATTTGTGTCCGATTTTCTGGCAATAAACATGTGTCACTGGAATACTTTAGTGGGTGTAAGCAGAGATTCCAAAGTATAAAGTCAAGCTGCAAATAGACAAGAAATAAAAATACCTGTTTCAAGAATCAGTGACTTCTTATCACAAGCACAGAATACTTACGATAATTGTGAACTGTTAAGGTGAGATATGTCCTAACTAGCTCTTTCGATCAGCTTTGAGAAGTGCTACGGCTATGCACAGACATTCAAAGGCTCTCTTAGGACGGATCCACCCACTTTCTTAAATCTTTACCTGATCTTCGAAAAACTATGTTGTCTTTTCAGAGAACTCTTGGAGCTCTTGACCATCCTGTATTTTCTCTCTCACTTTTCCGGTCATACCTGTCCTTTCCTTCTTCAGAGGAAAGGGTGGTACACTTTCGCACTGTGGATGCTTGCTTGCTCTCAAGGGCTTCTGTCCCTTTGTGAGTGGGAAATAAATTACCCATAAAACAAGACCCATCCCGGGGCTGGGGATTTAGCTCAGCGGCAAAGCGCCTGCCTGGCAAGCACAAGGTCGTGAGTTCAGTTCCTGGTACCGGAGAAAAACCAAAAAAAAAAAAAAAAAAAACAAGACCCATCCTGACCAGAGATAACTCGCTTTGTGAGCAACTCACTTTGTAAGCCCAGCCCCTTGGTCGAGCAGTGTCATGGGTTGGTTTCAAGCACAAGAAGGAGCGAGAAACAGCTTCCTTGTGAAGAGCTTAGTTAAATGAAAGTTATTGGAGAGGAAATGGTAGCTCATGCTGCTTTTGTAGCTGTCGGGGATCTATAAACACAATTAAAAGTAAATAAAGGTTGACAGGAAGTTCTCTTGGAATTTTAAATGCAAGTGGTCATTCTTCTGAAACTGTAGTGTGATTGTGTGACAGCTTTTGATGCTTCTCTCTGCCCCTTCTCACTCCTAGGAGATAATGCTCATGTGACCGGGTGTGCTGCGCACAGGCGAAGAAAGGACAGCAGCTGAGCGTCAACCCCGAATCCGCGTCATGCTGGGCTCGCAGGTGAGTTGTGAGGGGACCGCCCAGAGCAGCCAGGAGGACAGGACAAGGTGCCAGCATGAAGTCCCCACGAGGGGCACGCATTCCTACTTCCCCACCCTAGCAGTCCAGAGAATTTAGCAGGTACTCCTTGTGTTTATTTTTGTCATATCCCGTAGGGGTCTACAAGCCCTGTCCTGAGTACCATCTATTTGTAAATAAAATTTAATCGGACCACAGCCCTGCCTGTTGTGTATTACCTGTGACTTCTTTCATACTGTAAGACACTATGAAAGCAGCTGCAGCCAAGGTGGTACAGTTCACAAATCTTACATCATACTTTATCTTACTTTTGCACGAAAATCACGCCAAGCCCTCTATGAAACTATAGCCATTCTACTCAATATCTACTATGTATGTCTAAATATTTGCAGAACAGACTAAACTCGAGTCAGCATCCTCTTGTATATCATTAAGAATCTTCAGGAAATTAATGACTCCCTCTTTTGCACATTTCTGGTCTTAAAATAGATCTTCAAATGAAATATTGATCGTCTATCAAAATGATTAGCTTTTGGAGTAACAGCTGATTTTTCTCTCCTAAAGCAATTGCTAAAATAATGTGCACTGTAAGACACCCACAAATGAAGTGTGTAGCATGCCAATAGTACAGCACTTTCGAGACAGGAACGAGAGAAAATCGCGGATGTACCTCAGAAGCTCTGCCTGCAGCCGTGTGGCATGTTATACACGCTAGGTACACAAGTGCAGTACTCAGTGAGAAGCATTATTCCGTTGTCATAAGGACTAAACTCCGGCGCGGGGCTGATGTTGTTTAGCTTGCACAACGCATCAGAAGTTGCAGCAGCGCTCACAGGGAGGATGGGCTGTGCGGGCTGCAAGCCCCTGGGGACGAACTCTGCGCAGGTCAGCGTGAGTCAGGCTCAGGAGGGCAGGGGAGAAGGGCAAACGCAGAGAAGGGCGTCACACGGAGCCACCGCAGAGGGGAAGGATCAGACATCAGCGAATAAATGCACGCAGAAATGAGAAAACGCCCCAAACCTGAGGCTCAGCCCGCTGCTCTTGGTTCCGAGGAGAACCACTCTGCTGCAGTCTTTTCACAATGAATGAAACACATCTTCAGTGGACAGTTCTCAGCAATAAGTACCGTACAGGTGACTTCATTTTGCTGTTGCAATTTTGATTTGTGTTTAAAAAGCTAGATTTTAAGTAAAAATACTTCTAAAATACAAATAAATTAAAAAGGAGGGAAAATGTAATCTCTGAAGTACTACTTCGATGACGCTGAAAGTACAGTTTGTGCTCTGTAGTCACAAAATTGTCTGTGATCGAGGCCAGGCAGCAGGCATGGGAGAAGCGCACACTCGGAGGCGGGCCCCGGCCAGCCCAGCCAGCCCAGCCCCATGTGCGCCCCTGCGCAGGTGCGAGATCGAGCATCTGCTCGGAACCTCCGGTCCAGTCCTTTGCTCCGCGAAGGACTGGCACATAATAGTGGCTCATGAAATATTTTTGACTGCTTCTCTAGACAATTTATTTATACCAGGTCCTGATGGTGACAAACACTGGGTCAATATTCAAACCCAAGTCAGTGGTATCCAATTCAAAAGTTGAAAAAAACAACTCTATCTTAATTCTCCAGGATGGAAAATACAATCAGGGAATACTGACCTAATTTATGGGGCTGTTATGAAAACTAAAGAATATTTTATTACATGTGAACGTTTTTGGCAAACTTGGAAACATTAGGGAACTATAGATCAGTGGAATATTCAGAAAAATAAGTGTATACCACTGATTTCAGTCAATGTATAGTGAGTATTCTCTGGGATAGAGCACCGGGAAAAGCATCATCTTGAATCCGTTATTTTCCCGGTAGCAAAGTCCTGGAAACTCTAATGTACGTTTTTAAACATGCACTACTGTGTATGGTGGCTTCTAAGCCAATAAATTATTTTGGTTCATTTTAACAAAAAAACCAGGAAACATTATACTTCATTCAAGATATAGGTACAAGAAAACTGTATGCAAATTCCTTTTCTCCTGGCACACACATCCCAGCACATGCACACACATGTGCAACAAACATGGAAATCTTAAAGTCCTGCTCTTGTGTTTGCCACGAGGTAAAAATAGCCACCAATTTCCTGGAGTCATTCTTAATTGATGGACTTCTGACCTCTGAAAGCACCACAACTGGCAGGAGGTATTTTTAAGTCACCTTTCACATTTTCACTAAAAGTCTCCTGGATGGAAGTAATCTGTGTCCAGAGAAGAAATAGTAATGCTTTGAAAGAAATATTGGACCTAATATGAAGGAAATCATCTCAACTTCATCTAAGGCTGCCTAATACTTTCTCTTATATTTCTAGATCTAAAATTCTTGCATAGACAATATAGAATTTGGGTACTAAGGAATTTCAAACACTCCTGGATAGCCAGGAGAAAATACAACAATCAACTCTGGATTCAATTTTGCTTTTCATAGTTGTTTTAAGGCTCTACTACACAATTTCTTCTGTTATGCTGGCTTTCGTGTTCCAGTTTTTGTCGAGCATTACCAGAAAATACAGAGCTCCTTGAATATGTGATCCATTTCATATGGGCACAGATTGAGTGGGTATCTCGTTGAACTGCAGTTACTGAGCTCACGGGTCCAGGTAAGGGCTCAAGATACTACAGCTCTCATAACTTGCGGATGAATATTGGTGCTCCCGGTCCACGGACCACATCTCTGGAAGTGAAGGCACATGCCACTTGTCAGTATGTGGCCAAGTCCTGAACCAGAACTTGCACGTACACAGCTCTGGGATAGTTCCTTGTTTGCCACATGATACCAGCAAGTTAAATTATTGTACTGCTTTGCTAATTTGTCTAAGATTCCTCAAATGCCGAAGGATATTATTTTTAATTTTTCTGTACATTCCATATGCCTCAGGACATTAATTTTTACTAATTAGCAATGCATATCATTTAAAATTTCACTTGTAAAACAACTGGCCAATAGGCACTTCTATTAAGATACCCCTTTGTTATACATGCATCAAAGTATACCAACTGCACAGTGGCCTTTTCTGAAATAATGAAAGTCAGAACTTAATCCAGATACCTCAAAAAATGAGTTTAATTATTTTAAAAAGTGACAGAAAATCAAAGAAAGCGGGGGGAAGTTTGACCATGGCAGGAAGGGATTGGGATCGCAGCAGGTGAGTTTTCACCCTGGTCCACAGGCAGCAGCTCTTCCACCTGTTCCCTGGAGTCTCCCTTGTGGCTGGAGGTCAGTTTAATGAACTGGACAGTCTCACTCCAGGTAGCAAGCACCTGATTAGTCGCTCCCCCCCAACCATGATCACAGGTGACTCGGTCTTATAGCAGAAGCCACCTGGGTGCTGACACAGAAAACTGATTCCTACGGAGACCGCACTGCAGGGCACATCCCCACAGGAGACGGCGCCGCCTGGTGAGTGGGTGTGCTGGGATCCCAGCGGGCAGAAGGCAACAAATGTCTGTTGTGCACAACCATTCACATGTTCTCTCCATCATACTGTCTGTTACACGACTGTCATCAAACAAATACTTCAGAGGATACAAAATATTAACGAAGAGAAACTGAATTACAGACACCCGCCTAAATGTCACAGGATGCCATTTTCCTGTATAAAGAAAACTGTCATAGGTAAAGCATTCTCTGCGTTTGTTTTTTTCTTTTATTGGTAGCAATTAAAGAATAAACAAATGCTGTATTTTCCTAAGAGAATTTTTCCTCTTCAAAAACAATTATCTTGACGTGTGAAGTCTTGACTCTGGGTGTGTGATGTGGTCTGCCTGCTTTTATAGCACTTTCTACTCATTTTATATCTGTTTAATGAATATTCGTATTCACTTTCTAGTGGATATTAAATGAAGGGCAAAAGTGTTTAATTCAGAACATTTTACAGTCTCTATGATATGGAAGTATCATGTGGACATAAGTGGTACACAGTAGCATTATTTTAGTTTAGAAAAAAATTAAGTATATAGCTGTGGTGTGTGTGTGTGTGTGTGTGTGTTTGGTAGTTCCCTCCTTAAACAGAAACACTTAGTTGTCTTTCCCATGTCTAGTTATTTAAATTATTTTTTAATGTGACAAAATCCCTGGAATTAATCCTCTCCATCTGCTTGCACAAAAGACACGACACCGGGAATGAAGCAGCGTCTGAGGACAAAACTAGGCTCGCTTTCACAGGCAGTTGGGAAATTAGTGTCATCACTAGGTTGAAGACATAAAGAGATTCAAAATTAAAAACCCTTTGAGCGCTTCCAACAAGATTCCTATAATCAGCTGAAAGATAAGTAATGATCAGAGCCCTTTAAAACACTATTGTTCACTCCATTAGAAATGTTTAAATGTACCCTACTATTCACCAGAAATTATACAAGATTACAGCAGAAACCATGCTATTGTTTCGGCGAGGCACCCAGATGTTTTAGATACGGCTTTCCCCACCAGTGGAAGGTTAAAAGCCAAGATACAAAAACAGCTGCCAGTGCAGACCTTAATTACCAGGGACATCTGACCACATAGGTGCTCAGCTCCTCTGTGAGTTTAATTTATGCTGAAGAGGTTGGGCTGGAATGTGTGTTTGAAGAATGGCAAAGGGAACATTGTAGAATGGGAAATTTGTTCCATGTATGGAATCAAATTCTGAAAAACTCTTCCAAGCCAGCCTTTCGCTAGCCTCCCCCAACTTCGTACCTGAGATTTCTGAATGCCCTAAAGGTTGCTTTTTCATTTAGCCACATTATCTCAGATCCAGTGTGGTGGGGGAGAGAAGATGAGCGAGTTTCTCTACACCTCATTACCGCTATTGTTTTATGCCATCACCAGGGGTGACTGCACAGAGCAGGGCCACCCTCAGACCTGAGAACATTCTTAAGTGGGAGTCCCCAGTAATGCACACCTGACAGATTTAGTTACTGTTCTGCTCTAGCTCCCTCATGCTCTGTGAAGTTGTGAGAACATCATTGTTATTGCATTTGTTGATAATAATTAGGAATGGGAATCTACTCTCCTCATCTTTAAACATTCTGAAGATTCCACATGACATTATTCATTATCGCTGGCTGAAGTTGGAGAGAAAATTGGTAGAATTTTAGAAATTGATTTCTTCAAGACATTTGGAAAAATGAAAAACCTTAACAATTCTAATTTTATGCTCCAGGCAGTATCAGTTTAAATGTCCCAGGTAATACTGAGACCAAGGATGCACGTACACATGAAAGGAGATTTTTAGGTTAAGCATTATCTCGGAGGATGTGTGAATCAAATCAAAATAAATTCAGGAAAGGCTCAAGTACAGTGATGGTAGTGTCAGGTTTGAAACTCCAGCAATATCTGACTATATTTAGCTCCAGATATTTTGGAAAATGTAACCTTAGGACTTAGATTTTCAGAATTCCAAAATGTCCCAAGTCCCTCGTAGTTATTGATGATTTGTCAATTCCGTTATTTTTTTTTAAAACACGGTCTCACTAAGTCTCTAAGTTGTGCAGGCTGGAGTAGAATTTTGCATCCACTTGACTCAGCTTCTAATAGGGCTGCAATTACAGAATTCAGTAGCATTTTTAACCATTAAATAAATGAACAAAAGCTTCAGTGCCATCTAGAGAGCTACAGTACAGAGTAGCTCAGATTAATTCCTATGTTAATTAACATTGGTGTTGCTATGTTAACCAAAGCCAGTACTTTTCTTTCTGAAGCCATGTCCAGTTTTGGATGCTACTCTTTGAGAAAGATGGTAGGAGATAAATTCCCTGTAGTAAACAACGATATGATGTGGACCCCATGAAATCAAAGACAAGTTGCATCCTCTGGGCTTTGCTAACACTTGCATAACCCTATGTTAGAAATTCTGCTCACTAAATTCAGTTCTCCATTCCACACTTTCACCTACCGGGACTCACGTTGTAAATGGGGTCAGAACAAAATATACCTGCCCAGTACTCTGAGAGGATCCTGAAGTTGGGAAACACCAGTCATCCTTTGCAACTGAAAGAGTGTAATACCATTGGGTTTTTCTTGGGAGCATGAAAATGTCATAATGGGGTTCTGACATACTTTACTAGATAATATAATAATAATAATAATAACATGATAATAATACAAAGAAAGTTCCACCATGACTTCTGGTGGCCATTCCTTCTGTACCTTAACTGGTGACTTTTCTGCATGGGAAAGCCAGCCTGACAGTGTTATATTCTACATTCCAACAATTATTCTTTTGATTTAAGGTTTTTGTTAAATTGAGAGTTGGGGGGCTTTAGCACATGCAGCATGATGCCCACAGACCATATACACTGTGGGTGCCTAATTTAACTCATCCCATGTTTGTAAGGGGAACAATAAAGAGCTACCCTCACTTCATTTTGAAGAATACAAAATGTTGTTGACCACTACAGAGTCGCCGTATTGTACAATAGACCTCTTGATTCCTTTCTTTATAGCTGACTAAAATTGTCTGTCTCTGACATTTTCCTCCTAGTTCCTCACGGCCCCAGGCTCTGCTGATCACATTTTACTCTTCACTCGTATGAGATAAACTTATTTAGATTCCACATAAATTTGATATCATATGGTATTTATCTTTCTGTGCCTGGATTATTTCATTCAGTGTAATGTCCTCCAGGTTCGCTTATGTCATTACAATGATAAGATTTCCTGCTCTTATATGACTGAATAGTATCCTGCTGGGTGTATATGCCCCATTTTCTTTCCCTGCTTACCCACTGATAACTTTAGGTTGTTTCCATATCTTGTCTATTTTAAGTGAGGCAACAATGAGCATGTAAGTGAAGATGATTATTCAACATACCGAATACATTTGGTTACACACCCATTAGTAGGACTGCTGAATCTCACAGAGATTTTATCTTGAACATCTTGAGGATTTTCCACAGTGGCTTCCACGATGATCACATGGATTCACATTCCCACCAACAGTGAATGTGTAATAGTTCCTCCTTCTCCACGTCTTCACCAATGCTAATTATCTTTGATCTTTTTGATACTAGCCATTATAGCAGGTATGAAGAGATATCTCACTGTGGTTTTAATTTATATTTCCCCTACATTTAGTGATCTTGAGCATTTCTTCATATACTTATTGGACATTTGCATGTGTTGTTTTCTGAAATATCTATTGAGGTCTTCTTCCCCCTCTTGCTTCACAATAAAACTGAATCACTCATTTTCATGTTATTAACTTGTTTGAGTTCTTTCTATGTTGTGCATATTAGCATCAGCCTCATTAGGAGGTGCCATAGATGGCTGCACATAGTTCCTTCTGTCCTGCAGGTAGTCTCCTTACTCTCGGGATAATGCTTTTGTGCTGCAGGAAGCTTTTTAGTTTGATGAATTCCCACGTTGCCAGTGATTCTTACATATTAGCAGCATCACAATGTCTGCCGGGGGTGGTTAACCCTAAGAACAATACTAATTACAACAGTGATAATTTACACGACTGAGCATTCACTATGAACTTTCTAAACATTCTAAACATTCTCCAGCAAATGCTTTTCAAGGATTCAGATCTTGTAGAAATTCAGATTTGCGAAAGGTAAAGTCCTGGCTGAATCATTCCCATTCACACAGTGGTTTAAAAACAACAGCAAGCAAAACCGACAATTCAGAGCTAAGCTCCAACCTCGGGCTAGCGGGGGCTTAGTAGTGAACAGAGAGATTAGAAAACTTCAGAGAAAACCTGGCTCCTTGTACCCCACTTCTACAAGAGTCTTAGAATCAACTGACTCCAAGTAGCTCTCTTGAAGTCTTTAATATTGTTCTGGTGTTTCCAGGGATATGTTTGTACACCTCTCCCTCCTTAATCCATATTTCCAAGTCCCTTGAAAACTTATATGAAAGGCAATGGCACAGCGTCCCTTCTGGTACCGTGCTGACGCAAAGTGCCCGTGGTGAATTAGCATTCTCGCCCTATGCAAAGAAGATCAACGCGGATTCATATTTGATTTTAAAAATACTTTTTGCATTCGGTGAGGACTGAACATTGAATACATGTTTGTGCTCTAAGTTGTTGGCAAAATACTTCTGACAGTGATTTGAAGAGAGTAGGATGTCTTGGGCCATTGTCTATGACAACTCTTCTGTTTGGGGTTACTCTCTGTCATTCCAAGCTCCTTCTGCGGGTGAAATCTAAATCATTTTACCCCGATCTTGAATCATGTACTGTATTTGATAAATGAAATGTAAACTCTCTAAAGAAGGCACTGTGATTTCCTCAAGGGCAGGCAATAATTTAATTTATTTTTCCCTCACCTCTGTCTAGCAAACTATTTTCCTAAGCACAAAGTAGACATTCTAAATATGCTTATTAACATTTTCAGGTGGTAGAGAAATATAAAATTTGCTTTTATGAATGTATTTCTTTGAAAATTTTTCCTATATTCATTTTTCATGCTGTTCTCACAAATGAATTTTTAAATACAGTGTATGGAACTTCACTGTATTTGAATTATCTAATGTTCAACTAGAGAAAGTGGTGGTTAATGACCTTCCCCCAGAGGGGCATTAATTCTCCACTGACGTTGTGATGAGCTCTGGCTAACACAACACAGAGGGTGCGCTTCCTCCACAAATGCCTTCCTTAACTGATTTAAAGGGGAATAGACAAAAATAGCAGGTTTGCTTAGTTGCTCTGCTCTTTCCCTGAGAATCATGGTTTCTTTTATTTCACTGAGGTAGACCAACAGCTCTGAACAAGAGTCAAGTGATTGACTTTGATGTGTCTGCTAAGTAGTGTGAAGACAGCTAATCAGAGGCCTTTTATAGAACATACAAGATAGTCTGGCAAAAACACTATGGTATAAGGTGAAACTCCATGGGGCAGAAGGCTCCTACACAAAATTCAATTGGAATGAAAGGGGTTAACCAAGCCTGACTTTCTGAAACAACTTTTTCATTGCTAACATTGGCAAGATCTAAAGCAACTGCTATTTTGCATGGAATACATAACACTTCTGACTGTAAGTGAGCTGGATTGTTTCTTGTACTTTGCTCTACACAACAAGTGATCCACGGTGTGGCGCAATCTAGGGCTTATTATACTCTCCAGATTACTCCCTAAGATTTTGATTTTTGAGACTTAAAATGTATACTGCAGATATCTCCTACCTTCAGGATAGACAAAAAAAGGAAGGTTAAAACCTGTTTGCAACACACCCTGTCAAAGTGATTGTTCTGGGTATTTTCTCCACTATTTCATTTTAACTTGGCCATGTCAAACTGCTACCTCCAAGTCCTGTGGGCAGGGTTTGCTAAATAAGGTAAAAAGGAAGCAAAGTGTGGGTTGAGGAGGAAGAATGAGAGGACAGAGGTTTAATGGGCTGGATACCCTAATAGCCATAGACTGAAAATGCTTCCTTCAGTATGGACTTGTTCTAATGAATGCCATGTCAACCTACCCTCCCTCACCTTGAAGTGAAACTGGCATTTGAATATATCAAATGTCAGCATTAGTAGCACAATTTGCATGACTTGTTTTGAAAGTCAAACTCTTCTGTTCAGGCTGACCACATTCAAAGCACCATACAAGGCTTATTGTCATAGTTACAGATAACATAATTTGAGTTTTTGCTCCACGGTCCAATGTAGGTGAAAAAATAAAGAAATACGATAATGAGATATTTATCCCAGAACAAGGTCACCACCTAATTACTTAAGTCCAAAGCTAACCACACCTAGACATCGCAGACTTCATTCCATACCTCAGGTCTGCATATGATTGTTTTTACCCAATTTTCTAAGGAATGAGAAACATCTGTCTTTTTCAGTCTCTTCACAGCGTTCAACCCCATGGACAGATGTTTCCACAACCACTTTGTCTGAGAGCATTTAAAGGCGCACTCTATTTGCATAAACTCTGGGAATTCCAAGCTCCCTGCTTTCCAAGCTGTTTTAGTTTTTTAAATCAACATTTTTTGTTCTGTACCCATCATTTTGTTGTACTCTTCATAAAGCAGACATTGTGTGCACACATCTGTTAAATCTGGCCTGCATTTATTACAGTTGTGCTCTTCCAGAAACAGGAAGGATTAATTACCACGGACCAGCTCTAGAAGCACCCCGTGTTTCTTAACACACAAAATTAATTCAGAGTTGACAAAACTCTTTCAGACACAGTCTGCTTCCTGCTGAGGGCGCTTTATTAGCATATTCGTCCCAGAAAAAAAAAATGCCTGATAGAGCCTTTTTACCTCTCCTCTGAGTTCAATTTGTACAACCCTGAGTGACAAGCGGCAAAATGGCTTCAATATATCTAAGGCAAGTTGCCAAAAGCCTCCGATAGCAGCACTTTGGAGCCTTTGTTCTGAGTACATTAAAGTCACAGAAGGTCCATGTACTGTGGACAGGATAGGGCAGGCAGGATGTTCTCAGTAAGACAGAATAGCAGGTGATAAATGGCATTAAATAACAGTGAGAATTTACCACAGACTAAATTAACTACTGGAGTGAAATGTTCTCAGCTCTAAGGCTATATTAACAGTGAATTTATAATTAGGCGATTATCATTCTTTTTAGTGATGGAGGGAGTTTATATGTAAAAATGATGAAGACAGCTCTATTCCACTCTGGAGACCCGCTGCTGCAAGTGGTTCTAAAAGCACGGGAGAATAATTCTTCTTTCAAGTTTTATAAAGTCACTTATATAAATAAGCACTTGGAAGAGAATTGGGTATCTTACACACACACACACACACACACACACACATGCACACACACACAATTATTAACCATTGCTACTTCAGAGAGCTGATGTACCAGAACATCATACTCTTGCAAAATTCAATCTTGTCAGTATCCTCAAAATTAATGGGACATTGTTTACTGGTATGATAAGTTTTCAGGTGAGCATTTAATTGTCTGTTTTTCTATTAGACGTTCTTTAAAATATGCTTCTTTTCTACCCTTAAGGAGTTGTTTTATAACTGGCTTATATTTGTGGCATATAGAATAATGTTTCCATTTGGAGTTTACCCTAGGACCTCTGAGAACCTTCAAAATTGCCATATAATCTTTCAAACCACATGTCAAGGAAAGAGAATGAGCTGCTAAGTTTATCGTTGACCTTGTTCTCTTAAAATCATCACATAGCAGTAAGTTTGCCAAATACCCTTAAACAAATTAATATTAATAAAAAAGAATGATACTCTTTAAAAAGCTCTTACAATGTGTTTCTGTACACACGAATTTTTTTGTCCCGGGTGGCCTGTATGCCCAGTGAATGGCGTTTCAGCTTCTTGCTTATCTATAAGAACCCTTTCTAAAAGGGCAGCAAGTTCCAACTAGTGAGTGAAGCACACATGGGCTCTGGATAGAATTCTCACCTTGTAACATCTTGGGCATTTTCCATGAGGATTTCTCATAAAACTAGAACACTTTATATTTGGCAACCAAGCTGGGTATGTCTAGACACGTTATAGTTCTTGGTCACAATTGCATTTCCATAATAAACTAGGGTCCATTCATTCATAACTTTCTCAAAAAATCTCCTTTTGGGTTTTAAGTTCTCCAAGCTTAGCCTCAGCCAAAAGGTGAATATTTGGAAAGTTTCTGCTAAATCCATTTTATCAGATATTGACTTATATGACTCAGAAATTATTTTCCATGTGTCCGCAAGAATTATTACCCCAAAAAAAGGAACCCATGAGGAACTGACTTTCATAATTTAAAGTTTTGAATCTGACTAGTCCTTTGAGAAAGGAACTCAAAAGCTGGAATGAAGGACTCAAATTCTAAACCAAATTGTTTCTTCATACATGCATATTCTCCTAAAGCACACACACAGGGACCCTTGAATTCACTTTCATGGTCTTTTGCATACCTTCTTATTCACATTCACTTTCCTTCTCATTTGCTCTTGAAGTATGAGTGAATTAGTAAAAGACCAATTACAGGTCAAGCCTGGTTATGGAAATGCAATGTGTAAGAAAAGTGTAAATACTTGTAATAAGGTGACAGTTTCCAATAGCAGGATTCATGCTCCAGAAGGAGCCAGTCTGGTGCACTGCCTTGCGCAGGGTGCCTGCACATCTGGCCCCAAGGATCTGAGCAGGGTGTAAGGTCGCTGCACCTTTTGTGCTACTTCTCCTTTTCCTTTATTGATATGATCTTGAATGACTATAAATACACAATATGTATAAAATAATGAATAACATTTGGCCAGATTTGTTTATTTCAATCTACTTCCTCTCTTACAATGTTCACTGCCTATCTCAGGTTTCTGAGCATCTAAGAGATTGTTCTTTAATTAATGATCACTAAATTAATTAATGGCCCTGTATCAGCCCTTCCAAAATAGCTTTTATTTAAATAAAAACTTTAAAAAGCAGAGTAATTGAGGACAAAGCAAAGCACTGATAAGGGAATGTAAGGTACATGGTACTGTGGAATTGATGGTATTTCCTCCAAAATAATTTTACAGCAAGGACTTATTCAAGCTCCTTGTCCCTCAGTTTCCTCATCAAGAGAAAAGAAAACAAAGCAGTGCCTATGTAGGTGCCTCATTTAGAAAACTTAATCAATCTTGCTACCTATGTCACTCAGATGTATTCTCACATAAAATGTCTGCAGTAAATATTAGTTATCATTAACAGCTCTATTATCTAGCCAATATAACTATCAAAAGTGACTATAAAAGGTAGTATGACTACCAAAGATGATAAAAAGTGCATTAGAAATTTATATTCTAGGCCTAAACCCAGTACTAACCATAATACTTTTTTCTTTCCTTCAAATTAATGGGAATTATGATATTGCAACATATATTAATTCTTACAATCTAGAGAAAACATTTACTAGGCACACAAGTAAAACTTCTTTTTCAAATTTGTTAAAACATATTAACTAGAAATATCTGTAAATTGCTAAAAATGGCAACAGTGTTAATAAAGCGAATGTGGGTGATTCCCTTGGCAGATCTGTTAAGATGGACATGGCTCAATGAGCACAGCTTGGTGAGCACAGCTAGCCTTGAGACCAGTGAGTGGACCAGGGCTGCACTCACAGTCCACTGGAAATCTCAGGTCATGTGCTATCAGGTTAATATATCCCTTAGTTATTGCGGGCTGATCAGGTCCACAATCTCCTGAAGGAGTATATGGCAAAGACTAAGTAAAAGAGGCAAATGGAATGACTTCAGGGCTCCAGGAGGATCAAAGCCCTCTCACAGAACTCAAGATTCTCTCGGGGTTAAATCCAAGACCTTCCCTGGGTGGCCCATATTTATTTGGTTATCAAAACAAGGGAGGGGAGTACTCAAGAAGGGTAGAATTACTTAAGAACTTCTGCAAGTAAGGTATTAAATTAATCCACCCAGGAGTGAGATGCCTGAGGCTATATTCTTTATCTCGTTCAGATTGGATCTAGGTGCCCTTGGCTGTGATCATGTTTTATCCTTTGTGGATTTCTGGCTTCATCCACTATTATAGGATTCAGTAGGGATTAGAGATTCACAGAGATTCACTCACTATGAGTCCATTGCCCACTTCCAGACAAGCGGCCTAGGCTTTGGACAGATTCACAAGTCGACATAAAAAGCCAATTAGTTAATTTAAGTCCTGCTTGGGGTTGCTTCATAGTGGTCTCCAACAATTTCCCACATCTCCCCTGGGGTAAACCAACCATTTCCATTCTCCGTGATACTGTTCATGTTTAAGTGAATTTAAAATACGTTTAAAAATTAGTCCATACATGGTATTTGTATTGATCATTAAAACAAAAATATTTCAGCCCTGATTGTTTTAATTGATAGGAACCCTTCTTATTTAGCCAGAGTCAAAATGAAGTTAGAAACCTTTAAACAATTATGTATCTATTGACAGAACTGAAAAGAACATCCATAAAAGTTAAGGAAAATATAATTTGATTATATTACAGGAAATTACTTTGGTTATTATTACTTTTATTTGTCACAATATGACTAAAGCACCAAGCAAATTTTCGCAGTATTGGAATAGAAAAAGTATCTGCTATGATCATTTCACAGTTAAGTTCAAAACTAAGCCACTTTAAAGTGACTCAGAGATCCAAATTAAGATAGGCAAACCTAAATTCCCTGAAGTAATTTTTAAAAATCCATATTGCACAGTCAAATGGTAGCAAAATATAATAAAAACATTAGGGCCTCAGGCCTAAAATCAATAATCTCTTGCCAGTATATAAAATTTCCTTTGTTTACTTTTATTATTAGTAGCAATTTCTTTTTTTTATAAAGAATCTTAAAAGATAATTGAGTAAAAATTAAACACTGACCACATTTTCTTGCTTTCATACAAGACCAATAATGACTTCTAATTTCACAGCTCACCCTTGTGTACATTTAGGAAGCATTTCTGTATTTGAGAGCCAGTTTTGGTGTTATAAGAACTCTGGGATGCATTCATCTATACTTCAATTTTACCAGTGAAGTTAAGTGGGTAACGCCAACCCCTGTTTCTATAAATTACTTGAAACAAGACTTAGATTTAGGTCTTGCAAAGCACACATTCCACCTTATCCCACTACTTCTGCATACTACTAAGTTGCAGATGATAATTTCATTTGAAATAACTCTTCAATACTCCTGCAAACGTACAACATATCAGTCAAGGTTGTGTATTTTTGCTCATTCTTTTAATTTACATTCAAAACAACAGTGTGGGAGATAAACTTTATTTATAATGCTTTACATGAGGAAACTGAATTTTGGAATACTTCAGAAAGTTCTTGAAATTACACAGCAGTACCAGAACTAGACATAAACTCACAATTTCCTTGCCTTCAGAGTTTGTGTGGACACCAAGATTTTTGAAGGTTACTTGATACTGGTTTAAGCAACCGTTGTTGAGGCCTTCAGGAAACATAGTCAAATTCTTAAAGCAAAGGCGAAATAATTTACCCATTCCTTGATAAGCACACGGTGTTGGTAGGATGACATTACTTTGTAGACTCAACATATCGAAGAGTCTCGTGAATTGTGAAATTGAATTGAGATTACAGAAACAGAGGCAAAGGAAGGAGCATGGAGATGTCACAAAATACATGACATGGCTTTGTAGGCAGGTGAAAGTTATAATCTTTGACCTTGTAGGGAAGAAAGCTAATCTAGGAAAATAGTGGGGAAAGATGCCACATGAACTCTTTCAGAGTTCCTTTGATGAAATCATTCCACAGCACTTTTTGGATTGAGCGAAGTGCGGCTCAGAAGGACACGATGTAGAGAATATGTGACCGAGCGCAGTTCTGTGAGTTAGGATCGGATTTAAGGTAGTCATGCAAAAAGAATGAGTAATGCATAGTGAAATTGCTGAAAACGGAATAGCTTGGCCAGAAATAAGACCATGGTATGGAGCCCCTTGGAGTGAAGTGCTGTGAAGTCATAAGGAACAAAAGAGCCTTTTGCCATCATTTATCCCTCCTGGATTGGATCATATGTAAGAGCAGGATTAGCTAAAAGTCAGAAAGGCTGGAAGCCAGGAGTCAGAGAACTATGAGATAGACATTTCATTAATCTAAGTGTATTAGTTAGCCAGGGTCTAGACAAGGACTTTATGGATAAGAAAATAAAGAAGTGGGTAAATTTCATGAACAGAAGTGGGAAATAACAGACTTAAGATAAGAAGCATTAAGTTTAAACATCATTTACCTGTGGAAAATATGAGAAAATTCTCATAATAAATAAATACCATGGGAATTATCAAATTTTTTTCCAGCCTGTCTCCCTGTTAGAGATTGCTCACAAATTTAGAGGAAAGAAATTTGCTTCAACTTCTTTTCCTATGGAATATAGGTAGTATAATTTGCTATGTGGATAATCAACTTAATTGCTAGACAAAGTAAGGAATTTTTTATAAAAGGGATTACACTAAATCTGCTTGCAAGGCTAATGGCTTAAGGTATTGATTTCTAATTTTCTTTAACACTGCATCCTACAACCTACACATGTAACAAATTGCCGGTTTGGATAATAATCTTTACTTATTTGTTTTTCTTTTCTTTTTTTTTTTTTTTTTTTTTTTTTTTTTTTTGTTACTGGGAATCAAACTCGGGATTTTGTGCTTACCAGGCAGATGCTTGTGCCACTGAGCTATATCCCCAGCCCACATGATAATCTTTAGAATTTAAATTATCTCTAACAACTGCTTTTCTCATGTAGGCTAACAATTTCAAGGAATTTAAGATTGAATTTGAATTACAAATAGCCTTCCCCTCTTTTCACCATTCAGGTGGGCATTTCAGGTTTTGGAGATTTTACTACCTGTGTCTCAGATCTCAGGCCACTGCAGCCCCGGGCACTCTGTCAAGAGGCTAGATTACAGAATCCACAGAATTTCATCAGCTGTGCTGTGTGTGTAAAACCCCTTTCCATCTGCTCTTCCTGACGTTGGTTTTCTGAACTTAAATCTTTCACTTAATTGTATGACATCGAAAAATGAGTTAAACACGAAAATGTCACAGTTCTCTAAATTCAGCTCTGTTCTTCATGGATTACGGTAAGGCTGAGGCATGCAGATCTGCACCGGGCTTCCACAGTATCTCTGCTCAATATGTCAAACTAGCCGCCGGCCTGGTATCTCATCAGCTCCCGGGTAACACACTCAGGAAGCCCTCATACCACGTTAGAGTTTTTGCTAAGAACTCCTTCAGAATTGCAGAAGAAATAACTCTAACTGAAAGTCTTCTAAATTGAAGACAAGAAGATCAAACATCAAAAAAAGTGGGCAGTCATTCTCATCATTGTTATTACAGTGCTGGAAATCCATGTCACAACAATTAGTCAAGAGGAGGAAGTAAAGTACATTGATATAGGAAAGGAGGTAAAAGGTCCTGGTAGCAGATGCTAAATTTCTGTCTCTCTCTCTCTCTCTCTCTCTCTCTCTCTCTCTCTCTCTCTCTGTCTCTGTCTCTGTCTCTGTCTCTCTCTATATATATATACATATATATATATATATTCCTCTCTAGAGGAAAGAATTTGAAGGAATGCACTAAACTCTGTTAGAAATAAAAATAAAACATCATGAAAATCAACTATTTTTGTGATATAAAATCAGCACACAAAATTAATAGCATTTCTATGCACCAAGAATGAACTATGTGTGAAAGAAATCAAGACTATAATCCCATTTATAATACCTACAGATTTCAAAATGAATACAATAACTGGGAAAAAAATCACAAAAAATTAGAAAGTTCCTTCAAATGAGCACTACAAAATATTGATGAAAGAAATAGAAAGCAAGTGCAAAGTTGTTTCATGTTTGTGGAGCAGAAGAATTAACGTGGTCAAAATGTTCACTCAAACTGGGTCTGGTGGTGCACTCCTATAATCCCAGCACTCAGGAGGCTGAGGCAGGAAGATTGTTGTGCGTTCGAGACCAACCTGAGCTACAAAGTGAGCTCAAGACCAGCCTGAACTGCAAAGCAAGACCCTGCCTCAAAAAGACAAAAAAAAAAAAAAAAAAAAAAGAAAGAAAAGAAAAAAAGAATGAAAGATGTTCTCTCACAGTTATCCACAGATTCAATACAATCCCTGTCAATATTCCAGTGACATTTTTCACAGATATAGAAAAATTAGCTCTAAAATATGTATAGAACCACACACACACACACACACACACACACACACACAAATAAAGATGCAAAACAATCTTTAGAAGGAAAAGCAAAGCTGGAATTGCCTCATTTTCCAATTTCATACTATATTACAAAGATGTAGAAATCAAAACAGAATTATCTCAGCATAAAAGCAGACACACAGACCAGTGGAATAGAAAAGAGAGCCCAAAATAAGTCCACACATCGATAGCCAATCAATTTTGACAAAGTTGCCATAAACATATAAAGGGAAAAAAATCTCTTTAATAAATAATGCTGAGAATATTGGATACTCATATGTATTTTCAGAATCTTATCTCACACAATATGCAAAATTAATTCAAAACTGATTCAATTTTCACAGACAAAACACAAAACTATAAAAAAATAGAATTAATGGTCCATAACATTCCATTCAACAGTGATTTGGGGGTATAAGCACTGGTACAAAAGTAAAAATGAATAAATGAGATTACAACAAAGCTAAGAACTTCTGCACAAGACAGTAAGCAATCAAAACAGTAAAGAGATAGCTTATGGAATGCGAGAAAGTATTGCAAATTTTATATCATATCAAATTTTATATCATATAAAATATAATGAATGCAAGCAACTGAATTGTAAGAAAGCAGATAATCTCACTTGTTATTAGGTAAATTAGACCTGAATTGACATTTCTCCAAAGAAGGTGAACAGGTGCTCAATCAGTATATTAAAAGAATACTTCACATCTATATCTGTTAGAATTCATATTTTCAAAAAAGCAAAAGGTAAATGTTGGCAAAAATGTGCAGAAAAAATTGTAGAGAAAGGGGAAATCTTGGATATTGTTGGTTAGAGTGGAAATTAGAATTTAAAAGAACATGGAAATTTGTCAAAAAGCTACAATTACCATATGATCCAGCAATCATACCACTGAGTAGATATCAGAAAAAATGATTCCAGTATGTCGGAAAGACATCATCAGTCCTGTGTCCATCACAGCAGGATTCATAGTAGCTGAGACTCATGCGTATGCAGTAAACTCATGTATCCTCAGAGGACATGTGGTTTGTTTACATGAAAGACCAATATTTCTCTTCTTAAGATGTTTTAAATGAGTGCATATTTGCAGTACATGTCTGCAATCCTTGAGTAGTCGGTGCATCTCCAGAACATGTGTTCATTCCTTTTTACACCTTTTCCCCCACTTGATATTTCACTTGACCAAAGAAATATTAGCATTTGCGACAAAACTGTTGAAACATAGACATCATGTAAATAAAATAAACAAAGCACATGAGGACGTATGCTGCATGGCCCCACTTTCACAAAGAATATAATGCCTTCAGTTCATGGAAGGAGACATAAGAACGGTCAGGCTGGCCGCGTGTGTGTGTGTGTGTGTGTGTGTGTGTGTGTGTGTGTGTTTCAGGGAAGAAGTCAGGAAGACATTGATCAAACCATACAGAATTTAAGTCACAAAAGAAGAATAAGTTTAAGAGATTATTTTTAAAAAATAGTCACCATAGTTAATAAAAATACACTGTATTATATTCTATAAAAATACTCAGAGCATATTTTAGTTTTCTCACAAAATTATAACTATGTAACACTTATTAGCTCAATTTATCCATTCTACAATGCAAACACATTTCCAAATAAGATGTTTTGCATGATAAATATGTTCAATTTTAGTTGTCATTTAAAATTAGATAAATAGGCATTTGGGCTGTTTCCAAGACTTAGCTGTTATAAACTGTGCCACTGTAAACACGGGTGTGCATATATCACTGTGGTGTGATCCTTTTTCTATAGTGATGCTTTTAATTTTTTCAGGAAGATACTTAGAAGGAGAATAACTAGGTCAAATGGAATCTCTACTTTTAATATTTGAGGGTTTTCCACACTGATTTCCATAGTGGTTGTAGGAGTCTACATTCCCACCAACAGTGGAGAAGCATTCCTTTTTCCCCACAGCCCCATTAGCATTTGTTGTTCTTTGATTTCTTGATGATAGTTATTCTTTCTTGGGTGAAATGGAATCTCAGCATTGTTTAATTAGCATCTCTCAAATGACCAGTGATGTTGAACATTATTTCATATATTTATTTGCCATTTGTGTTTTTTCATCTGAGAACAGTCTATTCATCTCAGATGTCCATTTTTGGATTGGGTTTTTAATTTGGGGATTTGTTTTTCAGTTCTTCATGTATTCTAGATATTAGCCCTTGTCTCAAGAAAAACTGGCAATATTTTTGCCGAACAGGTGGGTTGTCTCTTCACTCTGTTGGTGGTTTCTTTTGGTATGCGAAAGCTTTTTAATAAATGAGATCCCAGTTGTTGATTCTTTGTGATAGTTCCTATGGATTGGGGTTTTGTTCATAAAGTTTTCTACTACACTGTGTGCTAGAGTTCTACCTATTCTGTTTTCCAGCAGATTTGGTGTTTCTATGTTAATATTTAGATCTTTGATCCATTTTGATTTTAGTTTAGTGGATATATACATTGTACCAATAAACTTAATTTTAAAAAAGAAGAATCAAGATATATTATGTACAGGTACAAATTCCCTATGATAAATGTGATTATTATTTATATCAAAATGTACCAATATAATTAATTTAAAATTAGATAAATAAATGGAGAAAGACACACAGTAAGACACACTAACAGTGATTGGTGAGGAGAGAAGTAATTGAATCCTCCTATATTTCTGACAGGAACATAAAATGGTGAAGCTGCATTGGGAAATAGGTTGGCTTTTTCTGAAAATTTCATACATAGACTTACTCAAATTGTACTGACATGAAAACCTGTATGTAAAATCACTTTATGCAAAAGTTTATAGCGGCATTATTCATAGCAGCACTCCCACAGAAACAACCTAAACTCTATAAATAGATACACAAATTATGGTATATCCATACCAGGGAATATCATTCCACAACAAAAAGATGCTAATACTGACACAGGCTGGACTAGCAAAGAAGGTTGCAAACAATATTATGAGTGAGAGGAACCAGTCAAGGAAGATTAAGTATTTTATGATTGTATTCACATAAAATATTTTAAATGGATGAACATATAAAAACAGAAAATAGGTAATTTTATGCAGGAGTTAAAAACTGATTGTGTACAATTGCAGTCAGTGTAATTGAGGAGTGGCTGCTATTGCTCACAGGGTTTCCTTCTGAATTTCCTTTTGTCCTGGTTGTTAAATATGTTCAAAAAAAAATTGGGAGATAGAGGGAAGGAAGAGAAAAGGGGAGGAGGAGGGAAGGAAGGGGAGGGGAAGGGAAGGGAAGGGAAGGGAAGGGAAGGGAAGGGGAG
>NW_004955404.1:6003573-6020437 GCF_000276665.1 Chinchilla lanigera | reverse complement strand
AAGGAAGGAAAGAAAGAAAAGGAGAGAAAGAAAGAGGGAAAAGAGAAGGGAAGGGAAGGGAAGGGAAGGGAAGGGAAGGGACATAAAAAGAATGAAGATATGTGATGTCCAGGCATGAACTCCCTCTGACTACTGTAACCGTTATAGACTAATAAAAACAAATTAAACAATAAATTAAAATACCTAATTGGGATTCTAATCATACAACTCTGTAGGTATACACAAACCATTATCCATTGTGAATGGATAAATTTTATGTCTGTGACTTGTGTCTTCCACAGTTGTGCTCTTCAACATGACAGAATACCTTTTGTAAGTTTGACGGAAATATGTGGGTTTTTGCATAACACTGAGGAACACGTGCACACACACGCACGCACATGCACACACCACACAGAACACACAGTGTCATTGTGATGCAATTACTTTAGCAAAGAGAAAGCTTGAGAGTTAAATAATATTGTCAACAACATCAAAAAGAGTAAGAAACACATTAAAATTAAATTTTTCTTGATGAACAAATAGACAGGAACGTTTTCCTCCAAAAAGGGCAAACACTGAAAAATATATTAACAAATTTCTTAAAGTGCAAAAAAATACAAAACATTATGATTAACAAATTACCTATGCATAAACTGTCATCTTAGCAATTATTGAAAGTAAGTGTAAGTATCAATACTTATTTTCAAAGTCGTGCACAGGAAAACTCACTCAGATACTAGTGTTGATCTTTGAAGCCTGTAATTGTCAGTTCATAAAATGAATTGGCTTGTTGAAGCAACGTATTATTCAGGAAACTGTTTCTTAGGACCCATTCTATATATTGAGTTACAGTCATACCTCGGTAATACTTTGAAACTCATCGAATTTGGTTCGGGATGTGTTTTGACACAAAAATCTTGTCCCAGCACTTGCGGCTTGCTTAACCCTAGGTGGACGTGTTGGTGTTGATTGCCTTGTGACTTCTTATCCCCTCCAGCCGAACAACCTGCTTGTGTTCCTCCCTTCTGCTGTTCTTTGTGCCTCCCCGACCCAGTTAACGGCACGTACCAAGGTGGGGCTGTATTAAATCTTACTGAGTACTGTGAGGAAAATGTTGTTCTTCATTCCAACTGAGGAAATTAAATCTAAGGAAGGCAAGTGTTGGCCCGGGTGAGGGAGCAGGATATTCACCATGCTAGGTGGAGCCCTGCTTTCCTGCCCACTCCTGCCCTCTCCTGCCTCGCTCCAGAGCTTGCTTTGTGGGGCCAGGAGAGCAGAATGTCTGTGACGTGTCCCTCAGCATTTTCCTCACGAAGGAAGGGTCAGGTCTGCTGTGCACAGGCTTACGCCGCCAGTGAGCAGCCTTACGCAGAACTGCTTGGAGCGAAATACAAATGTCTGAGTAGCTAGCAGCTCTTTCTCAGGAGGCCAGTGTGGCCACACAGCCAAGTCTTACTCTCCCATGTGATTTATCAGAAATAACTTGGCTACTTTAACCCCATATTTCTGATCCCCTGTGTCAATCTCTCAATTGGTTACAATCATCATATTATCTTTGGATGTTTTCCTAAACTTTTTGCAAGCATCAATAATAGAGCTAAGAACAAACCTAAGTTTGCATATACAAGGTGATTTCTGGGGAAAAAGATGATTGGGGTACATAGTCTTCCTCATTCCTCTTCCGTAATCCTTCCCAGAAATAAAACCCAACTGTACTTGGAGTGGGGAGGGCAACTGCAGAAATATTTTGATTATTTGGGCAACAAGATTTGAGGGCTTGGAAATTGGCCTATGAGGATGACTTTCAAAAGTGGCAGATTTAAACGATCAGTAGGAAGCAGAGTAACAAGCAAAGAAAGGTAGAAGTCACTCTCCACAGAGCACATATACAGTGCAACTGGACAGACAAAAATCCTACCCCTTCCTGTATATCAATGTCATCATGAACATAATGTTAAGATATTGTCTCCTCTGCCTAACAAATACCAATGATTTCAAAGATAATTGGGAGAAGTCTAAAGGAATAGCACACATTTATGGAAACATTGATGATGCTATCTTAATTACATATTAGAAATTTTACAAGTTGTATAGTTTCTAATTAATTTTCTCTTTCAAAATGTGTCTTAAGGAAATGACCTGAGATATATATGTAGTGTATACATTTAAGAGATATAGAAATGGAAATAGTCTGTTACAGAGTTACATAAGATTTAAAAATAATTAACATGACGGACATAAAAAGGGAGTTCACCCAGCCCTCTGCGCTCGGGTGCGAGAGATGCTGCAGGCGCACAAACCGAGACACTGCCGAACTGCGACCGGCCATTCGAGGCGGTGAATAATAGTTCTTCAACTCTGCGATAAAAAAAGTCCTCCAATAAAACTATACTGCAAAAAAATGTGAAGGACACAAAATGGAAAATGTACAAAAGTTGAGGGAGCAGAGCCTGAAGAATTTGTGGTAGAAAAAGTACCGGACTGAGGTGTGGCTAACGGGAAGGAGGAGTGTTTTCGGAAGTGGAAGGGATTTACACGTGCTGACAACACATGGGAACCTGAAGAAAACTGAGACTGTCCAGAGTTACTTGAAGCATTTCTTAATTCTCAGAAAGCGGGTAAAGAAAAAGATGGTACAAAAAGAAAGGCTTTATCTGACAGTGAATCTGATGATAGCAAATCAAAGAACAAAATAGATGCTGCTGACAAACCTAGAGGCTTTGGGAGAGATCCTGAATGAATAATTGGTGCGATGGATAGAATTGGAGAATTGATATTTCCTATGAAATGGAAAGATTGAGATGAGGCTGACTTGGTGCTGGTAAAAGAGGCAAATATGAAATGTCTTCAGATTATAATTGCTTTTTATGAAGAGAGACTAATTTGGCTTTCTTTTCCAGAAGAGATGAAGTTCAATAACTTACATCATTTAGATAGATAGATAGATAGACAGAGATATCTATATCTATCTATATCTCGGTTTTGATTTAACACTGGGGAAGAAAACAACATTCTAATGAAAATCAAGTTTAATATGTTGGTCTTGAAGATAGTATTTGGGGGAGTTGTTGGGTTTTCTTTTTTCTTGCATCTATAGCTGTGGTTACTTTGAGTAAATAAAAGCTTTTGTAGTTGCTTCCTTTATCAGAAAAGAGCATTTGATAGCCTGATATATTTCCTCTACTTTTCTAAATGTCGGGGGAATTGTCCAGAGTCAAACTCATTCAGAACTCATGTTTCAGCTCACATGCTTACGGACCATCCTGAGGGTTTTTTTGTGTGTGTATAAATAAAATACTTCTGTAAATGATTTTTGCTTTGTTTTTAATCATTCACCAAAACAAAAACTATGGGTGATAAGCTCATGTTTGAGATGCCATCCCTCTGAGCAACCTAAGAAATAAATCGCTTCAAGTTAAACAGAAAGTTTTCCTGAAGCCATAACCTTTCAAGTTAAATAGATAATCTTGTGGTTAATTTGGGTATCTCCAAGCAGCCCTATCAGAATCCATACTTGTGTCTTTTTCACAAAAATAGAGCAGTTTACTTGCAAAATTCCTGAAAAGAATTCTTAGTTCTACCAACAACTTCCCCACCCCAATAACGTAGCAAGTCAAAAACTGGTTTGTTTGAATTAGCTAAGGAAGACTTGCTAAGGGAACATTAAAGATTCTTCATGACCCATTACTTCACAACAAGTTGAAATCTGTACTCAAAAGTCAGGATTCGTGGATGTCTTCAGACTTGGCTCATGAGTGGCTAGAAGGGTTCACAATTTAGGACCTGCTAGAATAAATGAGCGAACAAACTTGCGATCTAAGTTATTGACCTGCATGTTGTACTCGACCCCAACTTGTCCTTACGTGTAGGCTCAATCTTTTCAGTATTCTGGTTACTGTGTTCAGCAAAAGCCAGGAAATCAGCTCTGTAGTAGTCAGAATGTGCTCCTAATGTATATTGTTTACTTTATTGTAAATAATGGTGAGCAGTGGTGAGCAGTGGTGAGCAATGGTGAGCAATGGTCAGCAATGGTCAGCAGTGGTGAGCAGTGGTGAGCAATGGTGAGCAGTGGTGAGCAGTGGTGAGCAGTGGTGAGCAATGGTCAGCAGTGGTGAGCAGTGGTGAGCAATGGTGAGCAAATGGTGAGCAAATGGTGAGCAAAATAAATAGTTTTATATTTTAAAAAAGGGAGTCCACACATGTGGTAAAACATGATCACTTTTTATTGTTGTTGTTGTTTTGTGACAGAGTCTTGCTCTATAGCCCAGGTTGGCCGCCAACTTGCAGCGACCCTCTTGCCTCAGCCTCCCGAGTCCTGGGATTACAGGCATGCATCACCAAGCACTGCAAACTAATAGCTTTTTTAGGTTCTCTAGAAACATAGTAGCAACTACTATCAGACAATATTTTTATAAAATCAGCAAAATTAAGCCAGGTGTGGTGATTCATGAATATAATCACAGCACTCTCAAAGTTGAGGCAGGAGGATTTCAAATTCAAGATCAGCCTGGGAATATAAGGACTTAGTGAGAAGCTGTCTCAAAAAAAAATCAAAAAGTGAGAAAAGGGCTGGAGATGTAGCTCAATGTGAAGACCCTGTGTTGCAAAACCAACCAACCAAACAAGCAATAAATAAATAAATTAATAATAAATACATAACATTGAAAAGCCTTTAATGTCATATTTGCAAGACCAAAACAAAGCAAGACAATATGCAGGAAAGAAGATGACCAGTGTAAGGGAGATGGAAACAAAAGGAGAGGACGTATAACTGTGGTTAAGAATGTTTCAGAAAGTAAAGCTGCACACGTCAGTCTCAGGAAGGAGGTCTTTTCCATGTAACCACATGCAGCGTCAACTGATACAGAGGCCGAAAATGTCACTCACGCTCATGGTGCCCTGTGTTGTAACGGTGACAGGGAGCACAGTTCTAACTCTCATGGGCCTTTGGACCAGGGGACACCACAAAGAGGAAGCATGCTGGCAGGAATCCCCGCTGGGGAATTCGTTCGACACCTTCACCAGGTTGCGGAACTTCATGCAGAGGACTCACACAGTGGACAGATGTGTCTGTTCTTCTCCATCTCAACTGCAGAATACTGGGGAGTAGATACCACCCTAGTTTCCTTTAATAGCTGACGGTCAAGTATTATGTGATGGGGCATATTTACCTTTCAGTACAAAAGATTGAATATGGGAATTTTTATGTAGTAGGATATTGCATGTCAAGTGATTTTAAAGGCAACATATGTGTTACCATGCAGGATTTTCAGATGAAAAATAGAGCAGTGAATAAAATACTGTCAAGAAGCAAGACAATTTTTACCACTCCACATGGATCAGCCTTGGAGAAACCATGGGAGAAAAGCACTAACAATACCCAGATTTTTCTGTCTCTAGACTTGCTCTTTGTATGAGCTTCTTACCCTGGTTCACTTCCAATGTGATTCCTAGCTATAGATGTCAGTTTCTTTCCTCTAACCTTATTACAGGGTTAAAACTAGCTTTCAGCACTGACCATATGTAGAAGCCCATATTGTCCATTCTTAGATGTCATATCTATTCTAGACATGAGATTGGGGATGTATCTCAGAAGCATAGTGCCTACCTGGCAAGGATGAGGTTGTGAGTTCAATTTCTGGTACAAAAAAAAAAAAAAAAAAAAAAAAAAAAATTCTAGACAGGAGCCCAAAATCCTGGTTCTAGAAGCTATACCATTAAAATCCATGAAGTTTTCTAAATGACTGCCAGTGATCCACAACCAAATAAAATCTCTTTTGGGAAGTGACCAGGCAGATTCAAAAAGAACATTTGACGATACGCCAAGCTAGAATGGTGCGGCCTTTATAAAAGCAATGCAGACACCTCAAACAGACAGACTCCTCCTCTGCATGGAAAAGTTGATCCCAGTAGTGACCTGATTTAGTACAAGAGAGAAATTACTGTGCTCTGTTCAGGTTCTGTGACATTTTTCAGTGACACAGGATGCAAGGAGAACTATTTTAAAATATTTAGTAGTATGTATGATAGCGAGAAAATTGAATGTTAGCGCAGTGTTTTGCACTCTCATACCTTTCCTTACTCAACTCTGGGGTTGTCCCTTTAAAAACTTCAAAGAAGAGTTGAAAACAAGCCCCCTAGCCCATCATCCACTCATGGGACACACACCTATTGAGAAAACTTTAAAAATTCAGGATTGCAATGCTACATGGTGTTTCTGCATCCGCTTCTCCACTTGTTTCTCTTGGTGTGTTGATTCTTTCTTTAAACTATTTCTCCTCCAGAGACCTTCCAGTGAGCCTGGAGATATAGATCAGCAGCACAAGCACCTGCCTGGTAAGCACAAGGTCCTGAATTTGATTCCCAACCACCTCCCCCCAAAAAAAACCCACAAAAAATAAAGACTTTCTACCTAGCTGTTGTATGAAATTTAGAACAAAGTCTTAATTCCTTACTCATGTGTTAACCAACAGAAGTATCATACCCGTTTTATTGTGCAGGGCCTTCATAGACATTTTTGAGATAATAAAATCTTGGTCAGAGTAGATTTTCAAGATAATCCAGCTGAAACCACTATTTTGCAACATAATAAAAGGAGCATTTTCAATGTCCAGAGAGATAGCATATTTCTTAGAAATGTAGTCATTGAAATTTCTTGACATATACAACTGTTGTCTCTTGTTCTGTCTTCAAGAGCCAATGAAATAATCATCAGTATTACTTTCTGTAATGACCCTGGGAGTTACTGAAAATCGTTGCCCACCTGCATCCTTGACCACTGCAGTCTAAGTACACATCCTTTTCTAGACAAACCTGCTCCACTCTGTCAAAGGCTCCTCCTAGACTGTCCGCTCCAAACCCACCTTCTGCGATTGCTATGGGTGTGTTTTAAGTCAGTAAGATCCCTCTTAAAGAGCTCCTGCTGTGGTAGGTGCGGTCCACGACGACAACGGAGGAGTGTGATGCCTTCACATCGCACAAGAAAGTGGGGCTCGCTCCTGTTTCCAGTCTGACTGTTGCACTGTTTCCTCATATTGAACTTTTTGTTAGCTAAGACCCTTAGACTGTTCTGCACACAGGTCTGCTTCAATCTATGTCCACCCTGGTCTAGAACCTCAAGGGTCCTCTGGTGGTTGGGTTTTAAAATTGCATTTACTGATTTTCATGGCTCTGTCCAACTCTTTTCTCCAGTGTTTCAACATCTTTTCACTTTCTGAAATGTTTTCCTGTGCATCCAATAATTTCAAAGCCTTGTTTCAAACTTCACTGAAATTATATAAGAATCTAGCAGGCTCACTAAAAGCACCCAGCCTAGAATTTGATTTATTTCTATTACCTCACATGATTTTTCCAGTCTCAATTCCAGATCAGAAGGTGGAGGTATGAGCTAGACCCATTTTCCTGGGAATACTCCTCTCCCCCAAACAATCCAAGTCACCCTTATTTCTTAGCATCGTGGAGACTATCGCATCTGCTAGGTGGGCTTCAATGCTGACTTGACTGTTAAGCAGGTTTGCAAGCTCAATGAAAATACTTAAGCTTTCAGCAATTATAGGTTCACTGTCTTTCCAGGGGAGGCATCTGCCTCTTGTAAAATGTTTCCCAGCCTTTATGCTTAATGATAATGTTAATTTTAATTGATAGTATATAACATCTATTATCATTAATTTAAGATTTTATCACATCTCAAATAATTGAAATGGCACTGATCTTAAATGGTACACTACTATGAGATTTTTCTTGATAATCTGATATAATTCAGCTCCTCTCTAATTTAAATTTCATTACATTCCCTTATGGTAACGGTTTTATTCTAATTTACTGTACAGTTGGTTTTTATACTTTGTTTTTTCTTTTACCTGAGATTTAAATCCAGCAAATATAAATACTTGAAAATATGCTTGTTTTATGCTCATTCTACTCATCATTATCCACAAGGTAGGGACTCCATTATTATTAGTTGAATTGAGTTAACTTGATGGTTCTTTCATCTTATGATCACCTATGCAAAAAGAAAAACCTCATCCGAAATCCAGAAATTGTTGCTTACGAGAAAGTCAAAAGACTGAATTCTTATTCTGTAAAAAATTTTTAGAAATAATTGAGTTCACATCTAAAGCCCTTCTTTGAAATTTTGAAGAGGTTGTGTGTGGTGTGGAGAGAGATATGTACAGATATTGTCAGGCTGTGGCATGAGACTGTTAGAAGGAAAATGATACGCAAATAGATAAATAAAGAGGGACCTTCAGTTACAAGAGGAGGACAAGGCTACGTTTCCTGGATTTTAAGAAGCGGAAGCAATTCAGCAGGCATCTTGGCCAACCGCTTTCCTCTTTGAACTTAGAATCATAATGTGGTATGACACAAGATGACCATCTTCTCACCCAAGGTCACTGTGATCAGTAAAGCATTTCTTCCTGTCTCGAATGTAGTAAAGTCCATCCGAGATGACCAACATGAAATTAAATGTGATATATTTTTATGCCTTCTGGTATTTCCTCTTGATATAACTAAACTCCTATAATGTTTATATTCTAATGTATCTAAGTTGTAAATGCGTGACTTCTGTATGTGTGTTTACTTGTTCAGTTTACTCATGCCAAGTTAGTAATGTGGGGAAAGCAAAGAAATTCTTAATCCTTAGACCCCTAATATTCATGCTGCCTTAAAAATTTTAGAAAACCTCTACAAGATATGAGAACACTGATTTACGGGGTAGACCACAGGTAACTTCAATTAAATAATGAAAAATAAAATAGAAGAGAAAGGTTGGAAGCCTAGAGTCAAGTGAATAACTGACACAGATAAAATGGAAAGGGGTAATTCGTGAGATTGTATATGATCTGAAAAGTTTCTTGTTTATTTACATGGTCTGAACATCATGGTGCCACAGACATGCAACCTAGTTTCATGATACTGACCTTTTTGTAACAGCAAGAAAAAACTGTATAAATAAGAGATGACAATATTTTAACAGGAGCAGTGTCTTAGTGAAAGAGCAGGCTAACGCAACAGGAAGGAACTTCATGTCCTAACGTAGTTTTACTTACCATGGCATCAGTGATAGATTTTTCTTATTTCCTATTCCTCAAATGTGTTTTTTGTTATTAGTAAGAGCAGTATCTGCTGTGTATTATTATCCTAGAAAATGATGTTTAGATTAAATTGAAAAGTATGGATGGATGTAGTATTGATTGTACCATTATTCAGCACAATGAAACGAATTAACATGTTAGAAAATTTGGAATGTATTATATTTATGTAATTTGTATATATGCTATATTGATGGTTAAACCCAAGATTTTCATTCTGAACTACAACCCCAGTGCCATCCTTCTTCTGATTTGAGGACAGGGTTTTGCAAAGTTCCTGAGTTTACAAACCAAGATTTAAATTTCAGATCCTGCTGTCTTGGTCTCCCAGAGTGACCAATCAGAATACAACAGCAACATAATATCAGCTAGAAAGTTATTTGAGAATTCAATATCTATTTTTATTCTGTAGTATTTAACTACAATCATTAAAATGTAAGAGTAATCATCTCAGAATTACTACAAATCTTGAAAGTTTTTGCTAATCTAAGCTTTTAAATTAATAAAGAATTGTTTGCCATATAATTTCTTGGTTTGGAAATAGTTTAAAATATTTATAAAAAAAGTAAAGCATTTTCCTAAAGAGTTTATGTCTTCATCATGGTTCAATTCTTTAAAAGCAAGCAAACAAACAAACAAAAAATTCCTTTCAAAAATTAACTATTGAGAACTATTTATAGACAAAGATAAAGAGAAAGAAAATAACATTGAATTTAGAATCAAATTTAGAGTTTATGGTATGGGTAAAGAACACTTCATATTTCTTTGAGCAAATACAGTTGATTTGTATTCTAAGAATATTATGCAAGTTATTTTTATGTTAAAATATTCATCCCATAATTTTTCAACTCTGACAAATCAGTTCATCAATTTCAAAGTATATGACCAAAATAAAATATGAGTTTGACTACTTTAAACATCACTTTGAAGAAAGGAAAATGGAAATGCCTGTTTTCAAAATAAATTTTATTCTGACACCATATTGCAAAATTTACATCAACTTAGAAAACCTCTAAAAGGCTAAAGGGAAGCATTTGAATATTTTAGGACTAAAGCCGTATCCATAAAACTATAAAAAAAAAAAAAAAAAAAGGATTAGGAGGAAGAAAAGTCCCCTGAATCTAGTATCATGAAGTATGGACATACAATTAATGTGTCAAATGTAAAGCTGGCAATATTTATTAAAATAAAAGAAATATTTTAATTCTTCATGGATACATAGTCATATGCACAGAAGTACAAAAATTATTTTTATTTGTATGTCAATCAAAAGTAGCATAAAGTAAGTAAATCTTAGATACATATACTTTATCATCTTTAGAACATTTTTAAGGAACCATCAAAACTAATATAGTAATATGATATTGCTCAGATATAAAAATTTTTCTCTCTGAAAATTTTATGAATGTGAATAAAAGTTAGGAATCTCATAATATTTTAACATGTACATCATAACAAAGATGGATTCTTATTTCATAAAATTTTGTCTTCCACCTTATTCAGTCCAACTAAGCTCAGAAATGCATAGTAGCAGAAGCATTAGTAATCCTATTTATTCAAGGACTTAGAATTTTATATAGGATGTTGCTACATGAAATTAATCTTCAAGCCAAGTGACGTTACATATTTGATTCCTCCAGTACTGAAATAGTTCATACTTGCATGTCAGGTAATCAGTTCCTTGAAGCCAGGAAGAAAATTCAGAACATTTGGGTTAAATCTTGCTCTTTTCTGAGCTCAATATGTCAGAGTGAATGCCCCATTGTATTGTGTTTAAAATCTCAGTAGTAAGGTATGGAGGGTGTTTAGACACAGAAAGAATGATATATTTAACACTCAGATTTTCTAATGTTCATTTTGTAGAAATTTTTATAAATGTAGAAATATTTGAAAAGCTTATAATAATCAAAAAGAAATTAGGAGTGAGGAATAAGTTATTCTGTACTAAATATTCAAATTTAAATAATAACTCATCTGTATTTTAAGAAGGCAATACTGTAGTTTACTTATTCCTTTCCAAATTATTTTGCATGTGGAGGATGAAGGAAACAACCCATTGGATTGACTTACACTACAGCTCTCTGGCTGGACTTGGACTCCTGCCACCTTTCACTTTTCTGACCACTGATCCTCCCCGACTGCTTCCTACTTTTGGATGACATGGTCCAAGCAGGGGCCCCAGGTTCCTGGGCAGGTCAGAGGGGAAAGTTGCCTTTCTTGCTAAACCTCTTGGTATCAGTATGACGCCATCCTATGCCCCCAAGTCAGCTGAATATGTTGTACCATCAGGGTGAAACGGAAGTGGATGGTGGAAAGATGGAAGATGAAGGTTTGCACCTGAGGCTGGAGTAGTCCATATTCTGCTCTAGGGAGCGTCCAGCAAGCTGGGTACCATGACTGGATTCTCTAAATTCCTTTATACAAGCCCATTTCACTGATCAGTTCGCTGTGTAAGCCTTAAATTTTAAATAACTTTTATCTCCTAAATCAATGAATGCAAGCAGCATTGATAGGTTTTATTAATGGAAGCAGTAGTATTAACCTCATGCATTCTGTTAATGTCAGCAAACACAAATGTTCCATATCCAGACCTGGCTTAACCGCCTTTGTGTTTGAAGCAATTACCTCAGCCTGAGCAGATGATTCCTGCATAGCTCCCCACTTACCCATCTTACTGTCTTGCAGTGTGGAATTTCACCCAGAGATAAGTTTCACACAGAAACCCAGCACACTCAGAACGATGTACTGATAGATGGGCCAGCGGCACTTATAGGAGAAATACTGAGAACACGCATTGGAATGGAGACGGAAGGAACTGGAGGAACCAGGAAAAATAATGACACTAGGAACAACATTTCAAACCAGATCTTTGCCCACAGAGTTTGAGGAAAGTTATACTGAGCAGTGGTACGTATTTATAACTGTTTAATAAACTCATTGGCTAAACTTTAATCTCAGTGGAAACCCAAAGAGAGGAAATTCTGGAAACTAATCAGAGTTAGAAGTACAAAAATGCTGTGGTACTTGTCAAGAGGGCCGCCTTCTTCTTCATGTACTCACGGTGAGTCAACTAGGGCCCTTCTTTTATTAAAAGACATTAAGTGTGACTCTCGGATGATACTAAAAGAAAACAGTACATTGACGTGGTCTGGTTAAAAGCATTGGCTTGGATGTATTTACATGGAAGTACTTGTTGGAAGTATTTATAGAAAGCAACCCCACATATGTACAGGAGGCAAAACTGTTGTGTCTCTGATGAACAGCAGGGCCTTCAGAGTCACCAGAATTGTAGGACCCACTGAGTATTGCAGCTTTAATTTGGTCAGAGTCTCCATGGGATCATAATTAATGACAGTTCAATAAAATTACTTTCCATTTCTGTTTTTTAAATGTATTCTAATTCCAGTGTTTGTTGACCTAGTTGGAGCCCCCACAATAGACATTTGCTCTTCATACAATTCCCAAATTTGAGCCAAACTGTATATCCAATATCTTTTAAGTACAATGAAGGTGGAGACTTCTATGCATATATTGTAAGACTATCAAAAGTTATTTCTATGATTTTTCTAGCCATCTGCAAATACCAAAATGTATATGTAAGCTTTAATATTTATTGGTGAAATGACAATACATTAAGTACTACCTTTACTGAAAGAAAAAACATTCTGTCGTTGAAGGGTGAAAATGGAATTGAATTGAAGGCAAAGGGCCCTGAAAATGTCCCAGCTCTGGGTCACATTATGCCCACTGCTCTTTCCCATGACCTAAAAGTCCTACAAAATTATTGCGTTGGTTTATTCATAGTTACTTTGTTTATCTTGAATCTAATAATATACATCAAATAAGCACATTCTTATTACTTGTTAATAACTTTGCACTCTGTGTGGATGGCAATTTAGACAACCTTCAGTTATATGAAAAAGACCTTACAAACACTCAGTAGATCTCATTCATCTCAGGAAAATATTCTCAGAATCTTGGGAACATTTGGGGTTGCCTCGGGTGCAGTTCTGTGTCAAAATTTTGGATGCAGTTTATTCAGTGTTTAAACAGTTGTTTAAACCAGGCATGGTAGGGCACACCTGTAATCCCAGCACTCAGGAGACTGAGGCAGGAGGAGCACTACCAGTGCAAGGCCAGCCTAAACCATAATGAGACCAGCTTAGATTATACGGTGAGACCCTGCCTCAAAAAATTAAAAAAAAAAAAAACTTGATTAAAAATTAACAGTCACAATATTATTATTATGAATGATTGAACAGAAACAGAACTTGAATCCCATTAATCCAATAATTTTATGTGACCATCCTGAGTTTTTATTTCTGTTTAATTTTTCTGCACAGTAGCAACATATGAAAGCCAGCAGAATCAATCCCAGAGAAACAAAGTTACAGACAGTGCTCCTCTTCCAGAATTCATCGTACTCTCTGCCAAGCTTAGCCATATGTTTAAAATTGTCTTACTATGAATCCCTTATTATAAACAAGTTCTATATGTTGCTTCATAAGTCATAAAATTTTAAACTCAGATTAATAAAGAGTATATTAGGAAAATGCGGCACACTTGGCTCTTATCTACCTATCTGGAATATGCACCGGAAGAAGATCAAGGTCGACAAGATGATTGTCTCATGCCACCCTGGAGTGAGCGCAGCGCACACACGCTCTGCAGAGCCTCGCCCGGCCCTGCCACGTAGTGTGCAGTAAAGTGGCACCTTAACTGAGGGACAGTCAGCCACTCTTTGGTCCTCACAAGCCACGGGCTTCGGGAAGGGAAAGAGCATCACTGTGTGTGTTTCTGTAGCTTCCCTGAATCTACCTACATACTCAGATGCACGCACGCAAGTGTAAGTTTGTATATATGCACTTATTTATAAGCATGTATATAAAATGATATGGATATTAGTGGGTACTTTGGTGATGATGAAACAGTTATAAAATTCTAATTTCACCTATAGGTGATGAAATACTGAGACAGTATTGAGAAACAATGGGAGGAAAAGAGCAATCATAAATTCAGATCTTACAGATAAATGAGGTAATGGTAGTACGGTGGCACATTGGTTTATTTTTGCTAGGAGTTGTATGTCTTTCTGAAGAGGGTAAGTATATACTTTTTGTGTTTATAAGTGAAAATGTGGTAACCGAGGTCCTTTTTCATTGGTCTTAACAAAAGGGAAATGATACATGAAAGGTGCTGTAAAGGAGCATGCTAGGTAGGATATGCATGATCAAATTATATTATATGCATAAATGAAAATGCCATAATGAAAGTAAATATATGAAATTAATACACAAATAAAAAAATGTATGTTACAGATTGGAACAATAGGAAAGGATATGCAAACATGGTCTGCAGCAAAAGGGAGCGAAGAAGTGAGGGCAGCTATATGATTGTCATCCAAATTGCAACATTTCTGCGAGGAACATGTGTTTAGCCATATGGGATATCGACTGCAAATTGGGACTGTCTCAAGGTAGTTGGGACATATGGCCATGCTAAATATAGTGGACAACCTCAAAATATGTGGATGTTTAGCATCCAAATCCTCTTCTTAGCTTTAAGGATTTGCCCCCACCCACACCCTATTCAGGGGGTTGGGGAGAAGTCCTATGTGCTCTGTTCTCTCAACCAAGACAAAGACAGACACATCCCAAGCACTATGAGGTAGACTCCAATGCTAAAGCCTAGTGAGACATTCCCCACAGCTTCTCTGGAGTATAACGGCAGCCTGTGTCTCTGGCCAGATTTATTTTTTCTGAACATTATGTGTCTTGCACAGTTTAACTTAAGTGTGAGAATAGCCTCTTTGATGATCTGGATATGGAGACCCAGAGATTCAAAATAAATAAGTAAATAAAAGTAGGTATAAACTTTCCATTAAAAAAATAAAAATAGATAGATTACTTACCCATGAACACAAAGGTCTGGTAAGCAGGGAATCAAGGTTCAGGCCCAAGCAGCCTGGCTCCAGAGCCTGTGTTCAGATGCAGTCCTGCCTCCTCCTGGCCTTCCTTCCCTGTGACTGCTGCATTCCAAACCATCCTGTACCCATGGCTCTGATAGCCTTCTTGCAATCTATCTTCCTACCTTTAATTTTGGTTTCTGCTACTACCAGTTGCAAACAAGAACCTTGGTGGTTGTAATCAAGGTTCATGTGCTTCCTTTTCTGTTCTCTCTGCTCTCACTGTAGTGCCTAAAGCACTTAAGAACATTCTTTTCCAGAAAAGCAGTTTCAAGAAAATTGTTAGGCTGCAGCTTAATACCTTTACAAACTGTGATTAGTGCAAAGCACTTCTAAATGCCCCGTGGTACAGACTTTCTTAGGATGTTCAAGATAATTCATTTTAAGAACTTGTTAAATATTATTTATACTTATTAAAAACAAAAATGTAAGTCATTAGAATACCTCTTATTTAAATAAATTAAATGGTAATTTTTGCATTTATCCTCGGAGCTTTCAACCATAACAATTCATTCATAGTGATTACTTTCTCAAAAAAGAGGACACAGAAGAAGTTGGAGAGAGCCGTTTAGAATGAGGTATTCTGACACTAAGAGTTGTGTTCTGTGTGGAACTTTCCAAAAACTACAGGAAGAGGCTTAAACTTCAAAGGGTGTAAGCCAGAAATCCAACTCCATACTGCATCAGTGATTTCTCCCATTGGGTCTATTTCTTTACATTTTGTCCCAAGAAATCGCTGCCATTTAATGCCCTAAATGTAATGTATTCTGTAAGATGTCTATAAAATATCCATGACCATTTATGAGAACTTCTTTTGTATTGATTATTGTGTTATTTGCATGTATTATCTCCTTTATTAGATGCACAAACCTTTGATTTGGATATAAACAATTTAGGAAGAGAAAAAAAATGAAAAGTTGAATTAACTTTCCTGAAAGAAATGCAGGAAACGCTAGAATCAGAAGTGCAACCCATGTGTGGGTCTGCATAGTCTGTGTACTTAACTATTTGCTGTATCACTTCTCACTGCACTGATACAACGATATTAAATTCTAGTTTAATAACCATTTTTAAATAAAGGGGATGTATATCTGCGCTCGTGGATGTGTACTATATTAAAGCAGAGTGTATGTGCATATGTGTTCACACTCACGCTTACTGACACGTAAAGTGACTGCTTCCTCGTGAGTGGTGGCAGGAGAGCAAATGGCACATCCCATCCTCTGGGACCTGCAGTGTCACGTGTACATATTTCACCACTCAGCACCACTGTGAATGATGAGATTTATGGCTCCCTTTCTAGATTAATGCATGGTGTTAAAAGAAATAAGGTGCTTGGCCCTCACTGACATAACTAATAATGGGAAGATCTGAATTCCAAGCCCAGGTCCGAGCACTGCAAGCGGGCACTCTCTCCATCGTGCCTGCTGCCTCCCTGTCCGTTCCTTCTCCAGGATCCAAACTCCACATATTCCAGAATATCACTGGAAAGTTTTTTTTACTACGTCTTTAATTGCCAAGTAGGATGAGATTTAAAAGTCAAACTAAATAGAACAGTCTAATACATTGTTTTGTTCTTCCTATAGAAATATGAATGACAGTGTTAATAACCACACATTTCTACTAAAATGCTCTTCTGTTCATGGACACAGTGTAAGTAAGCCCAAGCACATACCAGTATAAAAGCTGCGTACCCATTCCTAAGGTTTTCACTTACCAGTGCATCGTGTTAAAGTAACTTTTAGAAAGACTACTGCTGTTGCTTTGTTTTTTCTTTCTTTCCTTCCTTCTTTCTTTCTTTCTTTCTTTTTTTTTTTTTTTTTTT
>NW_004955404.1:5684050-6003473 GCF_000276665.1 Chinchilla lanigera | reverse complement strand
TTTTTTTTTTTTTTTTTTTTTTTTTTTGTTTCACAGAAAAAAAATCTAGCTGTGCTAAGCTGTGAGCACTAACATTTTGCTATACATTTCATCAATGGACGCTCAGGCACAATAGAAGCATGGTTTATCATTTAATTCTTGAGATTAGTAGAAATTTTTAAACAATTTCATTATTTTAGCGTGCTGAATTGCTTTTTCTCCCCAAATCTGTCTTTTCTTTAAATTAAGAGAATTTATCAAAGATAGACCTTTACATCTGCTAAATATTTTTCAGGCTTTGCATTTTACTCAGAATTGGCCCTCATTAAACGCATCTAAAGCATTAAGGTAGCTGGAAGAAAATTGTTGTTACATGTTGCTTCCCAATAAGCTCTTACTATAAATATTTTAAAAAGCGCTTTAATGTAGAAAAGCCTCAAGTATAGAAGCCATAAAATCCTTTGAAGCAAGATGCAAAGCAGACCTGGGCTGTGTTAATGAATAAGCTCTACTGGACAATTTTCCTCTCAATAAGAATTACAGATATTATTGATACTGGTCTAGTGTGCCTGTCTCAATTTTCTTTATCTTCAGGACTCTCTCCGAGGTCTAAAGGCACTACGGTGATGTGGTGGATGGAGCTGAGATGTCCACTGAGTCCACAGGTCCTGTTGAACGTTGACGACGATGAGGGAAAGTCAGATCAGGCCCCTTCCCAACTGCATGAACAATGTACTGCGGAATCCCTCGTGAATGCAGACACCTCAGCATTGCTTCATTGTCTAATTTTTAAAAACATAGTTCTCTCATAATACTGCTGCAAGTGGTTAGTGAGCCATCGTTTGAGTAATAGTGTTGTACAAAATAGTTCTAGACCTGGGCAGGAAATCTCCAGAGATGAATTATCTTCCCAATCCATCAGCAAGGTATGGTGGACAGATCTGTAAGCTGCAAATCATGTCACGTGGGACGGGCCGAAGCACGGACTCCTTTCCCTATGGTTATGGCGCTTTCTTGCGCCACCCTCTCTCGGAAGAGGTTGGCAAGAACCACGGTGAGGTTTGGAAGGCAGTCAGCAAGGCTTCATTCTGAAGCGTGGTCTGTTCCAGTGATCAAATGGAATAACGGACACGAATCCGTTCCCTTACTGCTTGACGCTGACGCGGGGACTCAGGGATTCTCCGCGTTTTGTGCTAGCAGTCAGATAAATCGCAGTCTTCACGAACTCAGAATCTCAAGCCGATAGAAACGTCTTTCCTCGGGCAGTACTGCATGAACCACAGACAAGTACTTTTAGGAACTCCAGTTAGGAGAGGTAGGGCAAGGTGGGAACTTGGTGGTTTAAGTACAAGCGTGAAACCACGGCTGCCGGAATCAGCGCTCCCTGTTTCAGTTGCTCGGAAGCCACCTGCCGCGCGGTTCATGCTGCGAAAGGAGGTCCCACTTCATGGCCATGGGAACATGAATTTGTTATCTTGTAGGATGACGTGTGGAAGCCACATTGCTAATGAGTGAAGTGATTATCCATCACAAGATCCAAAAACTGTTTTCTGTGAAAATATATACATATCAGGAATTTTTCAGTTTGAAAGTATTCTAAATTGCTACTACGGGTGATAGAAGTTCAGGAAAGGACAATTCTATGGAAGCATAGCTTCTGGGGAAGAAAACAGATATTTAGGTTAAATCCAATGGGTCCATCTTAGTCCCTTTCTCATTGCAGACACAGTACCTGATATCTGCAACCTAAGGGAGGAGAGGTTTATTGTGTAGCACATTTTCAGTGGGTTCAGTCCATGGATCCCAGCTCCGAGGCAGAACTAGGTGGTGGAGGGGCATGGGTGGGGGAAAGCGGCTCAGCCATGACAGACAGGAAGCACGGAGCCAGCGAGGGGTGGGGCACAAAAACACATCTTCTAGGTCATGCCCCATTTGCCCATCTCTAACCAAGCTGCACTTACTAACAGCGCACTAAGCTATTGAGCACAGTACTGGATGAATTCACCAATGAGTAGAGCACCCCATAATCCGGTCACTTTCCACAAGCCTGAGTGTGTGAGCCTCTTGGGGGACACTGTAGACCTAACCCATGACAACATCTCTCTTTGAAACTACGAAATTGTCAAGGATCTAGAGGGATCATCTTGAGTCTTTGATCACATTTCTTGCATTCTCTGATGAAAAACAAATTTAAAAATGTTATTCACAATTGTAGTGATTTGTAACTTGCATATAAAATTCTTAAATACCATAATCTTTTTCCAGATCTTCTATAGCAATGAAGTCTATTTCTTTATTTGCAATTATATGTCTTCTAAATGGTTTTTTTTTTTTTTTTTTTTTTTTTTTTTTGGAAATAAGAAAAAGAGCTAATTGAATCATAAGACATAATGTAACAAGTAAGAAGTCAGGAAGATCTTTAAAAATTCTTGGTACTCTCGGAGATTTTAATTATTCATCTGATTTCATAAAAAGTCCCAAAAATTTTGTAGCCAGATGATGTGTGAAAAAACAAAGGATTGACTTCACTCAGCAAGCCCAGAATCATCATCGTCTAAACTCTTTAGATCATATTAAGCTCATGCAGACATGAGCAGCTCACACTTCCATTTCTCCCTTCCACTTACACTGCTATTGATTCCTTTATCTCACAATTGCTTTTCACACCCCACTTGGGGAAGGTTGTTCAGCGTCCTCACATCGTACGCACTTCCCCGATCTCCAACCAAACACTTCCTTTCCCACCATTTGGCTACTAGACAAGCTTCCATTCTTGTAGGATTAAAAAATACAACTATTACTTGGCCTAAAAGTTTATCATTTCTGACATAGGAACATGAGAGACAACAAATATTCAGAGGGAAGTTTCTCATCAACTTCTTGCCAACTGGTTTATTTGGCTTCAAAAATCTGAAGCTACATTTTACTTTGCACAGAGCATGGGCTGGACATAGCAAGGGCATGTAGTCACTGTATTTGCAGACGGCTAACAGCAAGTGTAAGTGATTCTTTGGAGGAGAACCGACACGCACCTCCTAAAAACAAACAAGAGGAATGGCTCACTTTCACGGTCTCTCAGTCCAGTCAGGAAAATGTCTGGAGATAACACTACTGTGAGAATTGTTTCTGCGATAAGTGTTCGGATGACAGTTTAACAGTGGTTTGAGAAAAAACAGATGTGTATCTCCTTTAGCAGATACACAGCATTGATATTTTTATCAGCTATTTCCTCCAGTATTTTACTCAAAATGCACTCAGCTGTTAACTTCCTAGCCAGAAAACAATCAAAGTGCAGAGATAATCCTCGGGTACTTGAAACCCACTTTAACACTGACCTACTAGGGCTAACGTCTGGCCGAAGGTACTCAGGTCTAATCTGTGGGGCTTTCCACTCCCACTGTCCTTTTAATAGCAAGAAAATTAATTACACAAGTTGGACTATGATGTACAATGCACATTCCACTGTTAATGAAAAGTTTCTGCACTGCCTCACAGTTCAGCGTAAGTCAGCTCTTACATCTTGCTGGATGTATGCTCTGGACCAACAGGGAAAACTTGCTTTAGATTTTAGAGTAAAACAAATCAAGGATAGTCATGCCAACCAGCCTCAATCCTGAGGGCTATGCGATGGGAAGCAGGAAACGTAAGTGTAATTTAGCAAGGTCTTGTTGGGAAGGAAGGGACTCAGAGGGGACTGACACTGTTCTGCTTGCTGCTATAGAGGAGGGGTGTTTGTCAGGCATTTCTCTAGATTATCTTATTTAATTAGAAGTCTCTTATGCAATATAGACATTCTACACATTACAAAACCATAATAATAACAAAAAGATAAACTTGTTGGTTGACAAGTTGATTTCTATCTCATGGTATGCCTAAGGCATTCCACTAACTTCAGTCGGGGGCGCATCATCCAGCACGGTGCTGGCCACCCACAGAGCCCGTGTTCTGCTCCCTCTTCCACTCCACATCCTTCTCCTGGATTTGGCATACAGAGCTCCAGGGGAGAGAGAGCTCGTGCTCTGTTAAGCATGAAGTTCAGAATTCAGGCTGCAATGATGCCGCTGTTATCACCATCATGAAATTTAATATCAGAGGAAAAGGGAATGTCCTCATGGGAGGGAAGTTTCAAGGACAGAAGAGCACGTTCCTCTCTTTAATCTTGATGGCAGCCAGAAATGTGTGTTAAGATCTGAGAATTGCTGGAGGGTGTACATAAATCCGTCACGTGGTGCTACAGTTCGTCTTAGGCCAGCACACAGATACAGGTGCTGGTGAGAGGTATGATGTTGAGTGAGGTATAGATGTAGAGATGATAAGGGATGGGAGAGGGGCAGGGAGGGAGCAAACAGAGGAGAGAAGGGGAGGGAAAGGAGGAGAGGGGAGGGGAAGGAATTATTCCCTTGTTTCAGAATCTTCCTTCACAAGTCATATTCCTATTTGAATGACAAATGCTCACCCTAAAAGTCTGCCCACTGCTATCACCCTCCTTTATAAAACTTTTTCCCAAGCTTCATTTCATGAGCAACACTTTTTAAATCACATATATCATCCAGGAGAAGTAACTTAATGTGTTCACATTTGTATTGTATACTATTATAGACAAAAAAGCAATACTTGGAGAGCTCAGACTTTTTTCTAAATCTCAATTGTTTAATACAAGCACAAGTAAGAAAGGAATCATAAAATTTTAAATACACACAGACTTGAAGAACTATTAATAACGAAACTTTACATGCTCATTACCAAGATAAGTTCATCTTACTCATTTGGAGTGCATCCTTCCACTTGTGTGTGTGTGTGTGTGTGTGTGTGTCTGCACGCATGCATGAACATGCACTTCATACTGAGTTACATCCCAGCACTCCTTAATTTCTCTCTTATTTTGAGACACGGTCTCACTAAGTTGCCCACACTAAGCTCAAACTTGGGATACTCTTACTTCAGCTTCCTCTATTTTTGGGAATCCAGGAGTGTGCCACCATGCACTGCTCAGTCTTTTTTGTTGTCGCTGTTGAATCCTCAAGGTGATTCTAGACACCCTTCCATGTAACCCCAACACAAATTACACTACACGTAAATGGAATTAGCTTCTGTACATTACAAGTGGATTAAAATGTGAAAATAGTAATACAATGCATAAAAAACTATTTAATCAGAGAAGAAAAAGATAATTTATTCCAGCAATAGATCAGAATTAAATGTAACATTTAATGGAATGTGGTTTGCACACTCAGCACATTATAGACAGAAAGGTGCAAGACGTAATCAAAACATGTAGTGAATAATATTAAAAATATTATAGTAAAAGTCACATTACAGTAATCCCCCTCAGAACACCTCCGCTTACTAGGAATACACTCATCTTATGATTCTTGACAATTTCTGAAGCAGCTCTGGAAGTTTACTTTCATGAGTGTCTTTATTTTGTGTGATCAAAAATACAGTGAATGTTCCTGCTCAGTGTCCTCCAGTACAAACACAGGTTAATAAAACTTAGTGCATTCTCATCCACTTTATTCCCTAAGTCTGACACTGTGTGGCCTCTGCTATCCCCCAACCTCAAAATGACCATGAAAGGTAAACTTTCAAAGAGATTCAGAACTTGAGGTGGCCGTGATGATGCAACTAAAGACACTCAGGAAAGAGGATTTTCAGAGCTGCTTCAGAAGGTGGCAAGATGTTTGTTAGCACACTGGCTTTCCCTCCCAAAAATAGCCTGCCTCAATGTGTCGCCTACTTATCTATTCAGTCATAATATCTTTCTCTTATGAATTTTAGTGAACTCTATGTAGCACAGCTATCGTCTCTTTGTGTTTCAAAGTTGGGACGACAACACAAGCACCTGGGAAAATGTGTAACCTTGTTAGCAACCAGAGCAATTAAAATTAAGCCATCTTAACCTAGCATTAGTGGTGCCTGCCTGGAATCCCAGCATTCCAGGAGCCCAAGGCAGGAGGATCACAAGTTTGAGCCCAGTCTGAACAATTCAGTGAGACTGTCTCAAAATAAAAATTAAAAAAAAGAGCTGGGGATGTAGTCTGATGTGAAGGTCTTGCGTTCATTCCCAGGTACTGAAAAAAGGAGCCTTGACCTATTTAATATTTATTAAACCAGTGAAAGACGCTTCCACCTCAAACACACCCATAACAGGCGCTTTGTCATAGTTGGAGAGTGGGTTGTGTCATTTCAAGTGGAGACACAAACTTGATTGGTCTCAGAAGTGATGTAAATAGAATCACTCTTTAAAAGAGCAGTGTGCTAGAAGTGCCTGAGGATATTTTGTCTTTCTGCCCTATTCAGCTTTGGAAAGAAAAAAATTAATCCTTTGATGATGTTCTGTTCAGCATTGTTCAATAATGAAAACTTGAAAGTAACCTATCTACTCAGTAATATGGGAACTGTTGAGTAAATTGTAGGGCATCTATATTATTTTACACAGCTATTAAATTTGACTATGAAAGCAGTGTGGAAATATGGGAAAATATCACCCAAAATATCACCCATCTTCCATCACCCAAGAGATGGAAGAAGAGGAAAGGAAAGATGAGGGCAGAAGTGGAAAAAAAATTAAGATGCGTTACATACAGGCACCACCTCTTCCTGAGGAATGCAATCCTTATGCACTGCAAATTGTACTAATAAAACATAAAAATTGAGAAAAATAGTGTAGGTTATTCATTAGTACCAACCTTGCAGAATTATTGATTGCAAAAATACCCACATGCAGACCACTATAAAGTGAGAGTCAATGAATTAGTTCTTACTGTTGTTTTTAAGAGAATAACTTCATCATTAACACTGACAAACCTTCAATAATATAAGTGTTTGGTCTAAATTTTCAGACCGTATGCTTTATTTTTATTTTGTAATATAATGAATACTTTATTTTAGCAATGTTGCTAATTGTTTACATCCATACTAAGGATCCACAGAAATAATCAGCAAAGGTTGAAATTGTAAAAGGTAAAGTTTTCATGTTTCCTTCCACAATTCTCACCAACTGGCTCACACAAGGTCACATTTTGAGAATTTTAGAATGTTGGATTTCATTTTTCAGTTAGAAGTGTTATCAGTCATACCCAACACCAGAGCTAGGTCACTAGCACATGTTATGTGTTCATTCAATCAGTAGTTTTTAAATTTACTACCATAGTGCAGATCAAAAACTAAAGTGGGGCTCTGCACAGACAGATTAACAAAGCCAAGTAATAAAAACAAAGCAAAAAACTTCTGGAGTCTTCCCTTAAGATATGCTCCTGCTGGATCAATAGGAGAAGTGCCACCAGACCAGTACCGAATGACATTAGTTCTCAAGGTCATTTATCACTCAGTGGGAAGGGCAATCCCAAGGACACATGACAATGATGGCTCAGGACTGAAAAATTCTACAATAGTATTGGCATAAATACAACAATGTAAGCATGGATCTAAATTATTACCGTTTCAGTGGATTATAGCACCATTTAAAACAGTTTAAAATTATTGTTACTAAAGCATTGATGGATATTTTGGCCATAGGGAAAGGCTATATTTAGTAATGTGAAGAGCAGTGGGAGTCCCTCAGGGAAAAGATAATAACTAATATTTACATCATTGTGTGTTTTCTTCAGCAAAGCGGTATACAGTGAGTTAAATCTGTCATTCCACACCTTCAGTGTGTCAGGGGACACGTGTTGGTTATGCACCTACATTACCTGTGCTCCCGTGAGTCCGCCCTTCTTGGCTGTCGTCCCAAACATAAGAGCTTCCCCACCCACAGCAGGGAAACTGACCTGATGTCAGGACAGTCACCTGAGGGCCTCGTGGAGGATGACATCTGTGTCACATGTAGATCTTATTTATTACAATGTACAACAGAAAGAATGCTTGTGTGCACTAAGTTCGAATGTATTTTTGCAATCTATACAAAGAGCTAATGATCTGAGGCTAAAAAATAACAGAAGACGGGGTTTACTTATGGAGATAAATTGCTCCTAATCTCTTGGATGTTCATCTTTATGCTGCTTCACTCTGACACACTCCCCTCAGTCATCGTCATTTTATTATTTATGGCGTCCAGCTCAGATACGCTGCTAGCAGCTCGGGTGTACTTGGCTCGTCACTACTTCCAAAGCTGTTGGGAATTCTTCTTTCAGAAGGTTAGAGAACTTAAAGCTTCACTTAGTACTTAAAACAGCTAAATGCATTTTGCAGCAAAATTCTACAAAACTACAGTATGTCTAGACTTGCTGGTACAAGTATTTATGAGAAAGTGTTATACTACAGGGAAAAGATGAAGGGATACTATAAAAAGTCATCATGGTTTGTGAGTAGACTTATTTTCATGACTTTCACTTTAATTGGTATATTCTTTGCCCTTGCCCAGCTACATTTAGGTAAATTTTTAAGAATAATAATTATCAAGTCTATCCAACCACAAATAGAAAAGCTAAATGAGAGACCCAGAAGTGCACATCCTCCGGGAATGACCCAAAGAAACTGGTAAATTTATAATAAAGAATAAACGGGCAACAATAGCCTCCCGACACACTCAACCCCAGACCAAGGTGGCTGACCATTCGCACTCACAGATATACTCTCCAGCAAATTCTCAAGTTGTTCAAAAGTCCTGCTCCAGACTTAAAATTGTGTTCAACAGAACCAGCTCTACTGCACTATTTTCAAAAGGATATAATTAGTTATTCTTACACTTATCTAGATAAAGATGGTACATATGAAAAATAATAGGCTGTCAATTCCCTAAAGGGTTACCAGGATGAACTCAACTAAAGAATGTTCTTAACACAATGATAGTTTATTTTTTTCTTTTAATATTTATGCTATTTGGGGATTGCTGATGACATGAAAGCATATGCTTAACCTGAAAAATTGGTGTAGTCATATTTTATTTCTATTTTTACATCCTGAATCACTGCTATGAAGTACTTAGCACTTTAAAAATGTCATGACCACAAACAAATTTACACAGTAGAATAACAAAGAAAAATCTCTCCAAAAAATAGTTTCCTGGGATACTCTTCAAAATCATTGATTGGTGAACATTTACTGAGGGGTAGAGGGAAGGGGAAAGAGGAACAGGAGAAAAAGGTGGTAGAAGAGAAGAAAAAAGTCAAACAAACAGGAAAAGCCTACAGTGGTTCCATTTGATCAACCAACACGAGCTAAGAGTACAAAAAACATAGAAGGCATGCAACCTATTAAAGTCTAATGACTGTACATATACATAACTTAGCTAACTCCCTCAATACATGCATAGGTACATATATATGCATATACATGCATTTAAGAACAATATACATGTGTATAGTCCTTAACCCCTTTTGATATACATTCCCTAGAATATAGCAGATAGCAAAACATAATAATAATATAAACGCTTGCAAAATTGCACTATCCAAAGTCAGCAAATTCTTGGCCCATGAGGCCCCCAAAGAACTGGAGTGCACCAGGGAACGGCAGCTCAGGAACAGTGCCCTTCAGGACCAGAGGCATGGTAACAGTTAGGCTGCCGTCTCTGTTTATCCCGAAGCTGGGTAACCGCTATGCTGACTTCTCCCTAGTATTACGTGACCTCTCGCCAAACCACACACTCAAGCGGACAGTCTCAAGCGCAGAAGTAGTCTCACTGCAGATGCCGTTGTGGTCCTTTCTTTTGAGAGTGATTTCTTTTGAAAGATTTGCCTCGCAGTACAAAGGCCACAAGGGATTAAGCTTCAGTGTTGTCAGGGTGCAGCAAGGACGGTAAGAGTGCGAAGCTGCTCAGTGTATCAAACTGCGCAGGGACAAGGACGGTGTGCTGAAGGCACTTTACCAGGAAACCAGCCCCTTCTCACACGCAAGGAAAAGTGCTTCTAGGAGGCAACGACCCCTCCCCCTGCTCAGTTACCTGAGAAGACAACTGGAGTCTGAAGCTTCAAGCTGATGTGATAGCATTTAGAGCAAGGGACAGAAGCAGACCCAGGCATTCTATCAGGAAAGTCAGTACAAATGAGAGTTGGAGGCTCGGGAGCTTTGCCAGTGCCCCTGGACTCTGAGGCTCGTGAAGTCTCCTCTACGGCAATGAGAGAAAGCACTCATCCCAAACTGAAGCCAAGAAGAGCCCAAAGGGACATGTCTAAGAGGACAGTCATGGCGTGCTTGGGACAGCAGGGCATGTCAGAGGGAGAAGATTCGAGAGAGAACAGATGCCTGGGTATGAGCACAAAAACCACCCAGAAGTAGCTGTGACACACACAGACCCTAGAGACAGTGGCCAAGCCTGCACAGGGCAGCCCGAGCTCTCACCAAAGACTTCAGCACTTGGCATCCACAGCAAGAAAACACGAAGAATGCTTCTCTTCTGGCCAGAAGGTTGTCCTTGATGTGGCAGGGATGACCGCTGAGGGTATGACATTTTCACTCTTGAGCACATGGCCTTTTCAAATCCTGGTGAACTCCAGCCCTTCGGTGGCATTGTGAAGAATGCCAGTTGCCTCCGCCACGCCACAGGTGCTCGTGGACTCCAGAGTGAACTGCTGGCGCTTTCACGAACTTTCCCTCTGCCTGGGGCAATGATGACCAAGGATGGCTCTTCAGACCAGGGTCCTTAGCATACTCTTCTCCATCGAAACTAAAGCGAACCCAAGGGAAGCATCTGACAGGAGTTAGATGTTAGTCGGGTGGGGGATTTAGCTCAGCAGCACAGTGCTTGCCTGGCAAGCACAAGGTTGTGAGTTTGATTCCTGATACCAGAAAAAAAAAAACAAAAGAAACAAGAAAAAAAGCTGTAAGCTCAGGGCTGGGGATTTAGCACAGCAGCACAACACCTGCCTGGTAAGTGCAAGGTTGTGAGTTTGATTCCCGGTACCAGAAGAAAAAAACAAAACTGTAAGCTTTCGTGTGAAAAGTATAATTTTGGAAATGTGACTCTACCACCATCCATTTGACAGTTTCAAGGTCAGTTAATGAGCACATAAGTGATGTTAACAAGTGTGACTTATATAATGAAGTGTGCCAACAATTGGAAAATCTGTAAAGCTCAGGAAACAAACATTTTCCAAGTGACCAATATGTAAAGCTACAAGATCATTCATAAGGAGATTGTTCAAACTCCAAGGGGCATCAATTGATTTCACTGTAATAGATTATGGAAACTCATTCTACATTTCCAGATCGTTCAATGTAACCAATATGTAAGAAATAACCTATTCCTATGTTTTGATTAATATCAAAAATTACAATTTATTATTTTCTGAAAAGTAATTTAAATAGTCCTTTTTCCTTATTAAATTTAAACACTTTAACCCTAAAAGGAATACAATAGTTTAAATATAGAAGCTGTTCAATAGTAATTTCACAGTCTTTTCTGCTTTACTATACAATATGGTCATAAATCCTGTGTAAACAATCTCTTTAAGGTCCCCAGTAATTTCCAATACTATAAGAATGTCCTTAAAATAAAAATATTGGAGAATCACTGATATCTTTTAGAAGAACCTTGTCTAATTAATTGGCACTAAGTTACTTGAACCAACGAGAGTGTCCTGCATATCATAGGCAGTCAATAAGAGGTAATTATAGGATTTAAATATGCTTTCAGGCTTATCTGACTAGGAAATTGTTCATAACAAGATGTTGATAAAAGCTAAATGCCCACTTGCATATATCTGTGAACATTCATAGTACAGCAGTGATTTCAGTTAATCTCTCTTTTGCCATCTTTCTTATTGTGATATATTTCACATCACATAAAATTCTCCATTTACAAGAACATATTTTAGTGATTTGTGGATGTATTTGTTATGTTCTGAAATCATCATGACAAATTAATTCAGTTTGATCACCCAAGAAACAGAGCTTTTTACACGCCAGTGGTGAACTCAGATCCTCTGCTCACCCGGATGGCAGCAGCCACTGATCCCTTTTACGTGGTGGAGGATTTGATATTGAGGTATTTTGTAGAAATGGGATCACACCCTGTGTGGCCTGATGTATCTGGCTTCTTTCACTTGGCGTAATATGGTGAGGCTTTGCCCTTGTTGCAGCATCTGACAGAGCTCTGTCCCTTTTTCTAGTGGGCCATTTCACTGTAGGGAGTTAATGGATGTCTGGCCCCTTTCTACCTGTGTAAGTTCTGCTACAAATAGTTGTGTAGATTTGTGTGAAAGGATGTCTGGCTTCCTTCCTAGAGGCATTAACTAGTTGTGGAATAACTAGGACATGGATTCTTTGTCTAAGTTTTACTCTTTGTTAGCGCCATGCATGTTTGTGATACATAAAGGTTACACGGAGATGGTGCACGTGCACATAACACATCTCAGTTCCTCTTTCCTCCTTCCCTTCTCTCCCTCCTCACTCCCTCCACTTTCACTCACCCATTTGCAAAAGATCTGTCTCCTGGTATCTTATTATCTTTTATTTTGCTCTTTTTTCATACTTTGAATTTCTCATATAAGAGAAACCATGTGATATTTAAACTTGTGGGTCTAATTTATTTGCCTTAATATTATGGTTTCAAAGCACATGTATTTACCTACAAATAACTAAAGTTTGTCCTTCTATCTTGGTTAATTTTCTCTCACTGCTGAGACAAAAATACCTGACACCCACAGTTAAGGAAGGAAAGGTTTATTTAACTCACAGTTTGTGGAGGTTTAAGTCCATATGAGGCTGGCTCCAAGGCAGAATGGCACATGGCAGAGGGCAGAGGGCAACAGTTCATGATGGTGGAAAACAGCAAAAGCAGCAAGAGAAAAGGGAGGAGCAGAAAGAGCAAGCCTCTTGCCCTCACTTATATTGTGTGCAGGCTGCCCACTGCAGGGAGGGGGTAACACTCACACCCATAATCCCATTGGATCATGAATCAATCAAAAACTCTATAAGCCATCCCAAGACTCCATGAGGCTTTGGGAGGACATCTCAACACAAACCATAACACCTGCTTTATGCCAGAGTAGTGCTCCAATGTGTGTAAATACCACATCTATTTTATCCATTCCTCTGTTGATGGACACACAGGCTGCTTCCCAGATTTATCTATTAGGAACTGCCAAATGTATCTTTTAATTGGTTGTACAATATCATCTTTTCTCTAGCAGTGTATGAGGGTCCCACATACTCTGGATCCTTATAATTTTTTTGTTTTTCTATTTAGTATTATGTTTTCATTAGAGCCATCCTTGTAGGTGTGAAGTATCTCACTATAGTGTGGATTTTTATTCTGTAATTCCTAATGACAAGCATCTTGTGAAGTGTTTGTTAGTTGTTTCTTTTCTTCTTGAGGGACCAGCTTATTCATACATTTGGTCATATTTTAATTGGATTATCTTTGTACTGCTGAGTTCCAGTATTTTCTCATATATTCTAGATAATAAAATTCTTGTTAAATTCATTTATAAATATTTTCTCCTAATCTCTAAGTGGCTTTTCACTTTTTGAGATAGTATTCAGGTGCATAAAGCTATTTAATTTGGTTGAGATCTAATTGATCTGTTCTCTTTTGGCTACTTTTGCTTTGGCCTAACTCAAAGTTACACTGATTTTCACCTACGTTTTCTAATGGGTATTTTATATTTTGTCACCTTCAAATTTATATCTCTGATCTAGCTTGAGCTGACTTTGGTATGTTGTATGAAGTCGGTGCTCATAATCCCTCTTTTGAAGCTGGATAAACACTTTATATGCCAAGCTTCTCACTTTTACTGCTTGAATTCTATTGCTCCTGCTCTGGTGTGAAGGCAGCTACAGCAGTGCTGTGTGGTGGTTGCTTTTGTCCCACTTTCCTTCTCCTTTTACAGACTCCGTCCTCCTGGTGTGGTTGGTTATCCAAGGGATTTCTCGACTTGAGACAATGGGGTCTTATTCAGGTAGCCTGTCCCAAAGGAAAACTTGTGGAAAGTATGTACCAGCAGCAAACATGAGAATAAAATACGTTGAAATCCTAGATTTTCCAGAATTATGAGAATTTGGTTGTGAATCATTCTCACATTGAGACGATCAGAAAAAGTGTCACCCTCTGGCCCATCCTGCAGCTGCACGAGTCAACCTCTTGGCCCCTGTACCAAAGTCTCATTTAGGACGTGCCAGAGACTTGTAGATGTACAGAGGTAAAGCTGGATAGGAAGAATATCTTCTAATATCCTACAGCAGAGTTGGTTAACAGTGGTTGAAAATATATATTCAAGAGTATATATCTCAAAACAGCTGCTAATATTTTGACTAATGTCAACACAAGGAAATGGCATACACTTGAGTTGAAGAATATACCAGTTACTGATCTGATCATTACACATTGTACAGCTCTCCTGAAATGTCACATTGTATACAGATGAGTATAAATGTTATGTGTCAGTTAAATTTTTAAAAAATTGAAAACCTTAAAGAACCAAATTCTAAATTTGGATTCACAGTTCTTAAAAATTACTCCTATTATAAAATGATAGTAAGAATAAAGTAATAGTATACAAGCAAAGCAACAGATGCGACCTACAGAAGTATACTTTTAAGCTTTACTTTAATTAGTACACACTGGCAGTATATAATGATTACGTTCATCATGGGGAGCTGGTGCACGGGCATGATGCATCTTAACTGTTTTTACTTCTTCTCCTCTCGCCTGCTAGCCCTCTGGCGCTGTCTGACCCACCACTTCACGCTCTAAATGTGCCAAGTATAGGGTAGCACTAGGAGCTCTGTACAAAAGAAAATGGTTAAATCATGTTGACAAAGACATTTTTGCCTTTGGCGGGGGCAGTAAAAATAATAAAGCAGATCTGCTATTACATCTGTTTAAATTTGAATCTGAAAGCAAAGGAGAAAGTAGAATTTTAAAGTGGTGAAGTGAGCTCTGAGCTCACCTTGTCATGAAGAGAGAACCACAGAGGTACCGCGGATTATACCCGGCCCAGTGCTGCTGTGGGGATGCGGTGCCAGAGGACGACAGTGGGGGACAAGAGTGAGAGGAAGGGTAGGTGTCATGCTCACCCCCACATAACGTGCTCTCCCGGTACCATCCGGATGGGACTTATGAGCCCCACGGAGTTTTCTGTGCCTCCCCCAGCCACTTTATGCATGGAATATTAAGAAACACCATCACAAGGCTCTTGTCTAAGAAGAAAGGCAAGAGAAGCAGCTTCAGTTTCTTTGGAAACGCACTGTTCAACTGAGTCTCATTTTTGCAAGATTGCAGATTTCTTTTGAACCAAAAATTATAGTTTCTAAAAATGGCTCTGCATCTAAATTGTGCATATGATTTTTGTATCATGTAATATTTTGAAAGACTAAAAAGAGTGGAATAAAATTTCTAGATTCAAAACTCCTTGGCCTTTATGAGGGCAGTTTGGTCATACGTTTTCTCATTCAACAAATAACTATGGACTACTTAGTATTTGGGCACATTTTAAATTTTATAATATTTCACACACCAGGAACAAATACTGTTCATGTAGGCACTTGAAAGTATAAAGGATATCAGATTTATGAAGTATATGTAAAGCTATTTTTGGATTACTATGGATAATACAAAAAGAAAATACTAAAAATAATATTTAATAAACAAAGCATAATTAAACACCTTGTCTTTAACCCATGATGTATATTTTCAATTTTTAATGAAACAAAATCCAGTCAGTGTGCTTTCTAAAATAGGTACATAGATTTGCTTAAAGTTGCAACTGAATTTGGCACTTGAAGGTGATATTATGTCTAAAGGTCTGTAAAGTGTCGTTGTAAACAGGAGTGTAAAGGACTTCACCTTTTGCATGAAGTTTTCTTTCCTCAACAAGTAGAATTACTCTAAACTCATAAGTCAAGACTAATTCTAAAAAGGAAGTCTCATATTACAATTTACTTGGTAATCTTACACCGTGGAATGTCAATAATGAAGTCATTCCCCAGTGTAAACAGTGTTCTTTGCTTTCCACTCAGATAAACTGGCAGAGGCCAACTGCACAGTTCAAGAGCTGCAGTGGCTTTAATCTGTGGAGGCAGAATCATAAATACAGAAGATAGACCCTGTACCCATTTATAATGCACTTTACTCCATAACCTATGTCTTTATGCAAACCCTGACACATTTTTATGTGGGGGGATTTGTGTTATTTTATATTTTGTAAATAGATTGAAAATCTAACAGTAATTTTTTAGCACTCCATTTGAAATATGTGTATATAAACACATATCAGACATACACTCATCTTACACAGACACCATAATTTTAAGCTCTGACCCATGGAAGAAAAGAGTACACCACTTCCATAGCCAGTGGTATACTTGTACTGTAGCCCTCAGTTATGTCGGGTCGTGGGGAAAACTTTTGATGTGGTGTGTGTTTCAAAGTAAGGCTTCTACCTCTTCACTCTAAAGCTTCTACTTGAACACACAATTCAGATATTAATTTCTCAGTGTACACAAACCAGCAAAGCTCGGGGAGAAGAGGGTTTACACCAGAATGCAAATATGTTTGGTTAGAATGAGAAATAAATCTGCCAAGAACACGAGCTGCTTACACTGGTTGGTCAGTTCAGCTGCTCGGCATTTAAACATCTATTTGCTCTCCTTGATCTACACTTTAGTAAAACATCATTTATTTTGGCAGCCCACAATTAATCCATAGGTTATACAGATGTCAGAGTATCTGCTCTAACTCGCAATACTTCTGTAAGAGTAAAGGAAGATTAATCGTGCTAAAATATGAATAATCTTTTCAAATGAAGTAAGTTATTAAGCTAAGCAGGAAAAGAAGTAAAGGGATTTGTCTTATAGATTATAACTTAAGTATATTTCATGAAGACAGAATTATTTATCCCAATAAGGCATGCTCTTCTGTGAAGAATTTCTTGTATTTTATGACATTCAAGGTTATTTTTAATTATCAAGGTTTTATGTGGATGGTATTAAGATGAATTGCCACTTTCATTATTATAGCATTTCTGAATCTCCTCAAAAATATTTTCAGATTTTTTAATAATTTAGGATGTCGGTGACTTCAAATAAAATATGTATTTAAATATCTAGACACAGGTGATGGCTGAACCCCAAGTTTTCTCTTCTTTTTCAAGGTCCTCCGCTGAAAACCACTCCAACAATTACTGTCACTGTGGTGTATTTCTGCCTGCTCAGGACTTCAGTACCGTGTTTTCTGACCATCATACTTGACTTGCGCCATTTGGCGTTAATCATGCAAATACCTTTCTCCCTTCATTTCACCTTTAATGTTTAAGTTGAGGATTTCTCACCCACCTCTGTCTTTCTGGCCGTACTTCTCACCCTGTCCTTGCTCATGTTCACACTTTAGTGCTGGAAATCATGACGGTTCTAGTCTTCCGCTCCTTCCCTTCCCTACTTCCGGTCTTTTGCGCTCCTGCTGCCTTCTGCCTGCCTTGCTCTCTCCTTTCCTCCCCTTCATACCTCCCCTCCCCTCATCTGTCCTCCTCCATTCCACATGCATTCTTAGTCACCTCAAAGAGGACCACGAGTTAGGTGGCGCCCTGTGCTGTCTCAAAGCTTAGTGGCATCAGGCAAAGTCTCTTTCCAAACTGTCAACAACCACTGGACTCCCTCTGCAATCATCAGAAGTTCAACACCCTCAAAACCGCTTCCTTCCCAGCATCCCCACTTTCGGGGAAGGGAAGCACACTGTTCACCATAGCATGAGCTGTGGAACCTTGGAGTCACACCCGGGGGCAGCCAGACCTGCTGACATGTGCCTGCAACCCCAGCACCCTGAGGTCGCAACTCTGAGCCCAGCTGGGGCAACTGAGTGACTTAACAAGACCGTGTCTTGGTAAAACAAAACAAAACAAAAAAGAAACAGGTGTGTAGCTCAGTGTAGAGGTCCTGAGTTCACTCAGTAGAAAAGGAAAAACTAGTTCCCTTTCTTGTGTTCATTCCCTGCTTAGACCCTAAATGATTCCAGACCCACTGTGTACTGGCTTCCACATCTGATTCATTCCCCAAAGGATGTCAGAGTAAGTTTACTAGTGTATGCTTTTTTATTTAATTCTTCATTCTGAAATTTCCTCAAATTATATATATATACATCTCCTTCCAAGATATATATATATATCCTTCCATATATATATATATATATATATATATATATATATATATATATATATATATATATATCTCCTTCCAAGTCACCTAATCTCTTGCTGTGTTTCTTATTGAGTGGACCTCCCACTTCCATCCTCTTCCTTCTGGAGAGCTCTCAGTTCTCATCTGCAAAGACTGTACCGTTGTTCATCCTTTGAGATTAGCCTCCCGTGTTTAGGAACCTTGCCTGTTTCCCTAAGTAGAACTGACTGTTCCCTTTTCAGTGTCTCTATTGTTTCTCTAGTTTTGTCCCAGTGGTGTATTCCAATTACTTTATGCTTTAATATACAGATGAGTAAAAGTATGCTATACATAATTCTCTTTTTACAGGTCTAACTTAGCCTTGGCACATAGTAAATATGCAACAAAGATGTCAAAAATGAGCAATGATATCTTTTCTTGTTTTAAAATGTAGCTGTCACTTCCTTCCACTGTGTGCGCAGCAGCTCACTGGATGTGGAGCGGTGGATATCACTAAAGAGTCGCTTCTCTCTGGGAGCTCAGCGTGCACAGAGTCACAGGATCATGGGCAGACAACTCCAACAGAACACACCAGTCTGTCTGCAGTAACAGAGCTATGAATAAGGACTAGATGGAAGAGCATCACAGTAAAATTGACTTTAAATTGGGTAGGATGTAGACTGCAAAAGTGGCAAAGCAGTAATAAGACCAGAGGAAGGTTAAGACAAGCTTATGAAATGTCTTAAGAACCATTTATAGAATTTGAATTTTATTGTATATGAAGAGAATACATCAAAGACAGGATGAAGGGGGATGGACTAAGGAGTTCATGCACTTCTGACCAGTTCTGAAGTGTGCAGTAGTATGCACTGTGTGATACATGGTACGCCAAATGTTCTGAAGATATAAACAGTAACTAATAAAAAAAAAATCACTAGAACACCTTGAAATCTCTTCATAGAGAAAGACTTGCAATCAAAACACAGGGCACTGGGATGCTACAATGAGCACAAAAATGGTAGCATGGGATTCCCACCTTCTGCTGGGAACCATGCTCCCCAAGGGTGGCTGCCGGTAGCTCTTGTCCTGCCCTGAGTCTGCCTTCTGATTGTGGGGCATCTGCTCTGCCACTGAAAGCTGACATGCAGAGAACAAAGTCCTAGGGGAATCAATAGGCAAATTTATCTGGCATGACAATTCTCACTGAAGCTTTGACAAAATAAGAGGTTGAGTTTTGATGACGAGTGTGTCTCTTTTCTGGTAAAGGTACTCCATTCCGCAGACAGATTACTCTTCTATTATGGAGTGTCTCCAGAACATTTCCAAGGAGAAATTCTCCTTGCTCCTACAAACAGGGTCATCTTGAGAATCTGTCCATGCCTCTGACCCTCACAGGAAAAGGAGCACACAGGTGTCTGATTCATCCCTAGGGAGAGGTCCAGTGAAGGCTGTGAGCCAGGCCGTTACCAGGTTGCCCGAGGCTCCTCTTTCATCCCCCTTTTATGGAGCTGTTTCTTCTACTCTATGAGCCGCTCCTCATCCTGAGCACAGTGACTTGCTTACTTATACCAGGTGAGCACAGTTGGTTTCTTTTATTCACCTTCCAAGAACACAGATTGCTACAACAGTTAAGGCACCAATGAGTTTTGCTTGGTTTTCCCTTACCTATGTGTTGTAGCGTGATACGCACTGAGACAAAGCAGGGAGACTACAGAAATACGCAGTTCCCCTGTCAAGCATATTCAGCCGCACTGGGCGTAGTTGAGTTCAGGTGGGCCTCCTACAATTCCATATGGAAGGCTGGACATCCTTTCCAGAGCTGAATGTGCTGCAGTTTACCTTTCTTCACTTTTCTAATGTTATATGAGGCATCAATAAAAATATGGCACATGAATAAATATTCAAAAATTTTTTTTGTAAAAGCCTCAATGACTTTAATCCCTCATCACATGAAACTCACTTTTCCTGTCACCGCTGGCATGTTCTGAAAATGCATCTCTGTGAGGGGCATTAGTTGAGCTGTGCTGAATGCCATGAGGCCCCGATAGCACAGATGTTTCCGGTTCACAGTCATTACGGCTTTGCGGAACAGTCAGGAGTCACAGGATGCCAGAGCCGGTGAATAAGGAGGATGAGGACACACAGTCATGTTTTCGTTTTGACAAAAATTGCCATAGACATTTCGATCCATTAAGGACACAGAGGCAACTGTGAAAAGGCTAGAAAGAGGCCTTCCAGAACTGCTGCGGAAAGCGGCACGGACTATATCTTGATCACCCTGTGTGAGTACTTATCTGGTTGATCACTGAAACCTGATTATGTTCATTGCTTGAAACTCCTTTGAGTTGAAGAACTACATGCAGTGGCTGTAACCGTGTTCTTAGGGTGTCCTGGTGAGGAGTGCATTCAGGTGAGGCACCGTGTCACAGGTGCCAGTCTAGGATGGGCAGAGAAGAGGGCTGGGATTATGAGAGAAGTTATGACCAAGTGCCACAGCAATGAATAGAGAAAGACGTTACCTATTTTACAGCATGTTCCCTTAGAACTTTATCTTCTTCAGGCTTCTGTACCATTTGGTATGATTTTGAGTTAAGGACTGGGTATCTTGGGAGTGAGAACAGCACATCGAGTAGGTGAACAGATGAAGAATGTGGCAGTCTATGGCAATGCATCTAAGACATCATAAACTGTGCAGGGGAATGAGGAACTGGCGCCCCCAGAAACATTCAGCTAATAACATTATAATTTCAATCAAAAGAGTATTGAGCCAGGATAGGAAATGTTCCATTGGTCCTTTGATTTTGAGGGTGAACAAAATGCCCAGGAGGCAATGGCGGCTTTATGGGAACCCTCCCATCTACCTCTTCTCCTCTTTATTCCATATAAGACTGAAATGATACTAATGAGTGTGCCTCTGCGTTCAGACGGACTAGGAGCCCCGCAAAAGTACCGTTTCGGTCAATCGGGGTGTGTGCTGGTACATGTTCTCTTTAACCCGGCAGAGGATCCTAAGTCTGTAGTCCAGACAATACTTCAGTTTCTTATCCTCAGTAGAGGACATAAATCTTCCACTATCACAAAGGGATAATCCTGGATTTTAACACTCTAAAGGAAGAGAGATTTTTGGACACAGTATTCACGGAGAAAATAAATTTTTATATGTAGTCCAAAGCCTTTCCACGTCAGCCAAAACATGTCTTCTTGTTCTATATAATAAAATATAGAGTAAAAAGTTAAGCTGTACCATTCATGAAGTAACAGTATAATAAAGGCATAATTTTCCCCTATCTGGAATGGAAAAAAAAGTAACAACAGTTTCTCTAAAGTCTTCATTTCATATATATCCCAAGCCACATGTAAAATATATTCATCATAGCCATTGAGTATATGTTGTGCAAAGAATTTAATGCCTTCTCTGGTCAATTGTTAGGTAACAAAGTGCCAGAAAATGACTTAGCATCTTACTCTCAGAAATTTCATTCATAAAATAGGATAGTAAAAACTAGGCCACATATTCTGTGCTATGACTTAAGTAAGATAGTCTGCATTACACAGAACACAGCTACCTAAATTTTCATTGTTATGGATTCCAGAATGTGGGCATTTATAATGAGAGCAAGAAACATTTCCCTACAATTTACCGGAATTTCCCAGACTGATGGTTTGAGAATGTAATGATATTGAAAAAATAGTCTCACTGAGCATGTGTATAAACTGCAGGTAGATTTAAATGGAATCACTGTGACTTTGTTCATGTGATACTGTGCAGTGTGCTCACGTGGCTGGAATCTATACAGTGAGTGCTTGGAAGGAGAACCAGCAACACAAGAACTCCACAGCTGGGGTTCCCCAAGCATGACACAGGCTAGCAGTAATTCTCTAAGGAAATGTGAGGCTTGGTTCTTTGGCGAGCATATTCACATCAAGGCATATCTACCTGTGATAAATAATAACTCTACCATTATTTACTTTATGTTCATAAAATGTCTCTCCTCCATTATGGGAGTTTGTCATGATTTGTGAATTCACCCCAGACCTGGGAGGAGAGAAACAGAAGAGCTAATACAGAGATCAGCTTGGTGAGCAAAGTTCCCTTTCTTACTCCAATGCTTTGAATTCTAAGGAATCTTTTTGTGACTACATTCCTAGGGAGAGTAACTTATTTTCATGGCAGTCAAGTGGCGGAGGAAGCCAGACTCAAACAGTGCCTCACATGATAGTATTTTATTTACACACCATTTACCACTGGACAAAATTGGATAGTGACACATGAATAAATTGATGAAATTGTATATGTACGAAAATGTATGTAAATGATTTCAGACATATGTGGCTACAGGACAAATCTATGGACTGGTATTTTTTTTTTTTTTTGGTGCAGTAAAAACATTGTGTTTGCACAACTAAAACACTGCCACACAAAAACCACCACTTAGATTATTTTTCAGATGAAATATGGAAAATCACCATGAGAAATATATCTGAAGGGTCATTTGAAGCTCTCTAACTAGTACTAATTTTTAAAATTAGTTTGAAGCACATGCTGTTTGCATCCCTTACAGGGAACTGGTGAGCACAGAACACATCTGCATTCCTTTTTGCAACTCCTTCTCCTCCCCGCTCTCCTCTTCTCTCCATCTCTTCATCCCCTTCCCCTTGAGAAAGATCTATCTCTCTGTTTCCTATTATCTACTTTTTGTTTTACTCTTTATTTATATTTTTGGTATCTCATACAAGAACAATTATGTGATCTTTAAACATGTGTCTGAGTTATTTCACTTATTAGTATGGTCTCCAAATACATCCCTTTTCCTGCAAGTGGCTCAAGTTTACTCTTCTTTATGGCAGAGTAGTACTCCATTGTGCGCAAATCCCACATTTTCTTCATCCACCTATCTGCTCATGAACATACGGGCTGCTTCCAAGATTTAGCTGCTATCAGCTGTGCTACTGTAAACATCGCTGTGCATGGATCACTGTAATGTGATATCTCGACCTCTTCTGGAAAAATACCTAGAAGAAATGTAAAATGAAAAGATGCAGTAAAATCAGACATAACAAAATCCAGGGGACCAGCAAACAATTTCTCACCTTTTTAGATCATTTTTTCCAGAAATATTTCTGCTACTTGTTAAATTGTGAATATAATGATTAAAACAGGACAGATTTTTTCATTATTGTCAGTCCGTTTGTTTTATGATTCCTCTCCAAAGGCTGATACTGTATTGGTGAAAGTTTGCAATTACATGATTGCGGTTCTGTGTTCATGAGTTAAGATCACTGGCATATTCATTATAGAAATTAATCACCTATAAAATAACTTACAGGAGATAGATCCAAGAATGCAAAATACGATGGAAACTTTAGAAGAAGTAAATGCAATTTTCACCAATGCCAAGTAGTACAATATATCAAAATGCCAGCATATACCATTGTCATATGGTAAATTTATTCAAAGCATAAAATATACACAAACCATTAAATGTAGCTCAGTGGGTAGCACTGTACAAAACTGCTGATTAAATGTGATAAAGAAAAAAAAATGCCTGGCCACTGCATTTTATGAAAAAGACACTAAATATATGTTGTCTGTCCCTCTTCCCACTGAGTAGGAGCAGAGCTAAACCACTTTAAAAAGTTGGTTCATTTTCATAACCTTGGATTTATCTATGTTTGATGTCGGAGGGATTCATTCTTTTTCCATCCCCCTTCCCTTCCCCCTCCCCCTCCCTCTCTGTTTCTCTCTCTCCCCCTCTCTCTCTCTCGGCCTCCTTCTTTTAAGCACATGTTTTTAAAACCCTGTGACATCTTCTGTGAGATGTGAAGCCTGTGACATTATTAAAGGGAGAGACTTGCTTCTTTGGTCAACTTAAACAAATATTTACTGACCACCAGTTATTTGTCACCAGTGGGATAACTTTTAAAGTTACAGAGGCAGAAGCTGGAATAAGAACGTCATAGGAGGAAGCCTCATGACAAATTTAGCTTAGGTACAGGTCACTTCAATGCAATGCATAGGGAATAGGATAAGGACTGTGTAAGGTACCAATCTGCTGTTCCAGTAAATGTATATTTTCACTGTAGGAATCCACTGTTTTGTGCCGCATTATATAACCATCGCTTATTCTTTTATGGAGATTACACACTTAGTTGACTCAGAAAGTTATTTCTAGTTCTTACGGGTTTCATATGATCCAATATTTAAAACACATATCCAAGATGGCTCATACTTCCTACAATATTACCCACCTGTATTCTTCTTCTTTTTTTTTTTTTTTTTTTTTGGTACCGGGAATAAAACTCAGGGTCTTGCGCTTGCCAGACAGGTGCTTGAGCTGCTCAAGTATAACTCCGGCCCTCCACCTATATGTTCTAAGATATTTGCAGTATGTATTCTTGCAGAGCTTTGACAATTCACACAATGCATTGATTCTCTGAGTAATTCAGTACAGCGAGTTATACATTTGCATGACTTCATATCTGAGTGCAAACATTTATGGGCAAAAATATTTTTTCCTTTTGAAAAACATGCAAACCATTGAAGGTGTTATAAATTATGCACATATTTATATTTATCCATTTGTTACATATTTCCCTCTGTGACTGCTATCTATAATAAAGTATCATATACATTGTCTCAGAGCATTGATAGACATCAGCACTTGACAAGGTAAGGCCTTTCCTTTAATGTATAGAAAAAACTGGTATATTTGTCCGCATTCTCTAGAATCTATGATAACTAAAGACACTTTTTATCATTTGCTAAAGTTAAGATTTAAATAAAAAAATATAAAGCAATATAGACAGCTGGAGTTCTCTCCACTCAGTGGCAGTTAGCTATAATTTCACTACTCAGTACTGAAGAGAAAGGTGTAATGGAAGTAAGTCTCATTTTATTATAAAATCTAACTAAGATTTTAGTTAGTTTAGTTTCTTTCTAAGAAAGAATGGTCAAACAAGTTTCATTGGAAAGAGTGTCTATGTAATGCAAGACACACACACACACACACACACACACACACACACACACATACACATATGAGGTACACCTTGCTTTCTCCTTTCATTCTAATTATAAACTTAAGCTCAGTAGGGTTCAGATTAGGTTTTGGAGTTGTACCATGGTTAACAAGTCTGCATTAATCAGTGATAGCCAGGCCATCTTCTTAGCTGGGTTCTGTCTGTGATGCTTACACAGCCCCGGGCTCTTCTCGAAGTTTCTTGAGTTTTGTCAATTTTGTTGAGATGCTAATATCACATTCCGTGTGAATAACTCAGTCAATAATTATGGATTTACAAAGCTGGGGATAGGTAAAGAAAAACAGCACTCTACTGGAGAAGCACAGAACACTACACCTGGAAGGATTATCAGCTTCTGATTTCTAAATCAGGTATAAAAATTCTTAAGTTGCTAACAAGTACTTAAAAGCAAAATTAGGACTTGATGATAAAGTTGGTGTGTCTGAGTACATGGGTCCTGCTGTTTTATATGTAGCTCTCCTATTTTTATCTGCTGTCACTGAACTCAAAATGGGAAGGAAAGGAACAATTTATAAAGATTTGGAATGGTAGTGTTTGCTCCATACTTTCCAATGAAAAGGAAGGGATCATACTCAGACTGGGTATTTTAGCAGCAGTACTGGCTTTCTGAAGTTCATGAAGAAAGTTCTGTGCCAGTTACTGGCCAAATTTCAGAGTCCCCTGATGTTAGTCCCTTTCTGTGATAAGCTTTGTGGACAAGAGTCAGACACTGGGAACGTGTGGTTGCATTGAGCAGATCTGCCCACACATTTTCTGCCCCTACACTAATTGTATGCTCCCCACAGTCAGTTTGTTTTTGCCAAATGACAGGACAATAATATCTGAATTGTTGGCTGATATTTTTGTGAAAGAAGCAAGATAATGAAAAGCTAAAGCTATACATATGCATTTCTGATGTAAAATGATTATTTGAAATTTATGTTAGCAAATGAGCTTATAATTTCAGATTGTTCATGAGTGCTTTACTTTCAGATTAAAAGATGGTTCGGTGCTCATATTGCCTTTTCAAATCAGAAGATACCCTCTCCTGAGGCTACAGTACAGTGGATGGTTAACAGGAATGCTCATCTAATTGATATGACAAAATATAAATTTACCATCTATTCTCCAGTGATGCTCCTGTCCTTTTAATGTTTTAAATTTTTAACATAAAATCTGAGAGAGATGCCACTTCCAATTTTAAGTTAAATGAAAGATAAATTTTATATACTAATAACTTCAATAGTTCAAATTAATGTGCCAAATACACAGGGACTCAAGGAAACTCAAATCCTAAAAGAACTTGACTGCAATGCACGCAGATATTTTGAGAGATGTTTCATTGCTAACACTTAGCAAAATAGATAAGAATACTGTAATGAAAATATCATGTGTTAACAGTGACTATAGTTAAACAAGAAAAATAAGTAAAATACTAAAGCAACTAAAAATTTGTCAATGAAATACTATCATTGTTCTCTATTTTTCCTGATGATTGAGTCAGTTGAGTAAAATACTACAGCAGTGCTAATAGCATCAGCAAATTTAATATTGTTACATAAATAGTGGATACCTTAAAATTAAACAATCATGCTATCCAAAAAATAGAGTACATATATAATCAATAAATGCAAAATCAGATGCGTAGTGCTCAGGGACATAATGATTTACAACTAATAATCAATTTATGAATGTTAATGTCTTCAAGTTATTGAAAGCACTGCCAGTTAATAAATCTTATACAAAGATCTATTCAGGTAACTGGAATTCTCCTGATTTTTATCTAAAAGAGGAAAATGCCAAAATAGCATCATGCTATTCTTAAACTTTCATAAGATTTTCCAGTCTTACCAAAAAGGCTCAATTTTATTAAGTGATACTGGAGCCATCAGATCAATTCAACTATTTTAAAATTATGGCAAAGACATTTAGTAGTTCATTACAAGGTAAAGTTCAATACCAAGAAAATATAAATACCCCTTACTAATTATAACTTGCCGGAAGAGTACCTTTATTTCACTCTTTATAGGTTCATTCTAGCTCTATTTTTAAATAGAATCAATAAATTATGATTTTTGTAGCATTCACTATATGCTTTATAATGTTATATTTATCGTTATTCTTTTTTCTTCAGAACAAGGATGAGAATAGAATTAGGATGTGTAATGTACATGTATGAACTCCTAATGATGAATGCTATCATTATGCACTGCAAACATATTCTAATAAAGGTTTTAAAAATGGCTTTTGTAGCAAAATTTTTTAGTCCCATCTTATCTATGGTAAGCTAATCACATTAAACTTGTCTTGTTGAAGACTTTAATAATCATTTTTCCTTCCGAAAATAGTTTATATAGTGTGATCAAATCTAACTCTTATGGAAAAAATTAAGTGACAAATCATCACATTATTCTTCCAAATGGAAAATGATGTATGTTTTTTGTTTCATGTGTTAACTGATCACTTCAGGTCAGTTTATTTACTTATGTATTTATAACTTGTGCTCTTGTGTGGAGTTCGTACACAACATGTCAATTCTTTTTCCATCTCTTATTCCTCCCTGTCTCCGCTTTTCCTTCCTCTCCTGGTCCTCCTCCTGGTCCCCTTGGAGAAAGATCTATCACACTACTTCTACTATCTATCTTCTATTTTGCTATTGATTTTAATTTGGGCTTCTCCTGTAAGAGAAACTATGTAATATTTAAACTTGTCTGATTTATTTCACCTAACATTATCTTTTCAAAGTGCACCATTTTCTGCTCATTTTTAAAGAAAATGGAGAATGAATAAGAATGAAAATAATAGCATGAAAGTACACATAAAATTTAACAGCTAATTATTGATTAGCATTTACCAAAAGTTATCACAAGAATGAACTTCTGAGACTACAAAATTTGAAGCCCTAAGGACTTTTCCTAATTTATACACATCTGTTAAACTCTTCATTACAATGCATACTAATGTTTTGCTTCCTTATTTCTTATCCAATGCACTTGAGTTGAGGGTGCCATTTTTGATTTCACAGTTCAGTGATTTATTTCTTATCACAGAGAGATTTGGTTTGAATCCAGTTGGTAAAGTTATATTCTGGGACTTTCCAGGGGAAATGTCATCTTGGAGGGTTGTGAATTTAATTTGGAATCACCTGCTGAGTTCTCGGTGGAATATTCGATAATTCAGAAACCATCTCACCCTCAAGTAAAAAGACCAGAAAAAGGAGATGAAAGTTATTTTCAGGTCTCTTCTGAATCTTCTCCCATAACATATAGATCTAACGTATATCTTGGGAATAAGTAAGTAAAAGAAATGTTAGCATTTAAGGCAGTTTATTAAAAACATAAGTTTAGCAGAATTTCCTTTCCAAGACTACCCTGAAGACTCAGAGGTGAAGAAATAATATCAAATAAATAAAAGTTATTGTATGTTGGCAAGGAAAATGTTATCCTCAGTGGATTCATCTTGACAAATTAGCTTTAAAAAGCATATTAATCCAAAGTCCAGACTATCTTGCATTCCCTAACCTAAGCTCATTATATGTACTAATTGTGTTGAGCTTTATCCTTGCTAGAATTTTCAAGATTATTAGAGAACTCAGCTACTGGGGGGAGACCAGGATAGAATAAATCCATGTCTTCATAAGGCAGAAGGATGGCTCCACATTTGCAAGCATTTAACATGTGCTTTTCATATTATGATTCCCCTCATCTCTCATGTGTCACTCCAAGAATTTTATGAGAATATTACTTAGACTATCAAAACATATCTGGAGTGGAGATATAAATTTTCACAGGATGGCCATATATTTCAAAGTTCCCCCTACTGATCTATGAGCTTGTCGCCATATGCTTAGCAGATCTCCTCTTTTGCTAGAGAGAATAATGGGTCAACTGCTGGAAAATTCTTGTTCCCTAGTCAATGTGTATTTGGTCTGCGTCTCTCCCCTACTGAGCGTACAGATCATTCCTGCGCTAATGCTTGACATACTGTCAGAAGAGCTGAAACAAGACATGATACATGAGACAGCGAAGACATCACCGGAAGGAAGTAGAGCATCCAAGACCACTCAGAAAATAAACTCAAAACAAACCCTGCTTATGGTCTTGGCCTCACACACTGTGAATGTCTGCTGAAACTATTGTGGGCTTGTTTTGTCTACAGAACTTTACTGAAAATACAAAATTTACTGCAAAGTAATAAACAATGTGATTTTGAGCCCTGCTTTACTTATTCCAACTTGTTTTGCTTTATTCTACTTCCATACCTTTAATAGCCAGAGGAAGCAAATGTAATCTGGTTCAGACACTGGTTATAATTTTCAGGTTTAGGATTACAGGTGAACATTAAGTAAGAAAAAAAGTAAAAGTATTTTTTAAAAGTCTAGCAATCATGTATTAATTGGAATGACTTTTAAAATAATCACCATATAGCCAGTTTAGGACTGGTAATAATAAGACAGACGAACGTTATTCAATAACTTCCTGGTTCAGGGACATCAGAATTCATTGAAGAATTCATGCCAACAAAACACAGCTACACTAAAATGCTTCCAATTCACCATGCAGCTGTGCTTCATTCCTTTCTTGTTCTTTAGTAGGTCTCTGGTCTCACACCTGTATGTAGAAATCAGTACCAAGTGAGATCATCGGCAACCCATTGTTTTCCTGGTCTAAACTTATAAGCTCTCTGTGTTCAGAAATGATGCCCCATATCCAGCACTGGTGCCTAGTTTTAAGGAATGTTATTTCACTTAGACTGTTTTCTACCAGACATATTTCTTTTCAGTTTGACAAAGCTGATGTGAAAAATGCAATCTATTCTATTAAAAAATGGACACTTGAGCAGCCCATACTGAATACATTATAATAATTTATCTCATATCAAATTGTTCAGTATAGGTTCTGAAGAACATATATCATATTTTGAAAATGTTCTGTAATGTCCCGAACAAATAACAATCTGTGCATTCCAACATAATATGAGCATGAAATAAAACAATACCTTTAGTTTAGCGTTTGTTCTTATTTTAGGTCAGTCTATCTATGCGTACCACTTTGAGTGAACTACACATGAGTACTTGTAAATCCTCAATATTCTTTTTTTGGTTTTTTTCCGGTACCAGGAACCGAACTCACGACCTTGCGCTTGCCAGGCAGGCGCTTTGCCGCTGAGCTAAATCCCCAGCCCCAATCCTCAATATTCTTAAGCTGTTATATGTTGTAGTGGCAAAAGTATGCAATTAAGAGTCTGTTATTGCAGGCCTTTCAAAAATGTCATTGATTATTAATATGCACACTAAATATTTTTAAACCTCCTCATTGTGAAAGATAATTCCTCCCCTTTACCTCCTATTTTAATTCCCTCAGTCACAATTATATCACTGGTCCTTTCAAGACAAAATTGAAAACTAACCCTTCCCTTTCTCATCCTTTTCAAAGGAGGCTCTTCCCAACAGCAGAAGGACCTTGTTGGCTGTTTTCTTAATGTCATCAAGTTCTTTCCATTGTGAATCTCTGTGTTAATATCTCTCACTCACTTTCCTGTTCCAGCAGAGAGTGACAAGCACATCCAGCTCACCTGTGGCAACTTGTGGGCAACAGGCTCTACTGGAAGCTGAGCATATCACTTGAGGCAACGTGAAAATGTAGAGTCTGTTCTAGCAGACCTCTGCAATTTCAAGAGACTACCATCCTATTTCTTTGTTTGATGCACATGTTCTAATTCTTAAATCTTTGCTCTTGAGTACTTTTTTGATCAAATCACCTATGGATTGGTTCAAATAGGGAAAAGATGGCTGACCCACTGGCTACCACTGCACTCTCATGCTTCAGATGATCACTGATCCGACCTTCTTTTTTTCTGTGTCTACTGGGAAGAATTTGTGATTAACATTTCATAATGCGTTCAGACCAGTCCTGTTCATCCACGTGCATGGCTGGCTACAATCTGCCCGGACACTGTACAGATAACTTCCTTCCATTTCCAAGGATTCAGCCAATCTACTCCAGGTTGAGTAGTTCTAGGCAGCTGAGTTAGATGGAAATATTACAGGCTGTCAGACAGGGCCAGGCCCTTGAAGGAGCCAGGGCGGAAGATAAGATACCTTGCAAATGAGGATGTACTTGCTGCGGGCCAGACCTCAGGACAAAAGACTAAACAAATGCACCCACATAACTCCCTAGGGATGGACATCAGGGATTGATCTTCTAAATAGGTAGCGATCACCTTGAAGAGTCACTGACCCAGCCCCTTACAGGAAAACCCCTGTTCTGTATTCATGCCTGTTTATAACCTGATTCATGACTCCCTTCCCCATTTGATCCTGATTTAATCAATATTACCTGAATAATTCTTATTGGCTGACCATAGTTTTGTCCCACCTCATACCCACCTTGTGATTTCCCATTTTCCCCACCTCACCTTGGACCTGCCTCACCTCCTGGTTTTGCTCTATAAAATCCTTAGGAAAGACAAGGTCCTTGGCAACCTACTCGGGCCCTCTTCTGTCCCTGTCTTGTACAGAAGCTGTCTTTCCTTTAATAAATTCTGCTCTTAACCTCTGTTGTTTCTAAAATTCATTCTTCGATTTTAGAGAACACGAAATCATCCCAGATATCATTCAGGTTGGGAGTTCTTTCCTCTGTACCAGAATGATGGCTTCACATGCACTTTTACCTGTGCTTTCCTCATTCTCTCCATTTTTATCGTTGTAAACTTCACTCATCTCTGTGTCACCACCTAACTTACTCTTACTTCTGTTTTTAATATTAGCCAAATGTTTCCCAATCTGAAACTTAGTAACGACATCTCACTATCTCTTTTACCTCCGTCTTGAAATCCCTTTGACTTTTATTTTCATAGAATTAGTCAAAGAATTAGTGAATTCAGTTGGATCATGAAGACAATTTAATTTAGCCCTTTCAACTTACATTACCTAGACACAAAATTTAGATATTGAGCACAAGTTAATCAAAGGAAAGAAATTAAATCTTGCTTATAATCACCTTCTTCTATTAATCTTGTTTCAGTAACAACATTTAAATTTCTTAAAGTAGAAACAAGGCTCTATCGTATTTTATACCCCATGTATTAGAGTATTAAATGCCCTCACTAGCTATAAGATTTTTAAACCTTAAGAGGGTAAAGATTTTTTATGACTGTCCAAAATGGAAGCTTTGACGTTTGATCACAGAGAAGGAAGTTGCGCTTTTTAGCATGATCAAATAGGCTACTCTGGGAGGAGCCGGTAGATGTTGCTGCTGTCCTCCTCTGCTCTGCCCACCCTGACTTGTACATCTGCTTGTCTTTCCTTCTGCTCTGGCACACAGCCAAGCCCAGGTGTCCTGTGTCTCACGGGGAAGCCCACAAATACTGATTGCGCCATTGTTAGAGTGACCAACACTCATGTCAGTGCCATCCTGAGCTACTGAAAGCACCTGCCCAGAACAGCTAAGACTGGACTGATTTGCATAGCTATTGTAGATATTGCATGCAGAAAGCCATCCTACCAAAAGGCATGGTTGGTTAAATGTGGATTTGTTACTATAGATTGCACACACGTTCTAAAAGAATATATAAGTGATCAAGAAGATATTATTCTGTTACCCTATCTCTTATCATTTAGTGTTAATCAAAACATATTAGGACTCCCTCACCACTGTCCATGATGTGGAAATAGGCACATTTTCTCTCTATCCAGAATAAAACAAGGGGGAATTATAGTTAGAGTGGCTTAGATTAGATAACAGAATGGACTTCCTGGATACCTATACTAATCATCTGAACGATCACTTAAGTAGTAGCTTTCATGCCCTTGAGGAGAATTAGTGAGAATTAACTTAAGAGCTTCCATTTTCCAGGATTATTTTCACAAAATTCTGCAGTTTAGTATTTCTGTGAAGGGACCAGACACATTCTGTAGGCTTGCTGTCATTCAGTAATGGCGCTGTTCATTTTAAGTGCATATGTAATAAATATAAGCACAAATATATTTAATACATGAGGCAAAGTGGAAAAGAAAGCATAAAAGCAGTCAGTATCTTGTGGTCTTGAAGTGATCCTTGAGAGTCCCTTTAGGTCATGTATCTATAAAAACTAGAAGGAAATAGCTGCTTTTCTACTGCGCCTATGCCTTTTACCTGTGTTCTCATTTTCACATCAGGACTTCAGATATAAGCATTAGACTGTTCTCAACTCGAAACCACATCAGGGAAAATGGAGACTTGTATGAGGTCTCCCTCCCACTCCTCTTGTTAATCTGACAAGTGTCACCAGTTGGAACTAATATGCTATTCTGTTCTTATCTTCCAAAATGCACATGTCTCTGAAAGCCAGAATGCAGTAGAAAAACAACCTGGATCCTGGCCACATCTCAAGAGTTAAGATAGGCTCTGGTTCCTGCCTTAGAGTTTCCTGACCTGGGAGGACAAATTCCATACTTAAGCCATGCTGTCATTTAGATGAGTTCCATTGTAATGGCATATCTACAAACCAACATTTTCTGAATAAGTCCTTGTTTCATTTGCTCCTTTCCTGAGGAAGTTTTATCAGTGCTCAGATGTATAGCAACCTGATAAACCTTTATTTAGCACCAATATGTCACTGTTTAACTTTTAAGAGGGGCCAAAGGCAGCCATGCCTTCACCCATTTGGGTAATGATAAAGTGCTCACCACTTTAACACAACTCGAAGCACATTAACTAGGTACTTTTAGATTTTGAGCTTTATTAAGGCCTTTTTAGCAACAAAGTCTGTCTCTGGAGAGCTGTACATAAATGAGAAAGTTTACTACCTTGTAATTTGAAGTATACACTTCACCTCAAAACACACAGATGCATACATGAGCACACACACGATCACTAACAGATACAATAGTTTAAATTAATGTATTTATTTTAAAAAGACATTCCTGTACAAATGAGAAATAAAATCTCCAAGAAATGTTGTTTTAAAATAAAGATCCTATCTTTTTAATAGCTTTACTTCCTATCTAATCTATGTATATTTCATCTGTGCATAAATATATGTCATTCTTAAGAGTTATGGTCACTTATTTGTGCCATATTTGGAATATAGTTAAAAGTCAGCTCAAATATTTTTATAGATAGGGATATTTTAATTCATGGGAATCATAGCATGAGATAAGGGTGTAGGTACATCACTGAAGGCGCTCTTTTGAGATCCTAAATTCAAGCTGCATCTCCCATTACCCAGGAGAGTTTATGGGAGCACTGGGGACATTATCAGATGATCTTAGACTGAAGTATGAAGAAACCTGGTGGAATCGTATTTGGAAATGTCACCAGTTTCATACATTTCTGTTTCCAAGAACATTCTCCTTAGGAGACATTTGTCAGGTGGTGACCCTACATGGTAAATACTCCTTTCCCACATTATAAATATTGAAAACAATTCAGGGCAGAAGGTCAGCAATCCCAAAGCACAAAACTCTGCACAACAGTGGTTTACCCAGAGGGCAGTCAATATTCCTCTTGAGACTTGCTGGTGCACTCAGGAACAAGAGCGATGTGTGATTCAATCTGATGAATGAGTGCCCCAGAATCCCCTGACTGCTACATTGTGCAGTGGAGCTCTTGACCTTGTCTGGGGCCTAGCAGAGCCACATGCCTTGTTAATCAGCAGGCTCTCTTGGGAAGGAAGTGGGTACCAATGGGCATCTACTTACATGAAAACTATCCTAGCTATGAATTTAGAGGCCATTAGCCTTCCTAGGAGATAATAATAATGGCAATGCTTAGGATGTCCTGGAAACTATGTCTGAAAAAAATTTAGAAAACATCTATATTCTGTCAAGAAAAGGGAGTGATGCCTCTACTATCTTTAAAACCAAGCACTCATGTTCGTCACAGGAAGTGAGGTCACCAGAGAGTGACAGACACTGAAAGGCAGGCAGCAGGCTGCTCAGCAGAGGTGCACTACAGTTTGTTTGGGTTGACACCTCATTTTCATTCTGTGCTTTGAAAGTGTTTTATATCTCTGAGCATCCCACTAAATTCTAACCCCTTAGACCTGGTTAGACTCACACAGGCATTCAAGCATTTGAAAGCCTTGGGGACAGCAGGCTGAGGAGGCGGACCACTGGGGACACCTGAGAAGATTGTTGGCAAGGAGCAGACTGGTGCCTACAGACCCTCCAAGTAACTTCCAGTCTTGGCTTTCTGTGGCTCGGTTACTTCACTGACCGGGGATGGTTGGGATCAGATGCTGCTATTCCTGTGTCCAGTTCCTTGCTCAGCTCACAGAGTGGAGTCAAGAACCTCGTGAAACCTTAATCACACTGAAGTGGCTGAAGGTACCATCTAGTCTCGAATCCTGAGATCTTACAGCATATTCCTCTAGGGATAAATTACTGACCACTTGTACAAAAGATATGATTCCCACTCTTTTTAATGACATACAATCAACGAAGTCCATTTTTCACAGTTCAAAACTAAGTGAACATAAAATAGAAACAACATAAAGTCAAAATATAACATCAGAAACAAGGGCATTTAAAAAAATAATAAAAGATAAGATATATGTGACCAGCTTTTTAATTTTCTGGAAATATATAAATATTAAATAAGAACAAATGAAATTGAATACTTGAAGAAAAATATACATTTTTAAAAGTTAAGTAAACAAATAAACCATGTGCAGCCCCAGAATCCTACTTTCTTTTTCTGTACCAGGAACTGAACTCAGGATATTGTGCATGCCAGGCAGGTACTGTGCTGCTGAGCTATATCCCTATCCCCTAGAATCTTACTTTTTGATGACAGACTATCTTAGACTGACCTCCATAGCAAACTGTCATAATCCAGGTGGTTGACACAAATAAAGCTTTCACGGTTCTGGAAACTAGGATGGTCAATATGACATGGGAAGCAGAGTTGGCATTCTGAAGCTGGTGCGGGTTCACTTCCTGGGTCAAGAATGACCATCTACTTACTGTGCTCCCATGACGGGAGTTTAGTGCAGTTCTCAGAGGTGCTTACTCCTCAAGGGCCCACTCCCATGAATGACAGCTCACATTCCTGTGCTAAGTACCTGCTCAAGGTTCCACTACCAAACACTGAAACACTGAGAATTAGGTTTCAACATATGAACTTGTGGTAGGGCCAAAATTATTCAGTCCGTAGTCTAGGGAGAAGCACATATGGGTCCATGAATGCATTAGAATTCACTATAGGAGCAGAATCGATATAAAATATATGTCTAATTATACAAGGGACCGAGTAGACAGGCTTACAGGATGAGAAGGGAAGGAGTCCCAGTGCTCCTGTGTGGAATCAGAGGTGGAAGAACACAAAATGGCATCTGCACGCTGGAGAGCTGGAGGATCCAGGAGAAGATCAAAGGCCTGAAGCTCACTGGAGTCACCACATGGATCTGAGCTGCAAAGCTGAAAGGTCTGAGCTGGACGCCTGAATTAACAGGACACCAGTCTGAATTCTGATACTGATCTAAAGAAAACAAGAAAGAAGTTTTCCTTCTTTCTCTTTGTATTATCTCCAGCCCACAAACTTATTGGTTGGTGCCACCTTCCTGTGGGGTGGGTCTTCCCTCCTCATTTGCTGGTCTATACGTCAGTCATCCACAGACGCAGCTACAGCTTTACTGCTTTACTAGGCAGTCTTTACTCAAGTGAAGTTGACATATCACAATTAATGGTCACAACAAAGGTGACCATTTTAGCCTGGAGTGTAATCTCGGGGAGCTGGAGGCGTTCAAGGTGTGTGTTACAAGGAAGCATGATGTGGAATGGGTGCTCGATGAAACATCCTCGAGCAGTGAGACATGTACATACGTGATATTTTGGTAAAGTGTACTAATTCTCTCAGGAACTCTGAAGGACAAATATTTAGGAGCCATTCCACCTAGCATTTCTTTGCACTATCTCATCACTTTCCTTTTCCTTGCCCTCAACTAAGTTGAAAGATGAACTATCCAGATACTAAGGCTGATGTCGCACCACTGTGAAATGATTTCTTTTTACATATTTACATCTAAACCTGGCCATATCTTTCAACCTCCATGACAAAAACACTGCGTTCACTGTATATTTTCATGCGTTGTCAGTTACCTTGAATAACGTGGTGTCCATGTTTCCAACTGCCGATGAGTAGCTTTCTTTCTTAGTCTATTTATGCATCTTAAGACATGAGCAGATTCTGACAAAACTCTCTGGCCAAGGTGATCAATGATGTTTAATTCTTTAATGTGTCCTAATGACTACAGATGCTTCCAAGGGCAGAGAAGGTAAAGATTTTCCAAATACAATGCAATTCTACTCTTTATTTAAATAGTTTATGTGTATAAGACATAATTTCCTACCAAAACAGAAATCTGCATTGCAGAAGTTTGCTTAGTGCATCAGTGGCTGATAAAGTTCCTCTCAGTTATTCTATGCAAAGTGCACGCCATGAACCAACTGCAGTGCACAGACTGCTACAGACAGTAATGCTATGCATGGGGAAAATAAAAATGGTCTTTTGGAAACTTGTAGACATTAACATTGCCGAGACACTCAGCCCTTTGCTGGCTTCACCTCATGGAGCAGGGTACTGACCAATCAGGGTTTGGGCAAACCTGGAGAATTTTATGCATCGCCAGCTGCAGGTGGGTCCAGTTGTGGGGCAAGCTGTAAGCATGGTGTGTTATGCCAAAGCTGTTTGGGCCCCCAATAGACTGGAAATGCAAAGAAATAAGTCTGTTTCAGCTCCACAGATAATCTGGGAATGCCTGATCACTCTGTATCTGCAGTGAGGTCACTAGGGCGCTCGCTGTGATAGTAACAAAATCTACTTTCCTGTGGATATTCATTTATCTATGGGTCTGAGGCTAACTGCTTCTTAAACTGCTTCTTCAACCAGAGTTGGAAAGCGACGGTTTAGGGAACCAGGCCAGGAGGTTAAAGGTCTATGAAAGTTGAGACCCACCTGAAAGTGCTCTGAGAGTTCTATTGATTTTTATAGATCCTTTCAGAGAGCAGAGAATTTAAAAATAGAAGAATACTGCTCAGCATCCAGTTACTAAAATATCATGATAAGGTTAATCCTAGCACTAATTTTCATGATTTTTCTGTCAAGCATGAACCTGTATAAAAATATATAAGGGCAAATGAGTATAGCAGAGTTAGAAGTGAAAAGAGTGAAAATATTTCTGGTTTTATGGAAGATGTTCTGACTCTGGAATAAAAATATTGCAAACTGGTGCATCAGTCTCCTAACTACTTGGGACCCACAGCAGAGTGTATTTCTCCATGTAATGTTTTCATTATCTACAAGTTTTTCAAACTTCAATAGATCTTACAAATCAACTGACTCTCCACATGAATAAATGACTGCTCTGACCATTACATTTTTATGTAAAAATATTTTATTTATGTTTGTACTTCCACAAGGAATACTTAACTACAGGAAATCAAAACTTGAAATCTTTTGAGAAGCTTATTTTGGTAACCCATAATACTTTTCCTGTTTAGCTCAACTTAGTCTTGTAAAACACAAATAAATCATCTCTGGCCAGTCAGAGATCTTAATCACAAGCATAACAGGAAGGAGACGGAGGAGGGCACAGTGCTGTGACAAAACTTCATGCAGGCTTCTTCATACGTGTGATTATGTTTGAAAGTGCTTCCACGTTGTATGTGCGAGCAGCGGAGTGAGTGTGTGTGAGTGTGCTACAATCCCAGGCAACCTCCATATCTCCAAGCACTGTGAAGCTATGTGGGAAAGAAAATATGGAAAAAATACACCTTCTATTTGGTCCTAGTTCACAAATAATTCAGCTCCAGTTTTGACATATTAGATGGTAAAAAATGTGTGTTTCTGAGTTCACATTTGGACTTAAGACTTCATGCATTATGGACCCAAGCAATAAACACTGGCAAAGAAGTTTCTAATTTTGGTTTTTGTATTATTATCTATGGCCTCGTAAGGCTGTGGGAAACAGGCAATGAAAGTAGTGTGGAATGTTTAAGATTATATATGTACCAGTTCTTACATATTTATCTCATCCTTAGTTTTATTATAGAAATGTTGGCTAGATTAAATTTACAGATCCGTTTTAAGAATATCATATGTCTAGCTCATGCACCTTAGCCTAAAATTAAGGTAGGGCAAATACCAGGATTGGAATCTAACAGGTAATGAGCCCAATTAACACAGTTAATATAAGAAGGGATTTAACAACCAGAAATAGAACTTGCCTGGCTAGTTCTTCACTAGAAGGCTATGATCCTCTTCACTAGAACTAGACAAAGGGAGATAATGCATTCAAAGAGAGAATCCCCTGTGTAAAAATTTTCTTTCCTTCTGACTTGTGTACAACCCCTACCCACTTGTGGAGACCTAAGTCCTGCAGCCATAAACCTTACACTATTACCACCTCTTTCTGATTCCTTTGAAGGTGGACAGTACTGCTTTTCTTGTTTCACTTAACTTGCCATCTGACTACTTGCTCTTGCTTCTCTAGAAATCCTTTATGTGCTTTGGGGAGTATCTACACTATTGGTTTCATTTACCTCTTTGTGAAGAGATGCACCATAGAAGACTTATATGTCCACCACAAGAACTACAGAATATCAGACAGTTGATACATAGATATTCAGAAAAGGAATGCTAAACAAAAAATAATCTGTCTCTGTATAATCGTTCCAGAAAGATTCTGTTAACTATCACTTTTCCACAATATTTTTTACACATATGTATGCACTGATGGAAAACAAGGGTCACAGCCTCAGGCATATAATTTTCTGTACAGGTTTAAGATGAGAAACATACCACAGTATTAAACAATGTGGAAGTCAAATAATTTTTGTCTTTTAAGAACTGATCTGCCAAAGACAAATGAGGAATATGATTTTCTCCCATCACTGCTTAAATATAGTTTGGGTCTGAGCATAAGTTTAGTCAGTCAAAAGTTAGAAAATCTGAAAAACAACTGTTATTCTCCTATGGGGCACTGGCTTAGGTCTAAAATAATGCTCACGAGCCTGCTCTGTGCAGATGTGACCGGATCATGGGGCTCTAATGCCACTAGGGGATTAACCTGCCCATGCTATCTTGGTGTGATGTCACTGGTAATGGAATAATGAACTATCTACTGGCAATGGAAAAATGTTAAAGCGCCAGTACATGTTTTAGTTTGTTTTCTCAGTACTCGGGCAATGGAACCAATGCCTGAATAAAGGAAGTGGCTCTGTAATCAGAGACTGTATGTATAGTCCTTGACTCTTCTTCTCTGGTTTCTGCCCTTTTTGCACCCCGCTGCCACACACTGAGGTTCCTTCTGTCACGCCCCTCCACCCTGCCCCTCCACCACACCCCTGCATCACGGCCCTCCACCATGATCGATCTGCCTCAGTGCCAGCCTAGAAGCCATAGAGCCAAGAGAGCATGGATGGACACCTCTGAAACCTTGAGCCCGAATACATCTTTCCTCCTCTAACTAGATTGTCTCAGGTATTTGGTCACAGTGATGAAAAGCTGACCAACGCAAACCGTCATCTTCCCTGTAGTAATACATTTTTCTCATTAACTTAAACTTGCTGATGATGAGCCCTTGGTAGGGATTCAAGATACTTAGCATAATTCAAGTCTCTTAAAAACAGTTTTTTTCCTGCGAACGGAGAGACAATTAAAGAAAGATGGTGAAATACATCCTGAGAGTATTAAACTAAAAACTTTCATTTTTACCTAATTTCACTCTACTCTCAGCATGTTGTTTCAGCAAATTATGTGGATCAGAGGGGAAAAAGTAAACAAATTAAGGGAAGCACAGATAATCCCGGCTTTTCCGCATTATCTATCATCTAAGAACTAACGGCAAATTATGCTGTGAATTCATTGCAGAAGTATAACTGTACTATATAAGGATAAAATTTCACTTTTTCCATTGATGCAGTATTGGTCATTAATATTTCTTAAGGATAAATAACACAAAAATATTTGGGGGAGAAAATCAAGGAATATCTTTATTTATTTTAAGCATCAGTTGATAATATTGTACCTTGTTGAACAAATTCACAGTGAATGAATTATACTTCACACTTACAGGCCCTCCACGCGTTCTCTTATCTGTCATTCTGTTTAACTATTGTTGTACAAATTGACAGAACTCATGTCTTGGCCTCTGAGTCACAAGATTATCCCCCACTCTGTCCTGTCTCAGTGCCTGGCCTTGGCAGCATCTACAAGAGCACTCACGCAGAAAGGTTGACATCATTTGGATTACAGTGATCTGTTATAATGAAATATATCCAACTGTCCTTATACTGAGGGCAATTAAATTTTAATATTGTAAATATAAAAGGTTCCTGATTGAGAAGAAAACAAAAATTATTTGGAGTTAATTCTCATGACCAAAGCATTTTACCAGAAAAACAATAAGAAGGAAGGGATCTGCCCCCTAGTTCAAGGGAGACATTTCCAAATGGCTAGGAGTGAGCACTGGGGGGCATAATACAGAGAAGAGCAGAATTCAGAAACCACACTGTTGTGGAATAATTAAAAATAACAGTACTACAGCCCCAACACAGGTTGTGCTTTATTTTCTCAATACCCAAGATATACACTGAGCTAAATCTCCTGATCTTTGTTATTTTCACATTTTATTTTGAGATAGGGTCTTCCTACATCACTGGAATGCTGATTGCCAATAAGTTTCAAGACTTATCATTTAAAATAACTTGGTGAAGTTATCTGTCCTGTTGATTCCCACAGAATCCTCAAGGACACACAAGCTACATCCGTGGTCAGTTGTCAGCCTTCTCCCCTCCACACCGTCCCTCAGGGTGTCTCACACTGGAGCTCTGTGAGTTCCTGGCACTGTTGCAGTAGTGATACACTTGGTGATCTTAATGTGCCTAAGGCTATGGTTATTGCAATCACCCACCCAACTTTTGAAAACAGAAACCTGGGAACTAAGAAGCACCAAGTCCACACAAATGTTTACTCATTCACAGGTGTGTTTTCACCTTTCATTAAAAAGAAAGAATACAAGAACATGAAGAAAGTCAAGGAAATCTCTATCCACTCCTACATCACTGTCCCTGTCCTCCTGAGTCAATGGCCAAGATTTGGCCTGGGCACAGTGGCATGCGCCTATAATCATGGCACTGTAGGGGTCCCAGCTTGGAGGATTTAAGTTCAAGCTTAACCTGATAGTCTTAACCACTTAGCAAGACTTTGTGGTCAAATTAAAATTTCAAAAAAGGGCTCAAAATACAGCTCAGTGTAAAATCCCCAGGATTAATCCCTATTGCAAATAAAATAAAATAAAATTTAAAAAAGAGAAGAAGAAAAGAAGGGAGGAGGAAGGGAAGGAGGAAGAAGTAAAGAAGGAAAGAAGGAAGAAGGAAGAAGAAAGAAGGAAAGAAGGAAGGAAGGAAGGGAAGAAGGAAGGAAGGAAGGAAGGGAAGGAGGGAGGGAAAAAGAAATAAAGAAGGAAAGAAAGAAGGAAGAAAGGAAGGAAGGGAGCAAGGAAGGGAGGATGGGAGGAAGGGAGGGAGGGAGGGAGGGAAAGAGAAAGGGAGACGCAAAAACAGAAATACAGAAAGAAAGATAGAAAGCCTACGAGTGCTAGAAGCGGTAGCTGTAGTGCTCCTGTCAGATCTCTATTTTTTAGGGGTGAGAGCCCCCAAACACAACAGAACAACAATAAAGGAGTGCAGCCTTCTTTCTGCAGTGCTGGGGACTGACCCCAGTGCCTGCCACATGCTAAACAAATACTCTAACCTGAGTCCCATCCCCAGATCTTTCTAAACGTTTAAAAAAATTTATTTTAAGACAGAATTTTGCTATGTTGCTGGGCTCAAACTTGCAAATTTGCTGTCTCAGCCTTCCAAGTATCAAGTGTATCTTTCAAACCTGCAACTTCCATGAAAACACAGTGCCTAAATATAGTTCAAAATACACAAGTAAATAAGTCTAGTCATGAGGAACAAAAATGCATTATTTGCTCATTCAATATTGATGCATCCATTGCTTTAGGTAGATGGCAAAGAATGAAGCAATGTCTTGTCCCCAAGGCAACAGTTTAGTAAGAGTAAATAAGTGGATCATGCCTGCTCAGGGTAGTAAATGAAGAAAAATAAACCCAGACTGGTTGCTGCTGGAGACAGGGAAAGGTCTTGGAGTTAATGCCTTGGATGCATAAGACCAAGGCAGGCAGTGTGGTCTTCTACGATATTCTGGGACTTCTGTAGAAAAGTTTGCCACCACTTCTGGTTTGAGGAAAGTAGCATCTATCTGAGGATGGCGACGCAAACAATCTTCAGTTACATCATACAGCCTGCTTAGACAGGACTGATAAAGAACAGTGCACTTAATCTAGGATAAACATGTGACTGAAGAAAAAATAGCGATAGAAGAGACATTAGGTTGGAAACATTTTACTTTGAATCATTTTATCAGCGTAACTGCAGGGCCAGCAAGCGATAAAACTCACATGCCTAAAATGTGCTTCTCACATTCCCACATTTCTACATTCCTGTCTGACTGTCGAGGTCCCACTCAACCTCCCACCCCAACATTCCTCCCTCTGACTTCTCACAGCTCCCCAGGGCCTCCACCAGGCACACTTTTCCCTTTGTGCCAAATAACTTCTCTTCACCAACCACTATCAATGTATCTACTTCCTTAATGGAAATTATATCTGATATTTGCAGAAAAGCAATCTGGTTTTTAAGCCATTTTATGCTAAAATGAAGGTGACTTTTCTGTGAAGCTTAAAACAGGTCAGAGGTTGGTTGCATTTGGATGAGGACTCGTAGACCCAAAGAAATTTCTCACTGGTGATGTTTGTTGTTTAGGGATGCATCGGGCAACTCTATTTCCATGGACCGTCCTGGTTTCCTCCGCTCCTGTGGATGTGCTGCACATAACCAGGTGTGAGCAGGGCCTTGTCCTGCTCAGCAAAGCACACACTGAGAGGGGTGTGACCACTGATTTATGATATTTTATTCACAAGATGTTGTTCTTTGGAAAGATATAAACTTGTGGTATTAGTTTCAAGAAATTCTGCATTTCTGCCTTACTGATTCTCACTCCATGGACACTCCACTTACGTCATGAGATCTAGATAGAATTTTAAGAGGTTTAAAGGGTATCTCTTCTCAGAAGTTCCCCATAGATCAAGGTCCCTTGCTTCAGTCTTCCAAGTATTAACTGTATCTTTTTAAATTGCAACTCCTATGAAAATATAGTGCCTAAATATAGTTCTAAATACACAAATAATTTCATAAGTAAATATCTTACTTTTCTCTCTTGTTGCTGGGAGAAAATATCCAATGCCCAAAATTAATGAAGGAAATATTTGTTTAGCTCACAGTTTGTGGAAGTTTCGGTCCATGCTCAGCTGGCTCCAAGGCAGGGTGGCATGGCGGAGGGGTAGCAGTTCATGGCGGTGGAAGACAGCAAAAACAGAGAGAGGGAAAGTGGTGGAAAGAGAGCAGAAACCTCTTATGCTGTATGCAGGCTCCTTGCCCCAGGGTAGGTGTAGCCCTTACTCCCATAACCCCAGTACTGGATTGTAAAGCCATCGCAAACTCTGGAAGCCTGCCCCCATGACTGCATGAGGCTTTGAATAGACATCAAGACACAAACTATAACAGTAAGTCACTCCAAGTTCCAAATATGGAGCAATAGTATTCACACTGTTTCATATGTTATGTGATGTGATAATTACTGACGCACATTTATGTCAGATACCGGAATGATAGATTCTTAAAGGCATAAAGTCCAACTAACCCATCTTTACTTACAACCCACCTGCCTCACTCGGCAGGAAATTCACATACATATGGAGCTGAGCATAGAATCCCTCCAGTAGTACCAATCACTATCCAACTGTGTTCCTGGCAGCTCCAATAAACATTCAATATTCAAGTCTTTGCAGTCTCTCTGACAAAATTGGAATAGATGAAAGAAAGGAAATTACTATAATGATCAAAATGGAAGCACACCTTTTTGAGCAAAAAACATCCCATAAGATCACCAGATTGAAGCAAAACTTCCAGTCCAGTGCATTCTCCCTCTTCTGCTTGCAGCAAGAAGCCAAGATCTGAGAGCAGGGATGTCTGTGAGGCAGGCCGAGGCCTTCACTGTGCCAAAATAACTTTCTTGAGAAGGGTGAACGTAGCACCGGGTCCTGGACAGACACTCAACTCCAACAAATAGAAAGTGACTTAATCCGCAGTTGCCACTGGAGGAGACGTTTATCGCTCAATGAGGCTTTCAGACAAGAAGGCAAGAACATAGAACACTGTTGGAACACAAGATTTTAAGTCTGTTAATTAAGTGTCACACATGAAAAATAACAGAGACACTGAACGTTTCCACCTGTCTGAGAGTCAATTAACACAGTTTCAACTTTTTGTATATCGCATGTCTTACAAATTAAGTACAAACAGGGTGATATTCATACTTTAGCTAACCTACCTCAAGGAATATGCCAAAATTAGTAAACTAAGTGATTCTATGAATAAGCATGCTTACATATGTCTACTAGCTTATAATACTTTTGAGACCACTTTACAATACTTTTCTCATTCTAACAAAGGATAAAGCAAAGAAGACCTTTCTGAAGACAAAGCAGGTGAAATTTGCTCTGATATTTTTTGGAAAGACTAGATTTACAAACCGTATAGCAAAGAATTTGTGAATCGGATTCTCAGTCTAGTTTCTCTCAACACTTGGTTTAAAGACTTTCAAATAAAGTATCAGTGGAAGAATTAAATTACCAATCACAATTAAGCATTGTTTAAATTTTCAGTTGTACTTTTCAATCTGTTTACCAATTTTGTTATTGACCAGTAAAATTGAACCTTTTCTGATTTCGACAGTTGATTTTGTATAATGATATGAAGTTTTTAAGTTTTTATATTTGAATACAAAATTTCAAAACCCTGAATGTTTTTCATTTCTAATAATTTTAAGAAAGTTTTTACACGGAGATTGAAGGGAGTTTACCTGACACATTATGTTAGAGATCTGGAATGAGCAATCGCAACATTTATGTCTGATGTAGGAGGGCATCTGCCCTCTCTGCTGTGCTGTTTCTCTCCTGTGACACCCTTAGTGTTATGGAACTAGTGGCTTCATGTATTATGCAATATCTGGGACTGTATCCTAGAAACTTTATTTCAATAATAAATATTTAAGAACACTTTCCCTTTTAAGATAGGGATTACTTAATTTTACTCAATTTCCTAATTCCTTTGCATGCACTAAGTGATGCAGTCTCTGAGATGAGTTCTATGACTTCTGCTTTAAAGACACAAAACCCGGAGTTTGCACTCAGGAAGTCGATCCCTCAGTTGCGCTGGCCTTCACAATGTCCCTGCATCCTATGTTTCCAGTGAAACGATTGTCCCTTCAGTGATTGTATGGCATTGTTTCCTCTCCTTCCCACCCAGAAACATGTTGTCACTAAGTAAGTCATTTATGATTGAAAAACACCTCTTCTAGTGCACATTTCCTTTAGCAGGAAACAAAATAGGCAGCTGTATCTATTATGGGGGTCATATACAGTAAGTAGCCTAAAATGAATTATTTATTGAATATATTCAGCAAAAACCACATGAGTTCCTACAGTGTGGTAGGAGCTCTGCTAAATATTAGGGATTTAGGTGAACACAAAAGAGGTATTTGACTCCTCCCACATTGCATTTACATTCTACTAACATTATTTTTCCAACTCCATGTGCGTAGTAAACATTTCACACTGTGTGTTTCTTTTTTAATAATTTTCCCCCTAAATCTACAGCAAAGTCTGCAGTGTACCAACATATTTTCTTGGCAATATAATGCATTTAGGCTTGTGGCTGTATGCTTATTATGTACTATTTTAGGCATTTTTATAGTAGCAAAGAGAAATTAATGCTTCCCCAAAGAACATGACCTTTAAACTTTATTAAGAACACGTAAGCCAGGCACAGTGGTACATACCTGTAATCCCATCACTCAGGAGGCTGAGGCAGGAAGGTCACTAGGTCCAGTCCAAGCTGGGCTACATGGTAAAATCCTGTCAATATGAACAAAGAAAAAAGATAAAAATAGAAGACGTATCGTGAAGCTTCACACTATTACGTAAATTGTATGTCGAGTATGGCAAGATTCTAAATATTACTGACACATTTCTCCATGTTAACATACTGTTCATGCTTCATCTTCATTTCTCTTTTTTTTTTTAAATTTCTTTCCCCCTTCCCAGATTGTGGTCTTTGGAAAGAGATCGCTATACACAGCCACACAATAGGACTAAAAATTAAACTCCAGAACCTCCATAAAATTGATAGGATTTTACATAAAGGAATAAATTCTCCTCCATTTATTTTATTGTTCATTAATAGCAGTATGAATTCATATATATGTACCCAATATTCAATCATTAATTTTATTCTCAAATTATTTTATCCACTAGACCACTAGGGGTTCTTCCAGATGGCTAATCTGCCTTTTGACAAACTCCATCAAAATATAACAAAATATGAAGGAAATCTTGTTTTATTTGGTTAATTTCATTAAGTAAACACATTAATAGTCAAATTTTATATCTCTGATATTTGTGAAGGACTTTTTATAAGATCTCACTGTCAATCAGAAGGATGGTGATAGCTCTAGGATATATTTTGCAGGGAAAATTTTCTACTAGAGATGATTTAGTGACTCATCTCTGTCCACACAGTGTGAAGTGGGTGAACACAAATCCTATGGCAGCTTTTGGTTTCAGTTTGTCCCCAGTATTTTTCCTGAAGTAATCTTAGAAACACAAGGAAGTAAACCTGTAATCTTTTTCACTGTTGTTAGGTTAGATTATTATTACTCTTATCAAAAGTAATAATTTTTATTATTACATGCAAATATAATATATTTGTAGCTCACAAAAATATATCAGAGCAAATGTTGGACATAATACTGTCCAGCAGGTATAGCATGACACAAAAACTGAAAAGCTGCATAGTATTTTGGTTGCATCAAAATTTCAAATCAATGGTGGAAGATCACTTGTCCTACACTGTCTTAAAAACAAAAAGCACAGAGCACTAAAAATTTAGATTTCACTATTATGGAACATATCTTTTTTCACTGAAATATCTCTCTTCTGGAACATATCTTTCTATACTGAAATATCCTAAATGGGGCCATTTTACCCATTAGTGGAAAAAACCCACTTTATTTCTGTTTTTTTCTTTTTAGTTCATTTTCATCTCAGAGAAATATATGCATCTTGGCCCATAGCACTTCCTGAGGCTTAATAACCAGCTGGACCTCAAGCCATAAGCTCTTCTCAGCTACCCATTTCTTCCCGGGAAGCACTGCCTCAATCATTATTGCATAATTAAGACCATTTTGTGTTCCTTTAATGTAATGTATCAATTATTGAAGGAAATATAGTGCTGGGGAGAAGTGATGATATTGCTTTATATGAAAAAGCAGAAGGTAAAATGGGAACAGACTCATTTATTTCAATAAATGCCCTTTGAATGGAAACCAACATCCAATCTAAGTTTCTGAAGACTTTATTCCAATATTTCTACTCACATATAATTTAACAAAATGGATAATTAAGAAAGAACACAACAAACAAGACACTTGTGTTCAAGTAGCTTCCACAAATATTTGAAAATGTAAACTGCAGTGTTTTGAGTGTAACCTCCCTGAATTCCAGTGTTAGAAGCCTGAATGGCTGACCACATACTCATATGACACACTGAGTTCTTCTGGTAAAAACAAACAAACAAAAAGTTGAAAATAGCCCTCTTGCCTCATTTCCGGTGCATTTTATTAGACAGGTCTGTTTCCCTAACAAAGGTGCTTAGAGAAAGGTCTCCTCTTTATTCACAGGCACTGTGCAGAGATGTCAGCTCATTTATGCTTCTCAAGGTTCCAGAAGCTGAAAGATGGGCAACAGAATCTTTTCGTATGAAAGTCTTACACACACACAAAAGAACATAATGTTCAATGCAGGAAATGAACTCGGAGTTCTGCCTCAGGGGTATATGTGTGTGTGTGTGTGTGTGTGTGTGTGTGTGTGTGTGTGTGTGCGCGTGCTGTTTGGCCCGGTAGTCAGGGCTTCAAGTTTGCTCCACCACTGAGCTACAGTCCCAGCCTTTGTCAGTGTAACAGGCTCTGAAGGACCGTAGCTGGTAGCTGCTTTGTGGACACTGACGGTCAATGTGGCCCAGGTTTGACTTCTTTCCTCCCCTGTAACCACACAAGGAACCCACTGAGCAGTGGCATGTCTCAGATGGGCCCGCAGGGGAGAAGCTCTGTGCACCAGTCAGAAAGACAGATAAAGAGAGAAATACTAAAGAGATTCTTTTATGCACAAAGGGTGGGAAGCATCATCTTCAAGTCAATATTCTAGGTAAATTATCATTTAAGAACACTTTAGCAGCAGGATGTATATTCCATTGTACGTGTTATATTTAAAACTCACACTCACAAACATCCAGATTCTAGTAGTTTTTGCTTAGAGTCACTCTGAAAGAAAGAGATTGTGGAGCTGTAGTCTAGGGCATTCCCCATAAGCTCAGGGCCCCTGAAAGTGTACGGCTGCACAGCGACACAGGAAAGGGTGTCTGCTGGGGCCTCAGGCCATCTCCACTCGCACACTTACTGCATCCCTCACTTGTTCATATAAAACTATCACAGTGTCAGAAATTCTACCCAGAATAATACAGTATTAGCAGAGCACAGCATCATAACCAGGCAGGGGTCAGGGGAACCCGAGGAGTTCAGCCACTTGCATGGGACCCCTCAGTTCACTGAAGCTCCTCTGGGCCCTGCTGTCTCTCAAGACTTTCCCCCAAAATCCATTTGTTTGTTCACGTTGGAGCTTGGCCACTAAAACCGCTGACATGGTGCTTAAAGTAGCTTTGTTAAAAATCAGTGCAGTCAAAACTATTAAACAATGAATTCTTTGATGGCTATTTAACTTGTATTATGGCAGCGCAGAACTCTACCCTGTGGATCATTACCAGCGTGTGTTCAGTAAACAGACTGTATCTTACTTGGAAATATTTTTGTGGGTAGACAGTCTAATACTGCTTAGGTATTAATAAATATGCTATGAAAAGTACCAGATAATTATAAATATTCATGTTCTTTTCTTTCTAAATTCACAACATATGTGCCTCAAAGCTGGTATGCCCAAGGATTCAACCAATCAGCTCCGGGAATGGGGGTCTCACACTTTTCCTGTTGGGGGTCCATCCAGTCGGATCAAGGTGCCTGCAGATGGCGACGCTTTTTTACCCTTGCCTGTTAGTCTCCTCCAAATGTGGCCGTGAGTCCTGCAGGAGATTCACTTTGCCCTCTTAAACTCCAAAATCACAACCTGAATGTCCACAACCTATGTCTTAACATAGTCGAATAATCTACAGCAATCAAATCCCCCTCATAAAATCTGATTGCTTATACCATCTTGAGAGTATTGCTTCTTGATTGAATCGTAAATGCTTATAATCATAGATAGTTTCTTCATACTTTCACATTTAACCAGAATGGATAATGAGAGTTACTCTCCCTCTTTTCAACTCTCTGTGTGAAATGGATAGCAAGTAGACATAATTAGAAGGAGATAGGTCAATATGAATGCATATAAATATGGCTATAAATTATAGGCAGTCCCGTAATTACATTTTGCTTTTTCTTCGAGCTGTTAACAGGAGCTTCCTGTGGCCTCAGTCGGCCTCACAGGGTATGTCGTCTTGTCCTTTCCAGGCGTGGTGAGCCTTGTCATTCTTCGCTGCTGACTCCACCACTGGAAAGTCCAGCTCCCCTGCGCCTCAGTCCCAGCCCATTTGTCCTAGTTCATCTTCTGCTGCTAAGAACACACGCTCGGGTCTGGGTAAGGTGAAAGGAAAGGAGCTCACCGGACCTCACTGTTTTGGTATGAGGTTGAGGGGCCACATCGGATGACTGAACCCAAGGCCTCGCAGGACAGCATGAGGCGAGGGGCAGCCCTGCCGCGGAGCCCTTCAGACCGGCTTTCACACCAGGCCCTCTGGGGCGGCTCACCAGTCCATTAGCTGCTGAGGGCACTGATCTGTTCAGGAAGAGAGAGCCCTCAGCGGCTCTTCCACCTGCCCCATCCACTTCTTATCTTGCAAAGTGGGGTTAAATTTCAACATGAGCTTTGGGTAGAACAAACCCCAGCACTTTCCCAGCCCGTTCACTGGCTCAGACACTAGTCTCATAAGAATTATAGTCAGCTGTGTTCAAGAAACTTTGAAAAAAGAAAGAAAAGAAGAAAAAAGAAAAGAAAAGAAGAGAAGGGAAAAGAAAAGAAAAGAAAAAAAGAAAAGAAAAGAAAAGAAAAGAAAAGAAAAGAAAAGAAAAGAAAAGAAAAGAAAAGAAAAGAAAAAGTAAAAGAAAAGAAAAGCATTAGGAAGAATTACTGTTCTCTCCTCATACCCAAACTCTTCAGCTGCTGGAACAGGAGGGTCAGCAGAAATTAGAAACCAGCGTATACTAAGCACAGGCTTTACCACTGAGCTCCATCTTCAGCAATAAGGTATAGAACTCTTAAAGAACTAGTAAGCCAATTGTAGTGTGCATGCCTGCAATGTCAATGTTCTGAGAGGCTGAGGCAGGAGGATCTCAAGTTTAAGACCAGCCTGGGAAGCTTAGTGAGACTTTGCCTAAAAAGAAAACAGAATTGAAATAAATAGAAAAGGAATAGGAATGTAGTTCAGTGTGAGATCTTGAGTTCTATCCCCAGTACTTACCTTGCAAAAAGAATTAGCAACACTTCAGAAAGTAGACAGCCTTGATATTGATCACATAGTACGATCTGCTTTTTTCTCCTCATTTGAATGATTGAGCAGATTAATTCTACGGATAAAATACTATGTGAAAGGTGGACAGGCATCCCTCACTACCATCTCTTAAAATTTCAGACCTGAGGCTCTTCCATTGTTTCTCCCAAATGCTTCCTTGTAATACACTCTGGGGTTGAAAAGTAGAAAAAGGTGAAAACCAGTTTCCACCAGACAATATTTTTCTAATGAAATTAAATGGCAGAGCATTCGCTTTCTAAACCCACACCATTCTCATCTGAACACAAAGGTAGAGAGTACACTACTTTTATACTGATGGGATATTGCAAAAATTTTAATAGAAATGGAATTTATTAAAAAATATATGCAAAAGATTAGGAGTTGAGAAATATTTAAGTGAGGTGTACTTTCCTTGAGATAAAAATCGTTAAGTATTTAAATGTACCCTAAACACTGTTTCACTGTAGTGGTCTCTAGTCTCATGACTGGAGCTGGTCAGTTCATTACAGGTGGAGCTGATTTATGGTAGGTCATAAAGAAATCACAATTGAAAGACAATGAGATTTCCGGGTGTTTTGTGAGGTGTTTTTTTCTTGGAAAAACAGACGGTATTTTCTGGGTTTAGTTGTAATATTCTTCTAGTATAAATATTGATTGTTTGGGAATGCTAAGCTTGTCTTACTTATTAACAAGCAAAAGTATCATTTGCCATTTTTTATGCAGGAAAAGAAACTGCCACTTAAAGCAGGTCTCATCAAGCATTAGTACAGGGTAAGGTACGAAAACGCTAAGCATCGGACAGCCCAAGGTGCAGAATGCTGTTCTAACATTTGCTCTGCTCATGGAGAATTGAGAGCGTGACGTAGCACTGTAATGCCATGCACCCCAGGCCTCCAGCCCGCTGCATGAGGGAGGAAGCCCTGCTCTGTCAGTCCCTGTGCTGTGGGCTGCTGTCATCCTGTTCCAGACAGTGAGTGTGTGGAACAGCATTCCTGCTTGGAAATCCTTTCCACATGTGGGAGACAAAACAGCAGGCAGAGAGCTGGCAGCTGCTACCCCAGTTCCTGGACCACTCAGAGGATCTTCTCAGATGTTGCTTCTCCACCCTCTCTGGGCCACCACTCCTCCCTCCAGGCAGCAACCTGAGGGTTTCAAGTTGCAAATCAGTCCGGTTGCCAGCACCCCACTGCAAATCACTTGCTTGGCTCCCTCTCCTTTCCGGATAAATTCCAGACTGCTCGCACAATTGAGGCCCTGGCTTCCAGCAGGCAGGACCATCTCTGCCTTCCCCAAGCAGCTGGATCCCCCTTCTGTTCAAGAGCTCTTCCATTCTCCGTGCCCCTCACAGACTGCCCGACCCTAGGCTCTTGTTCTCCTCTGCCTGAAAGATTTCTTTCAGCTCTTTAGGAAGACTGCCCTGGCGCCCAGTTTAAGCTGTTGGCCTAGACCTCGTTCCTCTACAATTGTGCACATTTAAATCAAGTCTACATCTATGAATATGATTACTTCACTGACATCATTTTTCCTCATAGAATTGTGAGTTGTATGTGAGAAGGATTTCAGAATTCCATACATAGGTTTGATGAACACCATGAGCTCAAAACCTAAGACCAGCAAGGGCTGGGTATTAGATAGATATGTCAACAAAGGACAAACAGTTGTTCTTATGAGTAAGCAAAATTTTGTATTTTTTTTTAAAAAATTATCCTTTTATTAATCATTTAAAATGTATATGAACATTTTAAAAGTATGACAAAATAAGATAAACATAAAAACATAGATTAAATAGAAAATTATACAGCTACACTAGTCTAGCATAGACTCCACAAAACATGCTGAAACCATATTAATTGACATAATTCAATTTATACTTCCAAGTAAACAAAGATTATACTGATCATAAAACGGTACAAAAGGCAGTTCTCTAATAAGAACCAATTGTTCCTAATATACATTTTACCTAACAAAGCACCCCATCCGCCTAAGGCAGAAACATGAACCTGAACGGAAAGGGACAGGTACACAAATATCACTGAAAATGTCATAGCACAATTAAATATTGTTTTCCAAATAGAGGCTGATTTTATTTTTATATAATACTGTCAGTTGACTTGTTCAGTGAAATATACAAATTTTGAAATTACTTAAAATCATAAAAAGTAGTTATTGGATTTATCAATAACCAGTAAATCATAAGGACATTAAGTTTTCCAAATAGGGGCTGATTTTATTTTTCTGTAATACTGTCAGTTGATCTGTTCAGTGAAATATACAAATTTTGAAATTACTTAAAATCATAAAAAGTAGTTATTGGATTTATCAATAACCAGTAAATCATAAGGAATAACAAAGTTGTATCACAGGAATATCCTTTTTCACCAAAAACAAAGCAAACACAATGAAAACATCACATATATCAAGTTTTCTCTCAAGGAGTCCTTTTCAAAATCTATTTTAAATTATAGTGATGTAATCTCAGATGCTGAGTAACAACCCAAATAGGAGTAATATTTTCAAATCTCTCTTAACTGCAATATTCAGTTTGATGGTTAGAGATTGCTAACCAACTATGGAGAGATTTTGGAATAGTACAATGTAATAACATGGAATTATTCGATTTTTCTCTCTCTGAATTCTTAGCAGAGCCCTAAATAGGTTATTTGAACAAACTAAAAATGACCTATTTCTTAGTAATATTGCCATATAGTTTAGATTAAATATTAAATATAAGTGAAAGTCCTCAGAAAATTGCAATATATTGAAGTAAGGTTGTTTTTTATTATTGAAGGACTATTAATAAAATTTCACAATTACTTATGATTTTAAGGCAATTAAGTAAAAGAAATATATCAGGATTTCTCTATAGTGTTGCATAAATTAAATTTAACCTGTACTTTTCATTTCAGAAATACACTTTTTAGGTTCGGGAGACCTGAAAACACACATCATCCTCTGTTTGATATTTGATAAGGTTTTAAAGCACTTCTCCTTCCTATTACTTTTAAGTAGGTAAGATTCTACACGCACTTGGAAATGTCTTCTGACTTTACATTTGAAACTGTGCACGCACATGCATTCACAAAGGGAAAAGCAATGATAAATGTTCTCATTTGCATTAGAACTGAACACCCAGTGCAGGCAGCTGCCGCATGGTTATTACAATTTCAGACTGATATATGAGTTGGAAAATTTTGAGAATGTTAAAAGACAGCATCACGTACGACCCATCACATTTTGCTTTGCTTTAACAAAAAATACCGTGGAATGCTACATAAAATGATTCAGCTATTGTTCGATTACTTCCTACAACCTCAATAGGTTTTCCAGAACCTGATAAACTGAGGCTGTCCTCGAGAGATCGAAAGGGTTAAAGGCCTTTCAACCAGTATCTGCTGTTCAGTTACTTTTATTGTACTCAGTCCAAATGATGAGCTCTCATAAAGATTTACGTCTTATGAAAGCATTACTTGTCAAAGTGGAGTAAAATTTCTATCTCGAAACGCTCAGCTCCAGTGATCAATATAAAAATCTGAAGGGACACAGTCTAGCCTGACTCTAGACTCCTTCTGTTCAGATGGTTGAAACTCAGACATGTGACCTCAGCATGAGTCCAAGTCATTTTTCCACCGTTTTACCCTCCCACTGAGAATCCGGGCTCCCCTCTCAAGGTCAGCAGGAGATGTTTCTGACTGCAGGATGGTGATTTCTCTCCCTATAGCTTTTCTTTCCAAAGCGGGGCAAAGATGATTACTTAATCCACACAACGCTCTGCTGCCAGTCAAGAAACTGTTTGCTTGCTAAAGCATTGATTTAGGAAACTGCAATTAAACTTCATCACAGAAGGAAAAGAGCCTCTGTATATAGGTTCTTTCAACATGGGTTCATTTCCAGATATTACAGAGCTATCATCTCTTTTCTGTAGAGCCCAAATTCCAGGTCTTTCTTCCTACAGTTTTTTATGGTTATGGAACCAGATTTGGAAAGATGGTATGGGAAATTTCTCAATGAGTTCTTAGCCAACATTACGTTTTACATGAATAATTTTTTCCTATCTTACATATTTAATGCACAATTCCATTCCCACACATTTGGTCGGCTTCTTTCTGTGCAGAGTTTAGGAAATCTGTTGCCTCTGAAAAGCTACTTGTTAAGGTTTTCTATAGACACTTCTGAAGACAGAATGTGGTGTGTACATGGAAACAGAGACCAGACCGAGGTGTACAGATGCGTGAATCGGTAAGCAGAGATAGAGAAGGAGAAATGGTCAGATTCCCATTCAGGCATTGCTCATCTTAGAGGCAAAGGTAATCAAATTACATAACTAGTCAGTTCAGAGTGATTAATTTATACACATAAACACTGTACAGACAGTACAAGGAAATCTATCCACACCGATATGAAGTAAATAAATACTTCTAGGCAAAGAGGGCCCTAGCTACACACTGCATAAGTCCAGAGAAACCTTCAACACAGTACATGTTGCTAATTACTTTCAAAGAACCAGGGAGTATTTGAGTTTAGTAGGGTATTTGAATTTATCTTTTAAGGTAATAATAAACATGTAGAAATAACAAAAGGCATGGTAGGAAAAAATAGTAGGTTCATGACAGCTTGTTGGTATAGGATGGAGTTACTTGTCCTCAAGAACCAGAGTGTCAGGCCCAACACAAGGGGCCAGAAAAAGAGAGAGAGAGACATTTCTCCGGGGAAGTGTGACTGGATTTGGTCTTGATGCTCTATAATGCACAAGGAAGCCATTGAGCTAAGACATGCCCTTAAAGTGAGGCAATGTAAACTTTCTTATACTCAGTCAATGGTCAGGTCTACTACCATATGTTAGCTGACTTGGCATTAAAGAAGTAATGATAAAAATAAACTAATTAATAGTAATAATAATTATAATAATAGTAATAATAATTATAATAATAATAATAAATAATGCTTTCTCCACCCCCAAACTAGTTAATTTCCCATCACTGAGCATTATCTTATGTTAGGCTTTAAAGTCAGTAATTAAATGCTAATAATTCTTTTGTCTGTTCTTTTAAAAAATATTTCTTATACTTTTGCTTTAACATTTTCATGATTTTTATTCTGTTCTTAAGCAAAAATATCTACAGATGAAAAGTCATATCTTTTCACAGGTTGCTTAGGTGCTGACATTCATATTTGCTTTCCGCATGGAATAATTGCTTCTTCCGTAAAGCCCTCTCAATTTCTAAATTAAATTCTAGGATTACTGTTCACAAAGACAGTTGGGAAGTTTCTTCAAGAGATGCATGGTTTTTTCTCTCTTGACCCATTTCAGAAAACAAGTTTCTGCATGTCCTGGAATGTATTTTGGCTGCAACCAATTGCATACTCTTAATGCTGCCCCTCAAGAAAAAAATATCATTTGAGAAAGAGTGGGGTGGGTAATACACCTCTCCGGCCTCAAACTATTTCTTCACCAGGGCAGTATTTGCCAACCACACCCCTCTGCCTTCATCACCTCCTGCTTGTCTGGACCCATCAGCTGCTAGCCCACTTCCTGTGCGGCTCAGTCCCTGGAGAAAGCGGGACCCCACAGCAAGATGAGTGTCTGAGAAATGCACAGCCCAGCAGAGTGGGAGAGAGATCACACATCTCTGAAAGAGAAGTAGGATGAGTGTCTCAATAGGTGGCCTGCATGTCTTGTCTGATTAGGAAAAATTCTGAGCAGAAAAGATAATTTGCCTTAATAATGAACACAAAGTCAATTTTACCGAAGTATCTACCCTCAATTAAACACTGTAGGCAATGCAATATGACTTAAAGTCAACCTTGAATATAAACTATGGGCTTTCTGAACGCAGGCAAATTTATTTCACAGAACACGAAGGCACCTTTTATGTTTGCTTTTGCAAACACCTAAATTTCATTATCTGCCACTCACCAAGAAATGGAACAGTGAGACAAACTTTAAAGGCAAATGTGCTATTTCAATTTTGTTTTAGGCAACTGTGGAAGTGGTTTCTTTGTATATTTGTCTAACACAATAAACGTTTAGCCTACAGTCAAGGGGACTGTATAAATTTTCCCCTGGCATAGCTTCTCCTTCCAGTACCGCTCAGAAGTGTATTCTATTTGTGCAGTGCGTATATATACACATCTTCAACATTTGTTAGCGTTAACATTTATTTTGTTTCCTGTTATGCATGTGTATATGTGTTTTATTTAATAACGTTAGTTAACATTTTCCTTTTTTTTGTAAATAATGACACTATAATTTGAGGAGTCTGGCCCAGTTCCCAGACTTAGGTCAAGTTAATATATGAATATATTTAGTCCACTTTACTCTTTTATTGGACTTTGATATTGAATGACTTTTGGGAAGAATGTTTTCATGCTGTAAGTTCTAAAAATGATTCTAAATAACACAAAATCTTGTTTGGTTCTTTGTTTTGTTTTTTCTTCTTTAACTGCAATAGGAAAGTGGATCTAATTTAGAAATTCCGATTGCAGTATATATGTGTTGTGGATAATGTGGGAGGTTTAAAATTACATTGGACAAGAGGAATTGTTTTTATCTTATTTCCTGGCATGAAATCATGTTTTTCTTTATTACTTTTGCTTGTCTCAGAACTTTAGAGAAAGGAAAAGTGTGCTTCCACAATTAAAGACAAGTAATTACGGATTTACGATATCTAAAATGAACCCCAAATTTTCCTTTTGTTTATACCTCTAAGTTGTATCGCATTTCTCCCTGACATGAGATTGACAACTTTAAAATTGCTATGGACTTTTTTATACCTGTCTTTCAAGATCTTTTTTTTTAATTAATTCTTTTTGTTCTCAGAGACACTACGCCATATTTGCCCAGTGTAAAAACTATTATCTAAGTAAATTTGAGTTTTCTAATTGGCTAATGACTTTGGTCAGAATATTTGTTTATTCTTGTTTCTTGTGTTCTACTGAGTGGAACACAATGGAATATTGAGACGTCTTTGTTACGTGCTCTACTTGTAACTAAAAATTACCTCTAGTGATTTTTAAGATCACTGGTCTGTGGACCACATCCTTAAGATTGAATTCACCATGCTGAGAGGTGCTGTGGATCTCCGAGTTTCTAATGCACTGTATTGTGTCTCAGTGTTATTAATAAAATAGAGCACTGGTCATCTGGCATACTAGCTCACTAACAGCAAGTGCCAAGTAAATATTTGAAAAACAAAAGTATTAATTACCTCTGTAATTCTTTTGTTCTGAAGGACGCCTTTGTGGTTACCAAACTATCAATTTCCTTTTTAGTTTTTAATTAATTTTACTGGTACACTTTTGACATACATAATGGTCACATTCATTACTGGGAATTTGTATCCCTTTTAGAAAGGGATACAAATGTGTTTTGTAGAACTTACCACGAGAAATTATTGTGTGCCTTTGGGACTTTACTGTCTATAACCATGTGGAGTTAAAGATCTGTAAGAACAAAGACCTTATTTTCTTTGTTCCTCACGAAGTATCCGCATTAGTACCTTGTAAATATAGGGTTGCAAGAGGTATTTGGTAGCTGGATAAACCAGTCCTGGGATAAGTTTGAACACAGTACACAAATAAGCAGTCTCTACCAGAATGCTGTCAAAGTTCCTGGTGTGTAATTTCAAGGACCAGCCATGTAGTCTCTAAGAACCAATTGCTTTTAAGGTCTCCATATCAGCTCCACCACTGACTAATTTTTACCAAAGCAAGAAACAGAGTAACACACTGAGATTTAGCTTCCTGCTGTTCTATATTCCCAAAGAGCACAGACTGCTTTCAGTACCATATAGTGCTAGGGGTTACCATTATTGAGTAAAGAAGTACTACAGTTATCTTTCTATTCTTATGGTCAAAATAATCTTATATTGCTGCTACAACCAACATCCTATCCAAGGCTCCTCTAATGGACAGGGCCGTTATGTCCTACCAAAGTCTCATCAACCAGTTCCAACTTTTCGGATGTGTAGGGGAAGCTGTAGTCTCCCTGGGTAAGGCCTTGCCACCCGAAGGCTGGCTTTTTCTTTTATCTTCCTTCCATAGTTCAGACTCTGACTTTATCAATGCCCTTTCCAAGGCCCTGTCCTTCCAACTTCATAGAGCCTTGTGCATGAGCTCTGTATGGGGAGTCTCCAGACAGGGCCATGTGTTCCTTCAGACCTCATACAGGAGAATGCCAGTCCTGGGAATCTTGGCTTGTCCTCACATCCCCATGAGGGTCCGGCAGGTGGCCCTGAAAGACGTCACCATGGCTCTGGTTCTAACGAGGAGCCAGTTGCCAGCTGAGACCCCCCCACACACACATACACACAACTTTATGGCTATTGTTGGTTACACCCAGATACTAAGGAGGTAATTATCAGTGGTCACTGAAGTGGTTACTGGGATGTCTGTTAGGGTTGTCATCAAGCTATAGTAGAAATTCACCCAGATATGTGAAATTGCTGTAAACTCCAAACTGTGATCCATACAAACACTTCTACTCCCCAAATACCCTTGTCTGGAAAATGTACAGGCTTAATCACTCCTACTTCAAAAAGTTGATATACTAAAATATGGCATCTGTAAGCAGGGTCGTTTACCATTTAACAATCATAGGAATATGGACAAGACAAAATAGTTACAATATGAAATGTCTACATGAAAGGCACCAATAAAATAACCAAACATCTTTCAGTGAGATTGACTACTAATCTTTTAATATTTTATCAAGTACAAATGAATTGGCATCAATAGTACTGATCTTGAGTCAGTTTTCCATGGACAACATTTCTATTTTTCAAATAATATTTACTGGAAAATTAGAAAGTAGAGTGAAGGAAGTCGTATGTATGTGAACATCCAACTAGTACATGGGGCAGTGCTCTGATTGTGTTTTGATGCATAACAAACAACCTCTCAGCTTAATGGCTTAACATTCACTCTTATGTATTCTGAGTCTGTGGCTCGGGAACTTGGAATGAACATAATAGGGAGGACTCCTCTCTGCTCATAATGCCCATGATGTCACTGGGGGCCCCAAAAGGCTGGGAGTGGTGAGAGTTGCAGCATTTCCCTTTAGCTTTTTCAAGTCATTACCTCTGGATTCCCTACAGCATGGCAGACTCAGAATTATGAGGCATTTTTATGCCAGCCCAGGTCCCACAGCGGTCTTCCCCAGAGATAGAAACAGAAGCTATCACTTGGAAGCCTGGGTTGGCTGTATGGTACCACCTATTTTTGCCATATTGTAGTAGTCAAAAAGAACTTGTCAGGGTATCATTCATGCTCAAGAGGCACAGACATAGACCTTCACCCCTCCCTGAAAAGAGAATCCAAGAATTTGTGAGCATCTGTGATCCAAGGCAGAATGAAAGGTTAAAGACAGAATTCTCCACTGTTATAAACCTCCACCCGCAGCTATTGTCCCTGCATTTTTGCTGGTTCACAGGGGTTTGCCTAGTATTATGTGGATTTAGGATTTGTGATTGTACTGGTTTTCCAACTAAAAAACAGAAGCACTATTTTGGAGACTTTATAGAGCAATGTTATAGGAGCCAGTTGAATTTAGAATGGATTCTCCTGTAAGACACTTGTGAGGCCTAATGGCTGCAGATATAACAAAATGTGAATATCAGTTTTTTCAACTGAAAATTTCTCAACTACTTAGCCGTTAAAAATCATACACATTCATTGTTTCACAGTCCTTTCCATCAAAAGTTTGATAATGATTGTCTACCTGGCTACAAGATGTCAGCTATGAGCCAAGCTTAAGTGGGCCAGGAGCATCTCTTCAGCCAGATTTGCTTTCTATCACATCTCTCTGATCACCAGTGGGGACAAAAAAGTTTGCTTTTAAGGATTCAAGTGACTTGGATTGGCCAAGCCAGGATTATGCCCTCCTCAGGTTCCTTAATATTAATCACATCTGCAAAAATCACTTTGTTCTGTACGCACATAGATTTTCATAATGCTTTTCTAAGTTGAATTTTATTTTGCCTGAAAGATACAAATGAACACTCTTTGCATGCCAAGTTTAGATATTTGGTTATTTGGCTCATCCTACTTCTAATATTTGACCACAATGCATGATTACTTGCATATGTTAGCTATCCCTGTACTTACTTTCAATTTCCAGAACAATCATATTCTAGTTAATGGATTCTCCTTCACCACAAGGAAAAATCATCAATATTAGCTGAGGATAACCGATCAGAAATATATTTTTAAAATCCAATTAATGCCTCACAGAATAATTTGAGAACAAAATAATTAGAACCAATTTTCATCATAAGGCATGCAGTATGTTAATTTCTTCCACTAGCCTTTAACAAAGCTGAGGATGTTGGAATGAAAACAATCTTATTGTCTGCTAATGATGCCCATGCCTTGAACACTATTCCCTTCAGAGATGTATTCCTAGTTGGGGGCCTCACAATAAAATATTATGAAAATCACTGTGGGTAAACAGAGAGAAGGCAGACATCAAGAAGAGTGAGAGCTTGGAGTAAATATCAGTGCTGCCGTAAATCTTGATCGCCGTGTAAAGGCATGAGTACGACATGTTGGAGAAGCAGGGGAATTTTTTCCAAATGCATATTTTCACCAGATCAAGCCTCACTTTAAAAGCGAGTGTGAAATTAGGAATGGCACCAAATGTCAATCTGCTTCAGCACATGTATGAGTAGAGATAGATAAGGCATCGACTTCTTCTTCAGGTAGAAGAGATTTGCCTTCCCTTTAGACATTTAAGCACTATGGCATATGGTTCAGTAGTGTTAGTGTGAGACAGAATACTAATTCCAAAATAGCTGCAGGGCACAAATTCTGTGGAGTTTTCCTCATCATGGACCTAATCTCAACTTCTAAAGACCAGGTCAAGGGTCCCTGTCTGGATTTCTTCCCTTTCAATTTATAAAATTTTCCTGCATTAAAACTAATTCTGTGAGGTCATATTTCATTAGGGTTCCATTTTCTAATAATAATTAATGGGAAAAAATTCACATTATCCAATCCTAACTATCTTCTTATTTCTTTCAGGGATTCTTCAAAGTCACACACAGAAAAATAAAGGCTGCAAGTAATGTCTCAGTGGTGAAAATGTTAAACATTTCTGACAGGAGGATGGAAGTAATATATATTTCATGAAATAACAACCATAGGAAAGTCTTCAGAGCCTAATATTTTCCCTACCTCTACCATCCTTGTAAGAGTATATGGATTTTACACACTCCAGCTTAGAAATTACTTTCCAATTATCGTTCACTCAAAAGAAATTACAGTAGATTCAAATGGGCTGTGTAGTAACACTTTTTCTTGCTTTTAGCTCTTTCAAAGGAAGCCCTAAATTTATCACAAAAAATAAGCAATATGAAGCTGAATTTTGTGAGATAGAGAAGAAGTAATTGAAGAAATGTTTTCATAATCAGATTTATTTTCATCATATTTCTAAACATTCACAACAACATTTAATCTGACACTTGTGTATTCTCATTTCCTGTTGAATGAAAAAAGAATCCCCACATATCTCTTTTATCCATTTTGAAGACTATTTTGCTTTTCTGTTTCTGGGGCAATTGCTTATTGTTTGCTTTTACAATAAACTCAAACTGCTTGCATTTTACTTGGCTAATCTGCCTAACCATAATTTGATTCATTTTCTTGTCTGCAGCTTGACATCTTTCTTTATGGAATTAACCTTTTAGCTCGTTTTTAAAAAATGAGAGTGCTCAGGCACAGGCTGCAGTAATATTCTTCTTACGTCTGTGATTGGAACAGTCAAAATGAAAAATAATCCCTTAAGAATTATCAATTTCTAATATAAAGCAGGTGTGTGCATTACACATTAAAAAAATTATTCCCATGTACAATACTTGAACTTTACAATTTTTAAGGATTTGAAATTGTGTGCAGTCATGTGAGTAACTTTTCTCAATTTCCTTCCTTTTTTGCCTCTATGGACAATAATACAAAGAATGACTGTTTTCCCATAACTTTACATTTTTCTCATTTTAAAATCAACTAACATAGTAGAAGATGAAGTTTCATTAAAGTGTCTATTATTTATTACATTTTATGAATTATTGAGCTTAAATTGGTAAAAGCAAAATGCCTTAAGAAGTCCTATCTAGGGCTGAGAATATAGTTCAACAGCAGAAGGCCTGCCTGGTAAGCATGAGGCCCTGAGTTCTATTGCTGGTACAAGAAGAAAAAGAAGAGGAAGAATAAGCAAAAGAAGAAGTAGAAGGAGGAGGAGAAGGAAGAGGAGGAGAAGGAAGGGAAGGAGAAGGAGAAACAGAAGGAGGAGGAGGAGCAGGAGGAGAAGGAGAAGGAGAAGGGGAAGGAGAAGAAGGAGAAGAAGGAGAAGGAGAAAGAGAAGGAGGAGAAGGAGAAGGAGGAGAAGAAGGAGAAGAAGAAGGAGGAGAAGGAGAAGAAGGAGGAGAAGGAGAAGGAGAAGGAGAAGGGGAAGGAGAAGAAGGAGAAGGAGAAAGAGAAGAAGGAGGAGGAGGAAGAGGAGGAGGAGGAGAAGAAGGAGAAATTGTGGTTCACAGTTGTCATCTCTACAGCAAAGAAGGTAGCAGCACAGATTTAATAAGATGAAACTACTTCATGTAGCTGTTATCAAGAGAACTTCTATGAAGCATTCATGCTGCAATGAAAAATATTAAGTCAGTTGGAGCCTGTTTGAGTAAGTTTTTGTTACTTGACAGTAAAGAACAAAGTACTCACTGAGGAATGTTCTACTAAATGATATTTGTATTTAAAATGTTCATTTACAAACCATGGAGATATAAAGTGAACACATGTCAAATACTGTAATTGAGTCATTTCCTGCTGGTAGGAACAATAAGATGTTCCAACCATATCGAAGGGCATTTTAAATCCATGTGCAGTTGAAGCTGTTCTAGTCAAAGAGTGACGTTTGTATTTTGTTGAACACAACAACCTTTCAATTTTAGGGAAAACACGGTATTAATATCATTTGTGAAAGTTTATGAAAGTGCAAAATAGCTCCAAGATGGTGAAAGACATAGATGGGCTGGAAGATTATACTAGACAGGAGGGTTCAGAAACTTCATGGTCCATTTGCAAACCTGTAACAATTTTCCCTTATATTCACTGTCACCCACAACTCCCTTTATACAGCACAACTAATGACACCACTTAACCTAAGATCTGAATTTACCGCAAAAATGATCTTCAGGACAGCAAGGGAGGCAGTGTCAGTTGCTAAAACTCATGCAAAGAGTGAGGAAGAGTCCTTTGATGGAAGGACTTAGAGTTTTAGAAAGTCTGTGCGTAGTTATGTGAGTGCAGTACGTTTCACATGGTTTCATATGGCTGGGACACCATGATGAATTTTTGCCCGTTGACGTCTTGGTATTCATGTCTTACAATAATTAAATAAGTCAAAGTGTAGTCTGACCCAGAAGAAGAAGTCACCATGCATTTTGGCTGCATCTCAAACCCCAGATGTTGGCATTTCAAGCAACAAGAGGCATTTATCGGAGTCTTATTTGTCAGGATTCTGTCTTAATAAAAGAGTTCTAAAAAGAATGTAAACAATTCCTGTAATCTCTGCACAGTTGTTAAGTGAGTGTACGTTAAAGAGGTGATGCAGGTGATGTGTAGTATGTGTCAGTCTCAGTCATGTAGCAGCAGAAAAGGGAGGAAGGGAAGGAGGAGAGAGAAGGAAGGAACGAGAAAGAAGGAGAAGATGAAGGAAGGGCACTGGAGTTCAGATTTTTTTTTTTTTTTTTTTAGTACTGAGAATTAAACTCAGGTCCTTGTTCTGGCCCACCAAGAGCTGTGCCTCTGAGCTATGTCTCCAGCCCAGGAGTTCAGCTTTAAATGCTAGAGAGGCACTGACTGGATGACCAGATTGCCTTTGTCAATTTAACTGTACTCAGAGAATATGTCACATCCTCTCAAACATTTAAATTTTCAAACAACCTTCCTAAGAAACCTAAACACTAACTCTTTGTAATAATACATTCTTTGCTTTTTTTATGTAAATTCTCATTTTAATTCCTTCTAGCTGAAAAGGTTGCTGTTACTCTATTGCAGAGTATCTACTTTGAAACTTTTTAAAAAATATGTTCACTGGCTTCTTCATAGTTTTTCACTCCATGCTAGTAGTCATTCCTGAATTTATTTCTCATAAAAATTTCTTAAAAGTTGGGTACATTTGCAGATTAGTAGGCCTCATGTCATCCATCTATCTGGACCACCCCGCAAAAAACAAAAAACCAAATCAACCAAAAATGAAAAAGAACAGGCACGTTTTTCCATAATCCTGGGTACTTTTCATACTTTCATCCTTTGAAGGCAAAGCTAATAATAAGAAAGAGGAAGTATGTGAAGAAGGAGGATAGATACAAGGTAAATTCCAAAAAAACACACAACAAAATAAGGAAAAGGAAAAAGAATAATTTCACATTACCTACACCATGTACTAAATATAAAATACCAAAAGCTATATTCTAAATTTTTTTCAATTTGACATTTAATCTTCAACCTCTGTCCATTTGTAATGTCCAGTTCTTTGTCTCACCCCTTTTGACAGCTGTTTAAATGATTGGTTACTTAAATGATAGTATGTTGTTCCCCTAGGTAATGCTTTTTATCTGTTATAGGTTAAGCATAGTAGAACATAATGAATATTCAAATGAGCATTTTACTTTTCTAAGATAAAAGACATAGAGAGATGACCTCTTTTAAAAGAGGCTAAGTTAAAATCAATTATAAGATAGAATTTTAAACTACATCAGAAATTCAATGATCTATTTTTTTTTTAACCTGACACTTTAGTGTTGACTTTTGAAGTAGTATCTGAGGGTGTTTTAAATCTGTCATTTACTGTATTCCTGAGGCCTTTTAGTTTGTCACAGAAAAGTATACATGAACTGCTAGAAAATGGCAAAGTCACTGAGTGAAATTATATTTATAGACATAGCAACAGAACTATTACAGAGCAATTCCTCTGTGATTTCTAGTCACGCTGATGAGCTATAATCTGTCTACAAAGTAGTAAAGGCTGTAGTTTATTGGTTTGAAGCAAAGTTAAATTTAGACAAGTTCTGTAAGAGGTTATTTCTACTCATTTTCAATCCAATTCTAATCAGACCTGTCTGATCTCTGTACTACAGGAAAGCTACTTAAATATATCCTCATAGCTCTAAAGTGAAGCTTGAATTCTTCAATGTTCTTACCAACATTTCCTTTAAAATAATACCTTAGTACATTTTGTAGGTGCAGTCTTGTAAAACTTCGCCATGCTAGAAAGTTACCTGGCCAGAGAGATCATGTCAAATTTCACAGTACTACACAGAGTCCAATTGTAAAATATTTCTGTGTCACTTATGTGTATTGGTCATTTCCAAGATATCCAATACATTAGTTTATAAAAGTTTCCATGATTCTATTACTATATAAGTAATAAAGCTATTTATTAATATTAGATCATTGTTTTGTTAAGAAAAATGTCAGTGGAGCTATGGTATTTAATAGCAGACCCTCAAAAAACACCTAAGCTCAACAACCATGTAGGAGGGAAAAAAACCCCTTCAGTTTCATGCACATTTTTTTTAAAGATTTATTCTCAGAATACCACTGAGTACTAGAAAAATAGATACAGGTGTATTTATTTTTAAAGTATGGTCATCTGTAAACACATTGTCTTACTAGCATATCACTTTTTCGTCGCATCAAGATTGCTTCAAGACAAAGCACAAATTAAATTTCAGTAAGATATGATATTTTACTGAGTTCAATTTGAAAGAAAAAATCAATAATGTTATAAATTCATAATCAATTCTTTCATAGTTTCATGAAGCAATTTCAAGTTTATGGATTTGAATGCTTAAAATCAGAAATCTCATGTACAAGTATGAAGAATCAAAATCCGATATGGCTAAATTTGTAAAAATTTCATAAAACAAATCAACTGCAAGAGAATATTATAGACCAGAAGGAAGTGAAGATTCGAATTTACTCTTTACAATTTGGAATGGGGAGATGGGGAGGGGAGGGAGCTGGAGCCCAGCCAAAGTCAGAACTTTAGTGAGAAGCAAAGTAGAAAAAGTGTTCTTTAACAAGTGTCCTTAAGACTTGGAAAATGTCATTCCTCTTGCAGAAATCTCATGACTTTTAAAAAGTAAAAGAAAAACTTTATGATAAATCTGAAATTAAGCAGAGGATTGTATTTCCCCTTTCTAACACTCACCTCATTTTTTTCCCACATAATTCCAGAGTGATTCTAAGTGGCAATCGGCCCTGTCATTTTAAAAGTATTTCTGAGACTTCTGCTAGGCATTTTATGGAAGGAGACAGGGAGGGAAGGACTTAAGCTGCTTGCCCTTAGTTAGATAAGGAAGCAGAAGTTAAATCGGCCTTGGAAACCAGATGCCCCAAGGAGGGCCTCCGTGCTTAAGTCACACTCCCCTTTAATACATCTACTGTGGCTTTTACCATGACAAAACCCGAAACTGGATCCATGAATGCAGAGCTTTGGAGGGTGCTATCAGAGTTACACACTATCTTTCATCTTGAAATCTCACAAAGCTTTATTAAACTGTTCAAAAAGGAAGTGTTATTGTCCCCATCTACCTGTCTCTCCCCCAAAGATAGCTCAAGTGGATTTATCAGGTGACTAAATGGGGGTACTAGAGAGGTTAAATTTAATTCAGCAAAAGACATTTCCCTTATGAACACAGACGCTTTTGTAATGTTAGTGCTAAAATGGTCTCCTTGTCACAGGACTTGTGTTCGACGAGATCCTCCTAACAAATTTTAAAAAGAGAGGAAATTGATCACAGAATGGCTGGTACACTTGAGAACCAAGACGTGCATTTTAATTCTACTGGATGCTGAAATATGGGGAGCTTAAAATGTTTCAGACAGATCAAAAACTAAGTCATGTGAATCAAGGATTCTATTAGTGTAAATGGACAGAAGGAAAGAATTGGCTTAGAAATTACTGGGGTGATTTAGGCTGTAAATGTTACCTCATGAATCTTTAAGACAATTTGTGAAGCAAAGAAATTGAGAATTCAGCATGCAGATACTATCTATTTAAGGCAAAGAGTAAAACATCGGTTTTGTTTTCATGGGAATAACTTTAGAGAATGTATGTAACACTCTGTATAATGTTCTCATTTATTAACTTTTATTGTGTTCTCCTACTCTTTTAAAAACTCATATACACACATTTTTAAATAGGTCCTATTAGGAATAGGATTATTCAATCAAATCTAAAAAAGATCACTGACAGCTTTCCACCTTAAGTTAATTTGTCTAAGTTTTATGTCAATAATTCTCCAAAATGAATACAATCTAATATTTTTCAGGCTCTTCCAGAGACATTTTACTTCACCATTTAGAAAAATCAACAAGAGAAGAAAAAGTTCTTATCTGAAACCTGAACTTATCACAATTCACTTGTCTAGCAATTAGGCTGGGAATAGCCTGGCACTGGAATTTTCCACATTTTTTGTTTTTTTTTTACTTCTTTAAATACTGAGAACTTAAAAATGTTTCCAAATGTCTATGTTTTGAATTTTCAAATATGCCATACTTCATATATGCCAATAAGTAGCATGCTTAATGATTCTCACAATATTCATAATTTATGCAGAGGTATCTTGATAGAAATAAAAATTGTGACTCTTTCCTGATAAAACATCCACTCAGCCTCCCAAACACAGGCTTTTCCTTCTATTAGTTTTTAAGGTTCCACAGAGGTATCAAAGAAAGGGAGGTCAACAGGCCCAATTCTCTCTCTGGGTGACTGATGATGTGGGTATAAAACAGGAAGTTGGTGTTTAGAAAGAGACAGAAGAATTCCTTTACGACCTTCTCAACTTGCTGACGGTTGCTGACAGAGGCCCGAATCTTTGTCTAGTCGTGGTCCCGACTACTTCAAATACCCTTACACCCCAGCCATTTTACTGAGTACCTTACCCAGTGGCTCCAAATGTCTGGGCTTTACCTAGCACCATCTCCTCCTTGTTCTTTGGCTGTTTACAAATAACTCTCCCAGCTCTTCTGCGGCATCGTCAGCAATGCTCTATGGAATTTCCTTGCTATCACAGACCACCTGCAGCCACGTCACAGTTCTCTGCTTTCTCTTGTCTGTCTCTCCAAACTCTCTCTAAACTGCAGCCTTAACTTTTTCTATCCATTTAGAATAAAGCATACATTTGTGTGAGAAGCTCAGACCTCTAGCAGGTAGGTCTGATATCATCTGCAGACTGGAAGTCGAGAACGTTGGTCAATCTTGACAAACCCACCAAACCTGTGATAATCTCACTTTCCCCTTAAATTCTGTGTCTTCCAGAGCAAGTTAGTTGGTGACTGACTTTGGGGTAACATTCCTAAAGTATTTCAGTTTTAAAAACATTCCTACTTAAATGCCAATCACATAAAAAGAGGAACTAAATATAAAAATCATAAAATAAAACATTTTAGAGATTTTTATCATGAAACATTTGATAGGCTTACAGACTGGAATAGAAAGTTTAACTAATAACTATTTTAACAAGAAGTAAAACATGGAAGAAAAACATAATTTTTAAGATAATTTTTGGTACTTGGAAATAATAGAGCAGTTTTAATTCTTACAAATAGGCATATGGAACTTAAAATAACTGAGAAGTATGAGAGTCATTTACAAAATTAATAATTCTGTGCCTTGGACATTAATTCTTGTGCTTGTCAAATTTCATTAAAAATCAGTTTCACAGTGTATATTTCAGCCTTTGGTCTAAACCAAAATAGAATCTCTTTTTTGAAATAATTTTCCTAGGATCTCTGTGTGGCATTATTTAACAGTCTCTAATGACAGTTAATACTAAGGAACGTACTTGGTTTCCTGGTCATGTCTGACCATCTAGTGAGGCAATTCCTCTGAGTCAAAAGCAAACCTGAAAATCTCCACTGTGGTTGAGCTGCTACAAAGAGAGCAACATCTAGCAATGCAGCTGGACTTTGACTCAAAAGGAGTATAATTTCCTATACAAATGTGTCTCATACAGAAGCATTTTTATTTTTTTTATTTTTATTTTTTGGTTTTTCTCCGGTACCGGGAACCAAACTCACGACCTTGCACTTGCCAGGCAGGCACTTTGCCGCTGAGCTAAATCCCCAGCTACCACAGAAGCATTTTTAAATGGATCTTTTCCTCAGATTCGGTGAAGGAACATTGTATGTTTCTTTTATTGTTGAATTCCTAGTGGCATCCACCACTGTATAGTTTCGTAATCTGTTAGAGGTTGGCTGTAGTGCATGTCCAGAAATCAATTGTCATTGAGGATACCTACACCAGATGTATGTTCATCCCTATTCTGCATTTACAAACATGGACATGAGTAGCTTTTCTCAGGGGCAAGTATAAGATCCCAGGCAAAAAGGTACCTTCCTTTCTAGGAAGGAAGGGACTGATTACACTTTTGAGGGGAGGGGGCAGGTAGGGATGAAGGAAAGAGACCTACTGACTCCCCATCTGCTTACATCAGACACTAGACTAGACCCTGCACTGCTTTTCCAAAGGAAGAGCAAGATTTTAAACCAATTGATTTTCCTTGCTTTCTTCCTGGGCTACTCCACTCCAGCAGCATCTCTATTCATATCAGTTGTCTGTGTCCATAACTGTGCCTGTATCTCTACCTCCATCTGCATCTCTATCATCTCCATCTTTTATACAGAGGGTGGAACAAGTTATGAATATTTTCATTGGGGGTACTTGGTTCACGTCCATGACATGTTTTAACTCTTTTAATGTCCCTTCTTCTCCCTCCCTGTGCCTTCCCAACATGTTTGTCCCTATCTCTTTTGCAAAAGATCTATCTCCCTCTTTCCCTTATTTATTTATTTAGTTAGTTAGTTAGTACCAGGCATGGAACTCACAGCCTCATGCTTGCTAGGCAGGTGCTGTGCTGCTGAGCTATATCCTCAGCACTTTATTTTTTTCCTTTATTAATATTTTGAGTTTTGCTGTGCTATCAGAATCAGTTGTAAATAGAATAAATATTATAGAGTTTTGTACTGTATGCTCCATTTGGTTTGAGCGCTTTCACTCAGTAGATTAGAATTACTTTACCCAATACATCCATATTGAGCACTTGGTCCTCTCTCTACCTTCCAACTTCTTTATTTACCCACCTATTGATGAGCATGAGAGTTGTTCTAGGTTTCAGCTGCAATATAACTTGTACACAAGTGTTTCTAATACGCATATGCCTTTATTTCCCATGGGTGAATATCTAGATTATATGATTAGAACAAATGCTAGGGGTACACTTAGATTTTAGAAAGTACACAAACTTTTCACTTTAGATGATCACTACTTAGGAATTTGTTATAGCACCAAAAGGTGACTAATATATCATAACTGTATGTGTCTATTTATTGAATTCCTCATTTATTATCTTCTTCTTTTTACCCATTTTAATAAGAACACAGTGGTGCCTCAGTTCATGAACTTGATTTTTTCCATGATTCTGGTCAGAAATCCAGTTGGACAAGAACTGACTCAAATTCAGTGGCTGGGTCCGATGTTGACCTTATGGAGAAATTTGGTTTAGTTCACGTTCTGTTCAGTTTGTGACCAGAATTACAGAAAGAATTGAGTTCATGAACGGCTTTACACTGCACCTGCCTTAATATTATAATTATTCCAGCTTTATTATTCTTTATTTATTATGTGTATATTATTTCTTATGTTTTCTTAAGATTTACATTTGGCCTGTCAATTTATCCAGTGATTATATTGAAAATTGAGTCACAGTTCAATTTAGCAAAAATTGGCATTTTAATGCTGTACTGAGTTTTTGACTCATGAAAACAGTATTGATTTGCATTTATTTAAGTAATCATTAACTTGAACAGTGTCTTATAATTTTGACTTTTTGTATATTTTTGAGATTTATTCCTATGTAGTTCACATTACATACTACTATAAATAGCTTTCCATTCTGAAATTTTAATTGTAGGCTGTTTTTTACTCTTGCTTGCAAGTATAATTCTAAGCATGTTAATCTTGAATTCACCAACTTTCTTGTAATCATAAATTATTTGTGAAAGCTTTTTTGCAGATTTTATGAATGTTTACATATAATTTACTGTATTGTCCACAAATCAAAAATGCATTTGTTCCCGTGTGGTCTATATTCTTTTTATGTACTTTTCCTACCTTATTGCTATAGCAAGAATATCCCATGTTAAGTACAAGTAATGAGAGCAGACACACTTATCTTTAACCAGATCTTAAGTAAATAGGGATAATTAGAGGGTTAGATGTATTTATTTTATTATTTCTCAGACACTACTATTTTGGTTATCTAATGCCATATGTCTGATAACCATGCTTCAACCATGTCTTTTTCTTTTTCTTTCTTTTTTTCTTTTCGTTTAGTGTTTATTTTTTTCCAAATATCCAGGTAAATCTTGTTCCTGTTTGCCCACATCATCCTTTAATTACTTAGTACTTACATTAGATTTTCTTCCATTCTCACTAAACATTTTGCCAGCAAATTTCATCTACTTGTAAGCTTTTATATCATTTGTTCACAAGTGACTTGTACACTTACATCTCCAGCTCAAATCTAAGTTTGAAAGTCATTACTCAGTTGTCTTGTGTCAATATTCAGATGAACATTTGACAAATAGGTCAAACTTGGTGGGTATAAAAAATGAGCTGTGCCTAACCAGTCACTTACAGGACCTCTTGCCTGAATGTCCTGCCTCAACAAATGACATCATCATTATCTACTGTTGTTGTCAGCGCCCTGGTAGTCAACTGTGACTCTGTCCATCCACAAACTCCACTCAGCCACCAACTTCTGTGGAGGTAAATATAGTGAACATTTTCGCACAGTTCCTTCCAACTACCCATCATTACAATTAATTTCAGTAACCACTGCTTGGGGTTGCGTTAAAGTCTCCCTAAAAGATCGAGTATGGGGGCTGGGGATTTAGCTCAGTGGCAAAAGCGCTTGCCTGGCAAGCGCAAGGTCGTGAGTTCAGTTCCCGGTACCAGAGAAAAACCAAAAAACCAAAAAAACAAACAAACAAAAAGATCGAGTATGGTCCTAATCTTGATACCTGTAAATGTGGCCTTAGTTGGAAAGAAGCTTTCACAGATAGAATCAAGTAGGTCATTTGGTGGCCCTACTCCAACATGATTTTTTTCCCTCAGAAAAGGAGAAGAGGCACAGATACACAGGGAGAAGAAAATGTGAGGATCCATAGGAGGAGCACGAGAGGATGGTGGATGAAGCTCCTGGCCTGTCAGGAGCCAGTGACAGTGCCAGCAAGAGTGGGAGGTAAGACCAAGTCACTGAACAGCATTCAGAACAAGCAGGTCTGGCTGACAGCTTGATCTCAGTGTGTAAGAGAAATATTTCCGGAACTTAATGGCAGGACATGTCTTCTAGTTCGTTCTTTTCTCTGCTTTATGTTTCAGGTCTACTTGAGGAAACCATTGCAAGGGTAGATTCAAAGTCAAGGACCTATAAGACCTTAGAGTTCCAGTTTTGAGTAGCGTGGGAAGAGGTATAAGAGGAGGGGAGGCTGAGAACGGAGACAGGGAAGATCAGGAAAGTCACCGGAGCATAGGGAGGGACAGGGTTCTGCCTGCTGGTTTTGAAAATGTACTGAGTGTCATTTATTTCACTACTTGTCAGGGTTTTTTTTTTTTTTTCTACTTTTAAAAACTCAGTAAGTGCACAGGCTTCCGTTTCTTTTATGTGCATTCCTCACTGTACTTTCAGCCCAACTCTAGCTATCTTTTTGTTCTTTACTGGGCTCCTTTTTTGAAGTGAATGCAATTTACATAATAATATTATTAGGTTGGAGCCTGGAGATAATGTGATCCATCCCATATCTTTATGGAAACAGTCTCTGATTCTCTGTCTTGTAAGAGAACATATTGGCAATCAATTTTAGTATTCAGTGCTTTTGGAATTTACATTTGAAAGATCGTTGTTTTCCTCCCTGATACGTCTCCCCTTTGTTCATATAAAATATGCCAAAAAAGGAAATCAGGAACTCTGAAACTATTATAAGGGAAAGAAAAAACTAACACAGCAGATTGTGAGATAAAAATCAAATACTAGAGGAAATGCAGTATGTAATCGTCAGTAAACTAAAAAATTATTTAACCAATTTTGAAAATACAGCTCTGTACTATTTTCAAATAAGTCTTATATACAGTGATGACATTCAAGAAGCTTATTCTTTTTCTTCTAAACAATAAGGAATTCAGAGGAAACCTGTTGAACACAATTTCTATAATCTCTTCTATCCATGTCGGCATTTCCAGCAGCACAGGTGGAGCAACCAGTGCCAACAGACAACAGCTAAAGAGCCATTTTGCTGTGACTTAGAACACTTTTGCCACCCCAGGGACAAGCTTAGAATCTGGCAGGAACATTAGCTGATCATGCTACTTCACTCTGACAGCTCCAGATTTTTAACAGGGACAAAAAGCGGAACTAATGGATGTATATGAGTTTAAAAGCAAGAGAACTTATCAATCACTGTACACAGCTGTAGAGGTACTTCTAAAAACAGAAACAGTCACTAGACATTTTTCTCATGACTAATAATAATTTTAATCTGGTCTTCTTCATTTGTCTCCTCTCTAACCCCCAACTGACCTACCTTTCTCTTCTTTTTGTATGATCTTCTATTCTAGCCAGCACTGATTAGCACGAAAGCATTTTTGCTTCCATAAATCACTTCATTTTCTAGAAAGGAATAACATAGTATCTAATTTTATGGAAAGATAACTCAAAAGATGAATGAAGCAAATCAAATTATTACCAGGATTATAATCTTTTTTCATCTCTTTTTGATTTTATAATAGAGAACATACACACTCAATGGCATTTGTAATTGGCACATTCAGGAGTAATGACTGTAACTATTTAGCTTTGTAGTCAACCTCAGGCACATAAAATTTTACATATATATTTCAAAAGCCTTGAAAATATGGTTATCTATTTTGCTTCACAATTGCTTTAAAATATTCTGCTATTGTATTCTTCCACGGAAGATCTAATGCATTATTTTCCACAACATACTGGCTCTATGAGCGATTTCTATTTGTGATGAGGACTTGAGACACACAGTAAAACTCTGAGTACTACCCAGAAAAGTAGGTAACACATTTAATTTTATTTTCCAGGCTTCCAAAATGTAAAGTGGAATCAGGGCAAGCTGTCATATGTAGAATTGTCTGGGAAAAAAAAAAAATGTCTCAATAAGGAAACCCAATGACGCAAGTTTGTTTGAGATGCCAGGATGGAAATTTCTCAAACTGAGACCTACCTTCCATTAGCACAGCTGGACTGCTTCTGGTAGAATTTGAAAGGCATGGGGATCAATTTTTCTCCATGCAGGATGCACTGCGGTACTCACTGAGAATGACAAGACAGTGCAGTTCTGCTGTAGTGAATTAACTGTAGGAGAGTCGAGCAGTGTGGCCAGGGGGATTGAATTAAGGTGGTACAAAGGCCAGGGGTGGTAGGCAGTGTCTCCAGGATGGTGTGAAGAACACTGCCCACCTGGCGGGTCCAGCAATGTTTTGGTGAAAACTTGTAGCCAAGCTATCTTTAACATGAATTTCCTAATAAATTGATATTTCTCAGGGCTAGGGATGGAACTCAGTGGCAGAGTGCCTGCCTAGCACACATGAGGACCTTGATTTGGTCCCCAGCTCTGGAAAAAAAAAAGCCAAAAATAATAGGAACATCTGCACAGAGATGGGGCTCCAGTGGGTTAAAACCTCCACAACCTCGTATCTAGATCTGACTCTGCTCTGACTTCTGCTGGCCATGAGGTCCTACAGAAGGCTCTTCACCCAAAAGTTCCTGTTCCCTAATCTGAAAATGAGCTTTAATAATTTCATTTACTTCTTCCAAAATGGGCTGTGTTTATGGTGAGTCTGAATTCAATCTACTGGGCATTTTCCACTGGAGGATGCTCAGAAAATATTTTAGGAAAGAGAATATTTAGTAAGTTTTTAAATGGCTTCTTCTGAAGAGCAAACCAGGTAAGTTTTCCAAGTACATAAAGTCATATAAATGCACCTTTTCAATAAACACCTACTTTGTCAAATGTATGCCTTGCAGACATTGTGGGTGAGCATGCTAATTCTCAGACCGTTTCTATGATTCTAATATATCCTGGTTACTCTCTATCAAATCTAGTTCAGATTTACTTACAAGATGAGTGATAATGTTGATAATTAACGCTATGCTCACAGGCAAGACCTGAAAAACTGAAGTTCCATCTAAAAAATTTACAGTAAGTAGTCTTTTGCCTGGAACAGGTAAGTAACCAGCTGTTAGTGGCTGTTATCCATGGAAAGAAAAATCCACAAAAGCAAATGGTTTGTCAATATTTTTTTCCCAAAGTGTCAGTATGTTTACATGTTAAAGATGTCATAGAAAAAATTCTAGGAAAATTTCCATTATCAGTGTGTCAGAGTGAGCCACTAATTTACTGCCTTTCAAAATGGCATTTGGATACTACGTGCAGTATGTTTTACAGTTTCACTGCCTCTGTGAAGCTGAATCCATATGTAAGCATGGCAGATGGACACCTAAGCCACCACACAATCCACACATCCTGGTGGTCATACAGCTGTGTAATCCCTTTCTCTTGAATGTGGGGAGGTGCTGTGAGTTGCTTGGTGGTATATCACTCCAGTGACACAGTTATATTATACAAGATTTGGCTAGTAATGGCAAGGTTTCCTCACAGGCTTGAGGGAGTGAGCTCTTGTATTGAGAAAGCCATCATTCTATGGAACTGTGAGTGTCCCTTAGAAATTTCTGACAGCTACTGGAACTAAAGGAGGTCTACACCCCTCAGCAGAGAAATGGTCCAGCACCCTCAAGGATCTGAATTATAGCAAAGCGGAGTGACTGAAGAGGCAAAGTTCTTCCCAACCAAACCTGGAGAAGACAGTGCAGTCTAGATATCATCTGGATTGTTCCCTAAATGACTCTGGGTCTGGAATCCGCTAGGACACTCCCAGGAAAATAATCATGTAGTGTGTGCAATCATTAGGTTTACCATGAACTTAATGGTAGATGCTGATATAGTAGGTAGTCAATGATGTCTGTTTTTGCTTAGTAATATTTCATCAGTATATTACCTGCTGCTTTATGAGGTGTTTAATCAATAAGATAAACGGTGGATATGTAAGAGTACTATGAATTGTTTCTAATTCTTAGTGAGCTTATGTGGAGGAAAATCCAAAGATAGTAATGTATCTCAAACAGAAATGAATATTTCTGACATTATTGCTACAGATTTATATTGTGATACTATTGACATTATGTTTTCATCAATAGTACTAATTGAATTGTCCCAACTTTTATAATGATTCACTATTGTTTTAGGGGCAATGCTACTAATTAAAATGTTACTTTTCTTTTTAACATAATTTTTATAAATTATTTACAAATGGTTCTTAGATTCTTTCTTAGAATATTCACATACAGACAAAATGGCTTCTGGATATCTTGCCATTCTTTTAAAAAATGGCAAGCTCAGGATGCAGTGTGGTAAACCTAAAAAGGGAAAATAATTCAAAAATTGATTTTTAAATATCAGTTCAGATGAAAAATTCATGTGCTAATAAAAATGAGAAAGTTTGAGACTGTTTCTTTTTTTGCTTATTTCTTTTTAGATGACAGGATTGTAGTTGTATCTGTGTGGTCAGTCAGTATAAAATGTTATTTCTATGCACTTGCTTGTTTTAGTGCAAGAATTTTTGAACACACTTACAGTTTTAGAAACTGCCTGTTCTTATTTATCTCATTAATCTGCATATGACTATCAACCAATACAGATAATTTGTGAATCTCACTTCATCAAGGGTGCTTCAGCTTGGCATCACTTTTAGTAAATTTTTGTCCTTCAAAAAAAATTTTAAAAGACAAGAAGTTATGTTTACTGCATAGAAAATGAAGTCTTTTACTCAGTCAGGATCAGATCATTATAGATAGTATATCCACTGCTGAGAAGGTAGTGTTACTAATGGGACCATTTATTTTTATGTGGATATATCCATCACTCAAGTTTAATGGGTTACTTGAATTTCATTTAACCTGATAAGAACAAGCTCACAAGCTGATAACCTCAAAACAGCAAGTTAGAGAATATGGTCAAGTGTCTGCTCTTTAGAAGGGACTTCCTGGCATTAAATTCCAGTTCTACTACTTTTTTTATTGTATACCCTTGGCTTACTTTCATAATCTCTCTGTGTTTCATAGAAATTAATTTGATGTTGAGAAGCAATAAAGCACATGAAGTTGTTATGAATACTTCCAAATAACCCTTCAGTACCTTCTTAGTATCTTTGTTTGTTTGTTTGTATTTTTTTTGTTTCTCTTTTTGTTTTTGAGGTACTGGGGATCGAACGCAGTACTTTGAGCCTGCCAGGTAGGCACTTGTGCCACTGAGCTATGTCCCTAGCCTTCTTAATATCTTTAGTTGAGGTAGAGTTCTTTCCCTTCAGACTAAGCCAAGTCCTTGTACTTGCTATCCAAATAATTAACAGGGAAAATACATTTTATAGGCTTGCACCAGTAAGACTTGTTTGTTTGTTTCTTTCTTTTTTAATTTTCTTGTTTATAAAGCCATAAAGCAAAAGCAAGTATTCAATGAAAATAGTACATTTTTCAGCAAACCGTGGTTGATATACAATTCCCTATAAAAACTGATATAAAAAACCTGTCTCTAGCTTAGTATCTTGCTCACATGAGAATAAATAGTGAAATATGAATTAAAACATAATGAATTAGGCTTTCAGGAGTGAAAAGGAGTAACTGATATATATCTTCTGTTAACTCTGATTGAATGATGGCTCTGCTGTATAAAATTTAGAAGGAGAGATATTAAGTTGTGATGTGCCCTTATCTTAGCATATTGTTTTGAATTAAAAGTGTAGAATTTTGAGATTATTCCTCATGATTCCTTAAGGTGGCTTGCCTTAAGATGCTTGCCTTAAGGTGCTTTGCCTTAATAATCCACTTAAGAGCTATTTGTCTAAAATTGGAATAATAATGATCAATATTAAATTTCTGAATAAAAATTACTTCATCACAAAAATCATTAGTATATAAGAAAAATATATTGGCAATTCCATATGTATATTGACAATGATAGACTCAACACTAAAAAAATAAACATGTCAGTACTGAATGATCACTCAATACTGTCAAAATTAACATTTTATTATGCTGGCAAGGTGAATCTGTATAGTTATATGAAATGAACCTATATGCATGTAGTGTTTGTACAGTTTGTAAGATATAGAATTTATGTATACACATTAAACTAAAACATAAATTATACTCAATCATACATACATGTGTACCAATATGTAAGCACGTAAATCTATATAATTCAGAGACATAGAGTTGTAAACCTTATGTCTCTTGAATGTTTTACTGAAACATAAATTCACATACACAAAATGTTTACCTCATACATAAGTATGAAACTGTCATTATGTAAAAATGTAACTTACATGATATACTAAATGGTTGTAAATAAAAATAATTCTTAACTTAATAAAAAACCATATGACAGAAGTTAATATCATAAAGAGAATAAATTAGAATTCATCTTGACATGGATATTTGGAGGTTTTAAATTTTTAGTTACTGAATTTGTCTAAGTTACTTTTCACTTAGTTACTTAGTTATTTTGCTGAGACAAAATATTTGACATCCAACATGAAAGGGGGAAAGGTTTATTTATCTCACATATTGTAGAAGTTTCAATCCATAACTCAGTGGCTCCAAAATAGGGTGGCACATGGTACAGGGCAGAGATTCATGGTGTTAGAAGACAGCAAAAACAACAAGCAAGAATAAGACAAGCCTCCTTGTGTCCCTTATATTGTATCTAGTTTACTGGGATTAGGGCAGTGCCAGTTCAATCAGTGGATTGATCCAGCAATCATCCACACTTAATCCCAGCACTCTTAATGTTAGCACTGCACTAAAAATCAATCACACACTCTAGATTAGGCCACTTCTTAAAAACCCACTCCCTATGACCACCTGAGGCTTTAGGGAGACATCCAGACACAAACCACAGCATTCCCCTGCCAGCCCCCTAAAGACTCATGTAAATTCCTTTACACAAAAGGTATTTAGTCCATCTCTAAGAGTTGCAAAAGTCCTAAAAATTTCAGCATTTTTGTAAAGTCTAAATTCCATGACTGCTCTAAGATTTAAGGAGAACTCTTAGGTGTGAGTCCCTGTAAAAATGCAGAGAAAGCTAAACATTTCCAATATTCAGTGGCACAAGATAAATATTTCCATTCCAAAAGCTGCAAACAGAAAGATACAAAGGAATGGGATCAAAGCGAGTCCAAAATCAAACAGGCAAATATTAAATCTTATTGTTCCATGTGCAGCATCTGAGGCAATCTGTGGCAAGATGTGAACTCCAAAAGGCTTTGGTGGCTCCAGCCCTACAGCACTGCTGGTGTTTGTAATGCCCATGGACTCTCTCTTGGGCCCACTCTGCTCCTTCCTGGCAGTTTTCCTCAGATAATCCACCTTCTTGGCTTCTCCTAACTTCTGGTGTCTCCCCTGCAACTTTGGTTTCAGATTCACAGCTTTAGACACTGTCCCCTCAGGGGCACAATGCCTGGCCTCCCAGGCCTTCTGAGTGGAAGCCTACCTGACCCCATAACTCTTACATTCTGCATGCATCTAGAATCTGTGGTTCTAGCCAAGGTCTGCTGCCAACTGGAGGAGTAACCAGGCTTTCCTCTCTCTTGGCTGTAGGAGTTGAGTGCCTGGATCACTGAGAACTCTGAATCTCACTCTGAGGAAAAAACTCTCTATGCTGCCACCATTCTGGAACATAGTGCTCTGGAGCTTTCTTCTCAAAACAAAGTCTTCCTCTTTTGCAATTTTGAGGCTACAGAGGGTGGAGCTCTGTTGCTTCTTGTGATGCTCTCATGCTATCTTTTCTATTGTCCTGTTCCTTCTCAGTAATTAAGACATCCTCTGTTCTCTCTTTTTAGTCAATAGCTTTATTGGAGGTGCCTTTCTGGCTAAAGTTATAAAGCTTTAAATTATATTCCTGGGCTCTTTGTTCTTGATTCTCAACATAAATCTGTCTAAAAGCCCCCAATGGTAGCCATGCCATCACTTCAACATACAACTGCCTTGAAATTTCGTCTGCCAGACTAATCAGTCTGCCATCCTTAATCTCAGTCTCAGGTAAAATCTCTAGACATGAGCAAAATGCAGAAAAACTTTCTGCCAAACATAACACACATGCTGTGGAGTCCAGCATCCAAGGCAGTCCTTCCCAGCAGAAACCTCCCAAGACTGATCTTTACTAGAAGGATTTCTATCAGCCTTCTGCACTCTGACCAGAGTCTCCCATACAGTACAGCCTAAAGTGTTCCAATTTTACTTTTTTCAGCCAGCATGTCCAAATGTTTCCTGACTCTTCCCCTTCTAACAAGCCAGATGCAAAGGCTCTTGAGTCACATGGCCAGACAATATCACAGCACCAACCCAACTTCTGGTACCACATTCTATTTTACTTACTTGTTGCCAAGAAAAAGTATCCAACACCACGATGTATTTATCTCATAGTTTGTAGAGATTTCAGTGCATAATCCGTTGGCTCCAAGACAGGATGGAACATAACAGAGGGACAATGGATCATGGTGACAGAGACAACAAAATCAACAACAGAACAACACAAGCTCTTTCTCTCCCTTATATCCAGTCTACTCTAATGAGGGCAGTGCCAATACAGACTGATACAAAAATGACCCACTCTTAATCCAGCACCCTTAATTCCAGCAGTGAACTGTGAATCAATCATACATCCTAGATTCAGCCACCTCTGAACCCACTCCAATGACTGCACAAAGCTTTGGGAAGACATCCAGATACAAACCATAACAATGTATAATTTTTTTTGAGAACAAAATAGTATCTCTAAAAATTTTTTTCTAATTGTTTATGGTATTCTTTTGTAATTGTATGGTACATGTAAAAGATTTGGGGAAGGAAGTGTAATTGTCTTTGTTCTTTAAATACTTTACAACTTAATTTTTTACTTCATATATTTCTACTTTTAAAAATAAAAAATAATATGCAAAACCCATTTCACACCAAAACTTTCACAAGATATTTAGAGCAAATATCTTTGGAATAAGTTGTACACCACTGTCTCCTTCTGTATAGCTAATCAAAAGACACCCAAATGATAGAGAAATTCAGCTAAGGGAGAACTTTCAAAGTGAGGCATGGAAAAAATAACTGAAGTAAGTTAAAGTTGCTACAAAATGTAGACATACTCATGTCATAATGCAAACACACTAATTTTAAAGTGGGAAGGGGGAAACAACGCAAATTTTACTATGTACCTCAAATATCCATATGATCAACGTTATTAGGAGAGAGATGAAGTATGAGATTTTCCCAAGAGTCACTAGATACAATTTTTAAGTATAAATTGTTTTCTGTTTAAGATGCATTTTCCCTTTTTCTAATGTTCTTCGTTTAAGATATTCCAAAATTCCTAGCCCCAAAGACATGATACTTTATACTTTTAGTAGTAAAATTGTGTATAAATTCTGTTGTAGGTATAGTCCTATTTTTAGCCCTGCTATATATATAGATATCATCTAAGATCAAGAATATTTGCAAGATGAACTGATATATTAAAAATGCTACTCATAAAATTAGTACATCTATGAAGTGTACAGCTCATACTAAGGATATAATGTCCCATTACCTGTTATTGTTAGCCATATATCCTTCTTTTTAAAATTCACACATATATACATATTTATATATGTACAATCTATATAATATCTTCATAGAGATATAAGTATACCATATATACATAAGCATCGCATGTCTTACAAATATTGAGTCCCATATTTTTTAAAGACAGTACAAATATGTTAGTCACAGATGCAGAGAGCAAAGATAAAAGAAAAAAAATTATCAAATCCCTGTTGTGTAGGAAATAAACTATAGAGTAATTTTTGCTCTTGGATTTTGGTCTAGCTACTAAATTTTTCTAAGCCACAGTTTACTTACTTGTTAAAAAGTGATAGGAAATTGGTTTATCTGATAAGTCTATGAGTTGAAAACTCAATGATTATTTTGTATCTATATGCTTGGCTCAGCTTAGTGCATAAAAAGAGCTCAATAAATGATAGTGGCTGTGTGGGGATTGTTGTGTGCTATGTATTACGAGTTAAGAGGCACTGTGCTTAATAGATTGGATATGCTACTTTGCGTTGTGCTTAGAAGGTTGAACTGTCCTGTGCAATGATTTATATAAATGTGAACCAGGTGTCTCACACTTATTCCGCCTTCAGGGGTGGGTCATGCTTCCTTTCAGTGCCTAAAAGCAATACCTCATGTCCCTTTGTGCATTATGGCAGAAAATCTGGTCTTTTATGAGGTTTCTCTCCACAAGTATTTCTGAGACTCCCTAAAACATGCTTCCATCCACAACTCTGTATGTCATAGTCATTGTTTGCCCTTGGGTGAGCCAAACAGTTGTACAACCTATAGCAGTTTTTCAAACTCACCTTTGTTTTCTTTGCTCTGGTTCCGGGGGGCAGGTGCTATTCTCTCTTGCAATGTAGAAAAAAAAAAGTAAAGTTGCATGAAAGGATCAGAAGATATAAAACATGAGTTGAAAGGTATGTAAGGCACGAGGGTATCTGTCCCTTCATTCCTGGTGTTGAGGGGTGAGTGAATCATACGTGTATATCACAGAATCCTCACCAGAGCCCTGCATAGGGGAAGCAGGGGAGACTTCCTGTCACCTGCAGAAGAGGTGTGACCTTCTGCTTCCCTCCAGAGTCATCCATAGCTCTGGGTGATCTGGCTCCTCCACCTGAGGCACACATACTCCTCACTGTTCAGTAGCCATGCACCTTGTGTGTCAGAATGCCCCTAATCCTGTGTCAGTCTTCACCTCTTGCCCATATTCCTGCTTCTGATTACTTTTTCACCACTTTGAAAAGGTTTTCTTTTTGTAAGTAGAATTTATATTTTCTTGAATGGATTTGTCAAGACTGTCCTATGTCATTTTGATCCATCTCAACACAATTTCATATTAAAGCTGTCTCTCAGATGACCCTCTCTTTGTACTTGTGTTTCATTTCTCTCTTGCTCTAGCCATCATTCCTGACAGAGGACATCTGTTTTCATATTGATCGTCCCATCTAGCCGGCTTTGCATTATTACTGTGACAAAACTCCTGAGGTAATCTCAACTTTCTAGGAGGAAAGATTTATTTTGGTTAATGGTTTCAAAAGTTCCTATTTGTGGTTTCCAGACCCAGCTGCCTTTGGGTCTGAGGCAAAACAGTGCATCATGGGGGAGCTGTGGCAGAGGAAGATGTTCATGTAGGAAGCCAGGACAGAGACAGACAGACAGACAGATGGAGACAGACAGTGAGAGGAAGAAGATGGGAGCCCAGTGTCACCTTCAAGGGCACACTGGCAGTGACACAACTTCCTCAATGAGCACCTTTTAATGGGTCACCACCACCCAGCACTGTCACAGGCTCAGGGCCCATCTTTTAGCACATGAGCATCTGAGGGACTTTTTCAGATCTAAACTGTAGCACCGCTCCTGGCCAAACGACCAAAGGCTCCCTCCCCTGCCTGTGGAGGTGTTCCACAGCATATTTAAAACTGGCCATTTATTCACAGCCTTTGAAACAGCCTTTGTTTTACTTCTATAAAAACATCAGTGTAGATGACAGATCAATGCACCGTGATACTATGCTGATGAACGTCTTTACTCAGGATTCTTCGTTCACTTTTTCATAGGTGAAATGTGACAACACATCTCTCTGCCTGATGACTCATTTCTTATATTTAAACTTCATATGACAGAAAATATTCCCTGTATAGATCAGCCAGGCCCAAGGACACTCTCAAGTGTGATGTACACTACCCATAGTGTGTGGGTACGCCTAACAGTTCCCCACAATTTCTTACTCTCTGATTGTTATCACATTTGAAATTTTTCTCATGGACATGTCTAAATGAAAATGCATGTATAATTAAAGCTAATTACAAAGAAGAGAATTAAGAAGTTTCTATTTGAAATTTGAAATTAGAACTAGTAACAGTCATTGATTTTTCTCTCTTTTTTTTTTAATTTTTGGTGGTCAAACATTTTCTATGTCTTCCTCTCAGCTCACAATGTCCACATTTTCACTAAAGAAAAAATATGACAAAATTAAATATACAGGTTATACTAATAAATATATATATGTGTATGTATATATATGTATATATATATATATATATATATATAATTCCAGTCATTCCAGATAGGAACTTATTACTCCTAAAGGGCATTGAAGATACACAAAATTTCTTTTGAGTTGTGCAAAAAGGCAATTCACATTAAATGTCTTGAATATTTCAAGACAAAAGTTGTCATTTAAAAGTCTTGCCTAGGTTCTGAAATGTCTGTAATAGAGTTTAGTACCTCATGTGTAATATCATATGCACTGCATTTTGTTACACTTATTATACAGTTTGAACTGAATAATAATTTGCAGTTTTACATCCATGAATATTTTTTAGTATTTTCTAGCAGTAGTTAATATGCTAACCAACTTTATGGAAAGGCATACAGATGTGAAAGAACTCTATCTGGGGACTTTAATTATCACCTTGTCAAATTCAAATTATTAACTTCTGAGTTAATTTCCATAAAGTATCCCCTTTGCTGTTCCATGATTTAACATGTGTCTATTTTTTCTTATCTTATTTGTTTCTATCTAGAGGTTTTAACGCTTCCAAAGGAGATGGTGTTCTATCAGATCTGAGGTTTACCCTAAGGGATTTGGTCAAATACGTTCTTATAAACAGTTTATTTTGGCACAATAAAGATCTGTACCTTAGCTAAGTGTGTCCTGCTTTCAATAATTTCCTATAAATTAGGCTGAAGTTAAATTTAATTTCAGCAGGAAGGAGATATGAAGAGAAAGAAAGCAACTGTGATCCACTAGCCAAAACACGAGGACCACTGAGACTACATAGCAGGTACGGTGGCTGGATGGGCTTTGACTGTGTCACCCAGGGTGGGAGTGTTGGACGCTTAGTCCCCATGAGGAGGTGAAGGAGATGGTGTGGAACATTTAGGCATGGGCATAGTTCAAGGTGACTGGGCTGCTAGAGGCCCCAACCAGGACAGGAATTGTTCATTTTCAGGAGTGGTTTTTAAAAGAGCAAAACCACGCCCTCCGTACTCGCTGGCTTCCTGTCACGCTTTCTTGGGAGCTCTCCCTCTCAAACGTGCTCCTACCACCATGATGTCATCTGCCAGGAAGTCCTCGTGAAGGCTGAGCCAATGACAGCATCAGGTTCTTGAGTCTCCAAACTCTAAACAGGAGAAACCTGTTTGCAAAGCTCCCAATCCCCAGTGTCTTGTAACAGTAATGGAAAACCAACTAATCCAGTGAGGAACTCGGAAGTTGGACTGGGCCCAAGGTCAGGAATTAAGTGGGCTGCTAATTGGCGTTGAGTCAAATTTTCTGCTGGAAAGTGGGAGCAGAGGCAGAAAATATATAATTAGCCCTTCTCTCCCCAGATCCAATGAATATATTTGGGCAGGGGGAGGTGGTTGTGGAGGAGAAGAAAAGGTACTGTCCTGCAGGGCCGGAGAAACTTCAGTTCATTTCCTTATCATTCATAAAGGAATAAAACTCAATATAAAGATTTGCCAGAATTTATTACATCTTAAAATATTTATCTGGAATTGGAATTAAAAGTTAATACACATTTGGAATCACTAGACAGCTTTTATAAAAAATTGGGTGAAAAACTGATACCATGTTTTGACTTTCATGCAATTTCAAAAGCTTTCATTTAAAAGAGTTGGTGTTATTAAGAGGTACCCTCAATGATTATTAAAATGTGTGACAGGGTTTTAACAAGCATTACAGCTAATAACCTCTATTATCACCTGTCATATGTCCCACCCCCAAGATGTACAAGCAAAGGGACTGGAGCACTGTGTGTTTAGCAAATGAGGTGGCAGCAGTGACGCAGAAAGTGAGAGATGCCGGAACTCGGTCAAATCCTCAGCACCTCCCAGGGTCACCGCACCGGCTGATCGCCTCAGTTAAGTAACTGTCAGGATTAGAGCTTCATGTTATTGCTCGGAGGAGAGGAAATGGTGAGCAAAGGCTGTCACACTGAGGAAAATAAAATGTTCTCAGAGAGTTCCTTACAATGAATGTGAGAAAAGATAAAAAAGATCAGACTTAGGAAGAGGCAAGCCAGTTAGCAGTATCACTACTGTAACAACCTGATTATGTTCCCAGAAAAGGACTTGGCCGGCAGCATTTCCATGTAATTGGAGCTTGCTGCTAGTTACAAATATCTGACTCAGAAATGTATATTGATAGTATCCATGTTCGAGTGATAAATCAAAGTAATGGAATTTTTAAAAAAATATAATCAAGGTAATAAAAATGAAACCCAGCATTATATGACTCTCTTTTTGCTAAAACTATTTTTTTCCATCTTTATAGTCTTTATCTGCAGAAAAAGTCTATTCTCACTATTTATGACCTTTCTATCTTACATTTTTACATTTCATGCTCAGTGATTTAAACTTCCTCTCCCACATTCATGAGCAGTTGCCTAACTTTTGCAAATATTTTTGGATTAGTTGCTATGCAGGTTTTTTCCAGCCTACTCATCATTAATGAATTTAGGAAGATCTCAGGAGGAGCCAGAGTTAACGCTGTCACCGTGGTTGCAAAGGGCATTCTTGTGACTTGTAAACCAGCCAACTGCCCTGCAGTGCTTCAGAGCACGTCTTGTTTCGCATTTTTAAGAATAACTGCCATCTCACACAGAGGCAAAGACACACAGCCCACTTCTGCTCCCAGACTTCTCATCTCTCCCCAAAGGAATGTCTGTGCAATTTGGGGGACAAAGAGTATGTCTTCCTCACATTTTCAGGTATGATCTTCTCTGCACCTTGCAAATCCATGTTCTTTTACAAAACTTCATCTTCTCCGTCTCTTCTCTCATTTTATTATATCTCTTTTCTTTTTCCAAATTTCACAACCCCTTATCTATTTCTTCCACATTTCTTCTTACGTACCAGTGCTGAAGCCCTTGCTTCATTCGTTGTTTTTCTTCGTGTCAAACAGAGAGAATGAGCCACAAGTGAACCAACAAGTAAGCAAATCCCAAGTTAGGTCCGTGACCCGACTGTCCACGGAGAAGCTGCAAGACTTCTGTTGAATCTTGCCTCATTCTTTTGAACATATTTTTTTTCTATTCCCTGTAACAAAATGTAATTTAAAATTATTTTATATGTATGTAAGAAACTGAGCAGGAAGAGCTTTTGGGTTTTTTTTGTTTGGGGTCAGTATAGAGGAAAAAACGTATCAGTAGCATATTGAGAAGGCACAGACTGAGAACTGAGGACCACTTTGAAAAGCGCTTTTGACGAGATGAAATGAAGTTCGAACTCAAGTTGTGGCAATTTCCGGCAGCAAAGCAGGGCCAAACAGGGTGAGGGTGAAAAGTGTGATTTCCTTAATTCAATTTAGCCTTGATAGGCATCTGGAATATTTATTTTTAACTACATCAGAAACTAATAATTACAACAAATGGTGCATATACAACTGAGATAAATAAAAACAGCTGTGGATGCCTCCGAATGTGCAAAAATAATAGAGCTGTCACCTGTGTCTATTTTAAATTAAAGCTTTGCTAAACAGAGTCCTTTGTAATTCTGAGCCAAGTGGTACTTTCCGGGCACATGTTGGAGCAACAGCAGTAAAGTGTTTAATCCACACTCAGAGTAGTGATAACTTGTAGTTTGCCCCCATATCCTCTGCTCTTCTGCTGAGTAAAGAGAACCATTGATTTCTGCCAAATAACAGGCATTCAAGCATAAAAATCTAGTAGCGGTCGCACCCACGAAGTAATTCCTGCTAATTCTTTCCCCAGGGTTTTTTCTGTAAGGAAACCATTGAATTTGCTGTGTTTAGGTGGATTTTCCAAAGTGATCTCTTTAAAAGCAAGTTCAGATTCTCGACCACGAGGGCAAGAAACCCAAATTAAATTGCGGGAAAGGAGGTGGAACTAATCAAACTTCTCAAGTTTTCCAGGGCAAAAGTTTGCCTAGGGCTTTGTTTTATGTAAAGACGTTTAGGACAAATGGACAGAAAAAGTACAAAAAGAGTTTTCTTATGTCTAAATTACAAATGAGAGATGGTTATAAATTAAGTGAATGATGAAAATGTGATTAAAAATTGACTAGTTTTGCAAAAGAATGAGTTAAAATGAAGTGTATGATAACACTATGTAATAAATACAACTAATTGTATTTTTTATATTTACTATGAAAAATAAAATCAAGTGAAGAGTTAATGATGAACAACCCAGTATTTGTACTACTTTGGGGCAGCACAATAAGGAGTACTGAAAAGCAAGTAAAAGCAAAGATTAAGATAAACAACATCTGCTGAGAAAAACCCCACTATATATACACATATGTGCCTCCAGGGTATAAATACATGTTCCAATTCAAAAATTTCAGAAAGAGATTTGAATTTTGCACTGTATCACATATTCTTGACCTTCCACTCATCCATAGGCAAAGTCCCCAGCAGTGCTTTAGAGAGTGAATTTGGTTGGTTTAACTCAGCAAATGGCAAGCGCTTGATAAATTGATGTTGCCTTAATGGATACAAAGTAAAATGGCACAACGACACTCTAGAACTGATGGTATTTATTTCTCACCTGTAAAATAACTTAGACATCTGCTTTCACTGTTGATGTAATCTATTGAATGCACACTGTGTATCAGGCATTATGAGAAATGATTGCCTTGTTAGCGCCGCACAATACTCTGTAAAGGAGGGTACTACTGTCTCCCCACTGCACTGAGAAATGGAGCTCTAGATAAGTCACATAACTTACTCGAGGCCACAAAGCTACTCAATGGCAGCACTTGGATTTCATAGCTGTAGGTAAACGGACTGCATTGCTTCCACATTTCAGCATCAAAACAGCAGCGTTCCACATGCGCTCACTGACAGCAGCATCAGCTTCCCCTGGTGACTCCTTAGCAAGGAAAATTCGGGGCCACCACCCAGACCTTCTGAGTTGGAGCCTCTGAGAGTATCCAAGGGTTCCACTGTGCCCTGTGATGTGAGACCCTCCCTGGCTGTCACTGCCACTAAGCACAGGGTGGGACAGCTGGTTATTTAAAGCAAGCACTGGATCGAGTGATAGGGCTCCTCGTGAAGGGAAATGCCTGTCTTCCAGTGAGGGCGGTTCTTATCCCAGCACATTCCTAACATCTTTGCCTTGTAGGACGTGGTGTACTAGAAAGAAGAAAAGGTGGCCTTTCAGAGACCTCCAACAGCAAGGCCAGAACACAGGTCAGAAGTAAAGGTTGAGAAATGCAAGTTATTTTCTGGCTTCCTTCTGATTGCACACTCTAGGATATTTGTCTACAGATACTCGTTCCCTTCCTTTCCATCTTTAGAGATAGATAGAATGACTGATAGATATATAGATGGTACAGCTACAGATATAAAAATAGATGTACTGTATAGATGATATAGATATAGGTATGGATGTAGACATAGACATGTAGATAATATAGACACAGATGTATGTGTGTATATATATATATATATGAGAGAGAGAGAGAGAGAGAGAGAGAGATTTCAGAATCAAACTTACCTTTAATGCTTCAAGCAACTGAACATAGGTCAGAATGTATATATATTTACATAAATTTATATTTACATATGCAAAAGACGTGTATATACAAAATATATTTATATACAAATAATATATACCTCATATGAAGTCATATGCAGGATATATATTTATAAATATGTACTGGGGAGACAGACAGGGACAGGGAGCAAGAGAGAGAATATGCACGGGTTCTCTGGGGAGCCTGGGCTGACAAGCCCCACAGACTGCTGAAACTCCTCCTGAATGGTGACTAGGTCCCGTTCGGTGCATATCGTGTCCTGGATCCCAGCTCGACCCTTGGAATGAGGGCCGCAGGAAACGATGCTTGCCGTGAGCTTTAGAGTTCACTCTGAGCCAGTCTTGAGGGAAGCCTTTGACCAAGGCTGTGAGGAGCAAACATTCTCGCCCAGCAGATCCACAGGAATTGGACTCCTGGGTGCAGTGCGGCCTCAGTGTCCAAAGGAAGGGGACACAGAGCACCGCACGGGGAGCACCAAAGCTGCTGAGCTCTGTGCACAGTCCTCCCCACCCCAGACAGTCGCGAAGCTGAGTCTGAGAACCCTGAGGCTAGGACAGGTACGCCAAGTCCCTACAAACAACGTTTTCAATCCTACTGTCTATCAAATTCGCAGAAGTTTTCCTTGAGTGATTAAATGGGAAGCAAATATTTGCAAGATTAGGCAACATGACTGAGGGTGCTATTACCCAAGGGGCTGAGATTTAATTGCACATCTTTTTCACCCAAATGTCAGGTCCCTGCGCTTGAAGGAGGCATGTCCTTCACCCAGCCTATTGGGGTCCCCCCGGTAAGGAGCTTTCACCAACTGTCCAGCAGGCTGGGGTGACCTGTGAAACTGTTTCAGCTGCCAAGCTTACAAGCGTGCCGCACTTGAAATCATACCCGACTTCCAATGACGGTTATAGCTCTAGGTTGCTCTGCTAATTAACCTCTGTAATTTGGTTCACATGAGAAATTGGATTTCTAGAAATTAGTTCTTTAAAATGTGTTTCAAATATATAAATGCCCTTTCAGAGACAGGGCTCTAAATGGAAAATAATGAAGTATAATATTAGCAATTAGTTTTTAGACAATTTATATAGATTATAAGAAAGGCAGAGCAGAGTCTAACACTAAATATATGTACAGGAGTGAAAATAGTCATCTAAAAAGTTAAAAATAATATAAACAAGGGATACAATTACTGTGATGACTTTAGAACAATAAAAAAACTTTCTCTGTATACTAAATTGTTTTGAGCGTTTGTTTCTTGTTTTGTTTTAATTGACATTATCCTTGAGGTTCTATGATTATTAAACCACAGTAATAGATTTTCCCTTGTTTTCAATTGAGATCTCTTAGGAAATATATGTAGTTAATACCAACTTTATTAAAATTAGTAATTTATTGTCTTACAAGGAAATCTTGTTAGATGATAAATACCACAAACCATTTACCAGAAGTGAGTTCAGGATCTACACTAGATGGTGCTTGCCCTTCTGACATTGTTTCCCCTTAACCTCCAATGGGTACTTCTGACTCAGTTTCCCCATCTGTAAATCGGGGACTCGCCATCAGCTCACAGCTTTGCTCAGAGCAGATTTTCCCCAACAATTCATGAAACAGCCAGATGCCACTGGAGACGGTGGATGCTCACATCGAAACCCACACCAATCCAAACAGAATCTCTTTGGACAAGACTCCACCATCAGTTTAGTTTAAATCTTTGGTTTCACAAATTTGGGTGTACACTGGACTCTCCTGAGAATTTCCTAAAGACTGAGTCCCAGGAGCAAAACTGGCAGAGTAACACTTAGAATAGAGTTTCTAAATCTTTGTGCACGAGACTGCTCATTCTTTTTTTTTGTTTTTGTTTTTCGTCTGGTACCAGGAATCGAACTTACGACCTTGTGTTTGCTGGGCAGGTGCTTTTGCCACTGAGTGAAATCCCCAGCCCCCAAGGCTGCTCATTCTTGATGTCACCTTGCATGCGGGCTCATCCCCAGCTCAGGGGACTTGAGACTGTGCCCTTCCCCCAGCCTACTGATGATGATACTGTCTCTGCTGTCTGAAGGGCTCACACCTGGGTGCATGGAGTGTGTGTACTACTTGGACACGGCCACACAGCTGGCTGCAAGATAACAGCTCAATTCAATTCCAGCCTCCACCTCATTCACACACTCAGCTATGTGGGCCTTGTCAGCACTGTCATATTCTGTCCACACAATGACAAAGGTTGTACAGCTGTCTTTGGATGTTGTATTAATTAGATTTCTTATAGTTGGAATATAATACCTCACACCCACAAATTAAAGGAGAGGCTTAATTTGACTCAAGATTTCTAGGAATACAGTCCATGGTAAGCTGGGTCTATAATGAAAACATAATGGTGAGAGGATATGGTGGAACATGAGTGTTTGTTTCAGAGTAGCTTGAAAGCAGAAGAGGACAGCAGTGCCAAAGGGGTGAGCAACCACATATAGAGCCCAAGGCTAGACCCATGGGCCACCGAGACACACTCAGTGTGTGCTACACCAGTCCCCTGGGTGGCCCCCACATCAAATCAAGGTAACACAATCAAGCTTAACCAACACAGATGTTCTCCTAAACAAAATATATAACAACTGAGTAGAGCTCCATTTTGTATTTACGTCATTTCTCAGAAAATGGATGGATGTTGAGACCACAATCTGAAGTGAAATGAATCATACATAGAGCGTTAAATATCAGTGGCTCTTCATATGACAACCCACAGATATGAATAATTTAAAGGGCAAACTAAATAGATGGTAGGAAATGAGAAGGTAGTGCTTGTGGAGATGGAAGGGGTGGGGGATTGGGAGACAAGAGGGAGAAGGGAAAAGTAAGTAAAACAATCAGGATGATTCATGTATGTGCTAATTCCAAAGGCTGAATGAAATCATTGTGTACCACACAGATTTACCAACAATAAAAACCCTAAAAGTGTTGCTAGCACAGGGAAGCTGTCTGACAAATGTGTATCGACAATAGTGGAAGAGTATTTGCCTTCAGCACAAAGTTGTAATATTCCCCTAAATCTTTCCATCTCTGGGCCTTGCTTAGCCCAGAGAGTCTTCTTCCATGGAAATGTGACCAAACTTAGCGTGGACCTAGATTTATTTTAAGAAAAGATCAGAAGAAAAACTTTTCTGTCCTTTAGAATTCTCATAAAATATATGACTCTGGGAGCCCTGAAGATGTAAGGCTATTGGTAAATATCCTAAAATTATTTCCTTTGTAAACTTTCTTAACCTCTTAACAAGAGGTTCTCTATAAACAGTATAAACTTTCCCATAAAATCACAAAATACAATTGCAACAGTAGCTCTTAGAAAAGAGGATAAATCCTGAAACTGCCAGCAAATCTCAGAATTGGGGAGCAATAGCCAAAATAATCTTTAATTTCCTGGTGATAGGTTTATCACTAAGCAACCCAGTGTCCTAAGATAAATTACAAAATTTGTTGAGTTCTCAGTTATTCTATTTATAAAGAGAAAGTGATATTATCTTCCTTGAATAATTCATAGGACTAGCACAGAGAAAAAAATAGCTGTACAAAGTTTAAAAATTAAAGAGTACTATAAAACAATAAATCGTCATTGTTATTATTTATGTGATTTATACTCAAGCAGAATGTAATCAGCATGCTACTTAAATTAGTTTCTTGTTACTAAATATATTCCTAGGATTTTCTGCTTCAAAACCACTGTTTCAAAATGCAAATAAAGGTTGCATTTTAAGTTATTTTTCACTCATATTTGTGAAGTAATATCTCTAAATCAAAGTTTTTATGTGATTAACTTTTGATCATCATAAATAAAAATTGTTGAGATTCATCAGAATTCTGTTTTCTTAACATAAAGTTTTCTTGATAGCCTCTCAGTATTTGAATGTCTCATATGAAAGCTACAAGGTATAGGATATGTTCAATATTTCATTGAAAATATACAAAAGTGTCATTATTTCCAGAGAATTTCAGAATTTTAGTGCATAATGTGGTACTTAATTTTATCATAATTATCTAGATCAGCTAAATGCTGAGTCTTTGGGGAAGCAGCACAAATACAATGCCATTATTTTCACATATTAAAGTGTCCTACACATCCATGCACCTTCCAGTGTTACAATGGCTTGGCCCAGGGGTGTCGCCCAAGGTGAAGCACTTGCATCAATGCTGCCATGACCGCACTCTGCACGATTCTGTCTCATACAGCATTTTACTGCTCTTACCTCCGAGGCTGCAATCTAGTACTTGAGCACTGAACACATACCACACTGTCACTCTACTGCATGGAGGAGTTTTTAAAAGAGATTTGTATTTATAAAAATATTTCTGTGAGACACTATTTTAGAGAGCTCATATCTGCGGACTTGTGCAGTATGTGTTCTCTGTGAGAGGCTCGTTTCACCGGGCAAGTGTCCCCTGGGCTCACGGGTGTTGCCATCGGAGTCCGGGGAGGGAGCGCTGAGGATTGACTGTGCACACATGTGGAGCTTCAGTGTGCACCTTGAGTGAGTCCTAGAGGTCTTCGCACCATGCCCCATCCAGGACTAATGGTCTGGTCCACTTACAAGTGTAAGAGGTTATAGCCCAAGTTAAATGTTCTTGTCGTAATGACACCAGGGGCTCCTGTCTTGGGATGTGTTTCTTTCAATACCTCTCTGAAAACTGACACAAAATAAGCTCCAGAGACAATCCTCAGGAGAGTACCATCTCTGGAGACTCCATCAACACAGCTGAAAACCCACTTGCATGGTGCCTCAGGTGCACATCATACAATAGAGCAGGAGAAATTGCCTGCGAATCAAGACACATTCCATATAAGGAAGCACTCCGCTTCTCAGGGATAAGGAAGGGTCAGGGGACATAACCAGGGACCAAACTCATTGCATGTCCTCCTGAGAAGTCATCTCCTTTGCAGAGAGGACAAAAGGGCTTCTTTGATACCCAGTTGTGACATTTCTGGCTTTCTTTTTACATTTTTAAACTTAAGTGGTCTGTATTTGCCATATATAATGATTACATTTATTTTGGGAAGTTCACACACACACACACACACATATATAAATTCTCTCTTTTGCTTTTCTCATTTAAGAGAAACTGTGTGATAATTAACCTTCTATATCTGCCTTGACACAGTACTCTCTTAGAATTTCTGGCTTCCACCTGAATCTATGCACATATTTGTTTTACAGATTAAGAAAACCCAAGACTTTCCCCTCACCAACTTCAGTGACGGGAGGAAAAGAGACACAGTAACCCCTGCTGCAGAGCTATTGCCTCCCACTGCAGGGGTTCACTGTGCTGAGGACCCAGATGTGCCTGGTCTCTGTCAACCAGTTGCACCATCAGCAGGGGGTGCAGGGAAGCCAGATGCTCAATCACCCCATGGCGATGGTGGTCCTCGGGTGGGAGCACCAGGACTGGGCTTTCTGTGTTGGACCCTGGTTCTTGTCCATGGTTTTCTGGTCTCTCTGATTATGTGCAGAATCTGGTTTTTGTGATTGTCTAGATTTTTGAAATCTCCAACACGTTTTCAATAAAATTCCTTCCAATCAGTGATAGTTTTCACAGTTCGCAACTAACATAGAATATTTCCACTTATATAGAACTAAAGCCACTCTGCAATAGACTCAAGTAAGGGGTGCTTTTCACTTGCACCTTGGGGTCCTGAAGCGAGTGTATGATTCAAAATATTTTGATGCAACAACATGGGAGGAAAGAACTAGTGGAAGCCTCAGAAGACCCCACATGTACGGCAGGTCAGGCTCTGTGCCTCCTTTCCTGCACTTCTCAGATGAATACTTGGTATGCTCCAGTCAGTCACGGAATGTCAGTAAGGATTATTTGCAAACTGTTTGCAATTTTTTGGAGTTACACCTGCAGTGATACCATTCAAGAATGGGCACACGTGCTACAACTGTAATTATACACCTATCTCTTATTTCCCCAACCAACTTCCCACAATTAACTGCCTTGCGTGTTTCATAAAGATTTGAGTTTGTTTGAAATATCAATATTTTCCTCTTCAAATTGAATGTGTTGCCTAAACAGACAAAGCGACTCTACTGGGCTGTATTTTTTATTGACAATTGATACTTCACAAAGAGAGCCAAGTGTTTTTCCCATCTCTATGGAAATGTCAGTAATAATAAAGCAAGGATGCTGTTCATAACGATAAATAATAACTAAAACAACAGAAGTCTTTGTCTTTGTATCTTTTCAGTACATGTGGGTTAGGTAGCACAGGAATTATTGCAAAATACTTTCCAAATATAAAATGGAAGAGAATTTTAAAATAATAACAAGAATTTCACTTCCCTCTTTTAAATTCCACAGACATTTTGTTTTGTTTCTGTTAACTTCAGGAGTTTTCTATGGCTTTCTTGAACTAATTCACATTAACTGGTACAAATAATAAGTGGTTAATTCCTAACACCATAGGGTCAATTTTTTCTATAATTTCAGATTTCCATTTCCCATGAAAGAACTATCAGCAAGTCATGTTTCAGTGTGAAATTTTCCTTTCTTTTCTGATTCCTAATATCTTGGACTTCCCTTGAAAGCTAACTGAAAGGTGGCAACTTTCAAAGAGATTCACACAGAAAGGGCTGATCCCTTTCAAGTCCCGCTCTCAGTAGTTTCCCAGTGGTCAAAGAGATAAGTACTCTGTCAGAAGCGGAGTTGTGGGAGCAGAAGCCTGGGGCAAAGGCCACCCAGATATTTTCTCTCTTGATCCCTCTACTGCTTGTGCTCAGGAAGGAGAGCGCGTTTGCCTGCCTAACCAGAGGTATTTGACCTCACAAGCTACCTGATGCCCTTTCACATGCAACTCCGAGGAAATAAAGACATCGTATAATGAGCTAATAATGCACGTTAGATTTATCCACTTATGTCGCAGTGCGAAAGGCTTTCTTTTTCCCCCTCCGTCACTTTATGGCTCATTTATTTAACTTAATGTCCTCATTTTCTGGAAAATGCAGAGATGTATATTTAATCACCAAGAAGATTAAAGTCAAAACTTAAATTAAAAGTGTAATTTTTGATACCCTGTTTCATTGTTAGAAAGTACTCTCAGTGTTCTTTTATGTGTACAGATAATTACGCATGCTAGTGTGCTGCGTGCAGACAGCCTGTAGCCTCAATTAAATATTATAACTACTTAATAAAAGGCAACAAGGATTTTTGCAGTTAGTAATTATAACCATAACCTGGAACTGAAACTCTCGATTCACCCTCAGACTGCTTAATATGTTAGAAAATGAAATGGTGGGGACCACTGTCTCTCTGAGAAACCGTTCATGACAGAACGATTGCAGCATGATGAGAATTTCCTGCAACTGTTTTGGTAACGGCATGGAACTTTTTCCACCCTTTACCCCTCTCCCCAGGAGTACAGCAAATGTACTATTTGAGATTTGAAGTTATTAGACTGAAATCATTACGTGTTATATTCTATGTAAAATTAAGACGACCACTTTTTTCAATAATCCACAGACTTTTAAGATTTTAACAATGGCATATTAAAAGATCAACTGAATTCTTAATAGAATTTTAAGTAGATTAAGGTTAAATTCAAGACTAAAATGTTTTCAAACTAAGGGGGAATGAGCAATAGTGAATTTTTACATTTTACATTTCTTGTAATGATAATACAAAATTTTAAACATAGCACATCATCCTTTATCTGAGAAAACCAAAAAACCCCTCAGACACTTCAAATTAAGATTTAACCGGCCATTTCATAAAGACAAAATTGTTTTTAAAAAAAAATTCCACTGAATGCTATGTTTGGAAGCACAATTAAAGTATAACTATCTAATCTTATACCCAGTGTCTGAAACTCCTGGAAGTTAATCACAGATTAAAATAGCCCATCATAAAACTTCCATAAACACAAAAAGTACTCAACATTAATAGAGGTCTTGAGAAAAATTTTTCCAATATCTAATTTTTATTTAGTTAACATGGCCTTTGAACTGCCCCCCAATCTGCCATTACACTTGTTCATTATAAGGCAGGATTCCCAGAAGCCTATGTGAAGGGCTCTGCCATTCTGATAATTGAGTGAAGCAGAGTTTGTCAGACTTTTTGCTCAGGAGAGCCACATGAATGATGCAGAATAATCACATTCGCCATTCATTATTCCTGTGCTTTCCCCGCTGTCTGCTACCTGATTGCTTTGAATCCAGATTTCTTATTCAACAGGTAATATTTTTGTTTTCCCTTGTATTTATTCCAAGCATGTCAGCCTAAATGTCTTCTTATATTTTTGATCTATTTGGAATAGACCCACATGCACTTCTCTACATTTTTGACCATGTTAGTGTCAGTGTGCCTTACTTTTCTTAGTTATTAAACTATTGGATTTTGTTAACAAGATATTTCCACTAACCATGTTATTACTCATGTTCTGGGAGTTTATAAAGATGCAACAAAACTTTTAACAGTTATGTTAGGATCCAGGCAATTTTTGCAAAAATAGACAGTAAGGATGAAGAAACAAATTAAAATAAAAGCTGAGATGAGGCAAGAGGACAAACCTCCAAGGAGATGCTGCCTCACAGATGACTTTGGGAATCAAAAAGGCTTATAGAGCCCAAAAGGACTGACCAGCATCTCTGGCCATCAGGCTGGCCCTGCATGCCTGGGAGGTAGCCACATAGCTTTCCAGTACCCTTTTGAATAGATTTTTTCTGTGGGATTGAACTGGGCATTGAACACAAGGCCTTCTCCCTGAGCTATATTCTCAGCTCTTTTTTATTTATCTATTTATTTTTTATTTTGAGATAAAGTCTTACTAAGTCAGTAAGTTCTCCAAGCTGCACTCGAATTTGCAATCCACTTGATATTCTTAAAATGCAATCCTTAACAGTTGGCAGCAGGACAGACTGAGTGGTTTGGGGCAAATCCCTTAGCTAATGTGGATTCCTTTTTCCACCATTAATGCTTGAACACCAGTAGATGTCCATCAAACCAAGCTCCCAGGAAGTGCATGAGTACATGCTAGTGGAATTCATCTGTGAAGTATTCATGCACTATGTGTGCAAGGTATCTGTAATAATAAATGCTTCACACATTAACTTTAGGTCTCACCTGCCAACATCTTAAAAGAAAGATGTGATATTTAAACATAGCCAAAGATGACTTACTTCCTTCAAGTTTTAAGTGGATGTGTACACATTGCAGATGAAATGGTCTACTTCACAAGGAGAATAAACTTCAGGACAAGCTTTGCAGACAGTCAAATTTCAAAGGAACATACTTGTCTCAAGTGGAGGGATACATTTTACAGTCTTTGTGAGTTGCTACCAAAAACTAACTACTCAGTACAGAAACTAAAACATAAAACTTGCAGTACAGGATGTTTAAACATGATAATACATGTTGACATAATTACTATGGACATCATAGAAACTTAAAAGTAAAATCAAGGGCAAATATGACCCAGCCTAGCAAATGTAGAAGCAGGAATAGAATTACCTGCAAATGAAATAAACATAGAGGATAAATAAAAGATTTCGGCAATGGGAGCTAAGACAATAGGGCCCTGTCCCACTGCCAGCCCAGAAAATTACCTGGTCTAATAAGATTTGACAAACCTCAGGGAGACACGCTTCCTTTAAATGCCCCATTCCTTACCCCCTCTGCACCTCCACACTGCAGAGTGTGTCTTGTCAGTTGAAACGGTAGAAAGTGAACTATTTTTATTTAAACTTTATTTTTGAAGCACGTTTTCCTGAAAATCTGGAAGGCACTTAATATAATAAATTGATGTGTAATTCTTTATTTCCAAAACTATCATCCAATTAACTCTAACATCAGGCTAGTTATAAACTCCCTCAAGTACTAAACCAACTTCATGGTTTCCTTGAGATTTATGAAATATGGAAAATGAGAAAAGATACAATCAGAAATCAAATTTCTCTTCTCCCTCACTACCTATTTAAGTCAATTTGCTTTGAGGGGTGCACCTCTCTTATCCCCTACAAAGTGCAGAAGGATCCTGCAATGTGTCCACTCACTGTCAGGTATCACAGAGTGCTCTGGTTTCCTTTACTCTCAGGAACTGTCTCACTTACCAATCACAGTTCCCTACACTGGATAAGAATTACAACATGAACCTCAGCCTCACACGATCTCGTGAGTCTGGCCACAGTTTAAGCAAGTACCCTGTGGTGAGCTTCCTTCCCATTTCCAGACCTAAGGTCCACCTCTTCCACCCACACCCCAGAGCGACTGAGGACCACTAAGGATACAGAACAAGTGTTTGCACTTACTTGCTACTGCAAGTTGGAGTGTTTTCCCTGCCTCTCCTCTCTCTCCCCTACAAAAACTCCAAACCATGTTAACTCCATGAACTTGACCCTATTTGGAAGTAAGATCTTTGCAGGCAAAATCAAGTTAAATGAGATGTGTTCTGTTATGCAGGTCCATGTGACCAGTGTCATTTATAAGAAAACAGATGCTGAACTCAGAGTCACAGGAAAGAAGACGTGTGATGAAGAAGGCTGAGCTCAGACTGATGGGTCTCCAAACCTGAGTATGCCACGAACTCCCAGACACATGGTAGTCACGTGGGGTAGATTCCCTAGAGGGAACCAACCCACGGACACCTCTAACTTTCAGCGTCTGTAGCTGCTAGGAACTAGACTGCTATCATTTTTAATTGCACCCCACATTGTGTGGTACTTTGTTAGGGTGGTCATGGCAAGCCCATGTCCTTGAAAGGGAGGGGTAATGGAAAGGAAGATTGACTCATAGTCATATGTTTTTCTATGCCGTCATTCTGGTGCAATGTGTTCTAAAGGTGTTATTCTAAGAAAAACAAAGAAAGAAAGCAGGTCCGTCTATTGAGATATGCACTGCTCCTCCTGTACACCCAGCATGCTCCTTGGGAATCAGGAAGCCGGCAGCCCTGTCCGTAGAAAGCCCTCCTTCTTATTCTTCTTTTCTGCTCTGTAGTTTGGGAAATCAAGGGCTGCCTCATCTGAAACAGTGAGGGCTCACACGATCTCCACTCACGTTTTGGGAACTTATTAGTACTTCTCTATCAATGCCTTTCTTTCTACAAGTAGGAGGTGACTGATTTTTCTGCAAAAATGACAGAATCAAAGAGAAGCTGGCAATCTTACACAGCAGGTGCAAGGTGCCCAGCCCAGAAATAAAGTCCTGTGGGCTGAGGTGAAGGAAGAGCTGGAAGAAGGACTCCCTGGCCATCCCACCTATCTATAAATTCCATTAGGTGAATTGTTTCAACAAAGCTACCTCCTGTTTGCAGGGTCATAGCTGAAGGCCTGGTAATAACTGACTTGGCTTAAATTCAGGCAACTCAAAGAAAAAGCTTTCGGTCAAGAGCCATCTGCCCAGCTGTCTCCTGTCAGTAACATCTATGCATGAAAATTGGTGAAGGCATACATATGAAATATCGTTCTGAAGGCTCTCCTTCTAGAACAGATCTTAGTTGGTTTTTTTGTTATGTTTTGTTTTGTTTTGTTTTGTTTTGTTTTTTTCCAGTACTGGGAATCAAACTCATGACCTCACGCTTGCCAGGCAGGCACTGTGCTGCTGAGTTAAATCCCCAGCCCCTAGAACAGATTTTAGAATATAATTTATTGAGAAAAACTAAGAGAAATATTAAGAATACACTTCTAGGACCTCCAAAGGTATAGGAAGAAGTCATTTCTCTGAGTCAGGGAAACTAGTTCAGGTGAAGAGAAAGAACAGGAGAGATGAATGCAAAAAGAGCTAGGATTTGGAGGAATTCAGTGATGGACTCAAAATCTGTATCATTATAGTCAAGACAAAGAAATTTACCCTCAGGAAAAGTAAGCTCATTATGTAAGATAAAGTTAGAAGAAATGAGAAAATTCCAAATAAAAAAAATCTATAAACATCATCTGCATTTAGCTGATATAAGTGAGGGACAGGAAATAATTTTTTGTTCTTTGTTGCTTTTAACAAAATAGAACAAAATAGAGACAAAACAATGTGAACAGCACTGAAGTCTTCTATACACAGAGAGATCTCCGAAATGTTAATGTGCAGTTTTGACATCAAGAGTATGCACTTTGTGGCATCTGTATTTTTCATTTTTATTTTGAGGAGAACCCTTCAGACGTGAACCGTTAGTCACGAAGTTCTGGTCGTCATCAGTGGCACCTGGGTTTGCTCTAGACGCAGCCTTCTGATGTGTGGTCTCCTCGTGGACCCCTTCCTTGCTCTCACTCTACACGCTTGGGTCCACTTGCCTCGTAGATCTATCCCACCAGCCTCTGAAGCCTTCACACATTTCCCTGTCACAGCACTTCAGCCGCCATCTAGACCCAGGTGATGTTAAGCAGGAAGTCACTGTGGTCACGTATCAAACTTGTCTCACCTGGTTTGGAACTCCAGTGAGAGGTTTGTTAATTCTTCATCCTCTACGTGTGCTGGACTCACTTTCCTCAGCTCACCATTTCTGTGTTTGTTGAGTATCACAGATAATTTCCTCTTCTCAGTCAGCTCCATTTCATCGGTGTCCTTTGTCACACCCAATTCCATTTAGTGTCTTACATCTGGAAGTTCTCCTTGGTTCTTTTACAGATATCCTGCTTATGCTTCATGATTTCTTTCTCTGTGACCATGTTTTGAGAGTAGTCTTACATTTCTTTAAGATCTGGTATTTCTTGTGTGTGTGTGTGTGTGTGTGTGTGTGTGTGTGTGTGTGTGTGTTACACTAATATCTGATTTCTCAAAAGGTTTTTTTTGTCTTTTTGAAACAGTCTCGCTATGCCATTCAGGCTGGCCTTGAGCTCACTTTGTAGCCCACGCTGGCCTCAAACTTGCAACAATCCTCCTGCCTCAGCCTTTTGAGTGCTGAGATTACAGGTGTGCACCACCATTCCCGGGCTGAGAAGGCTTTATTTCTGATGTGTCTTCTTTGCAGAGTCTCCACCATAGTCCTCTCATTTCTTCATTCCCTCATAAAATTGGACTCTGAGTCCACATTTTCCAAAGGACAAAAAGGGAGAATTTTATTTTTTGAGACAGGGTCCGGCTTTGTAGCCCAGGCTGGCTTTGAACTCTTGCCTCAGCTTCCCGAGTGTGAAGATTACAAGCATGCACCACCATGCCTGGCACAAAGGAGAATTTTTTGAGTTGAATGATGCAGGTGAAATTCTCCAGAGGATTTGTATTTCTTTTCACACAGTTAACTTTAAAGCAAAAGCTGGTTTGGTGTATTACGTTTTTTACTTATTTTTATGGGATGTGGACTGTGAACATGAAGGGCAGGATTTTCCTCTAATTTTCCTTCAAGGATTATGAGAGGGCTGTGTGCTGTGTGCATCTGCATGTTTGTGGGTTTCCGCTGTCAGTGTCAAGCTTATGGACAACTTCCCTTCATCATCTGGAGGAATAGTTGGACTTTACTTTCCCTCCACAGCTAAGCTGAGCTTTGGCCCGCACAGGCATGGGTCTGTCTGGGAGTCTTCTGTCTGACTGACCCACATTTCCAGGGCCCAAGATGTTCTGTCCTATTTCCTGCAATCTGAGAAGCCATGAGTCCAATTTGAAAGTCAACTTTCTCAGATTATATCCCCCAGGTCAAATCTATTTCTGCATTCTACTCGCTATCTAGGTTTCACTGAAGAATCTCTTCTTTCTTCCTGGTGTCATGATTCATTCTTTCTAGTTTATGTGATTCATTCATTTCTGAAACCAATTTTTCAATACATTCAGAATTTTTTAAATGTTCATTGGTGAAAAGATCAGCTAGAGTATCTAGTCTCCACATTTCCAGAAATGGAAAGTTGGGAGGACTTAGATTCACAGAAATTTAATAAAATAGTGCAAATAATTGCATACTTCACAAAACTTAGCCTATATCTGCCCGAAGTTTCTGACTTGCTTTAAATTTGATATTAAAATATATCACATTTCAATTCTTTAATCTGTTTATTGAAATTACGTATTTACAATTTAACACATATTTGGAAACAAGGTACTATTTTAAAAATATCCCGTCAGTCGCCTGGGAAACTGATATGTGCAGATTTTAACAGAAACAGACCAAAGTGAGTGTAATCCAATGTATCATAATGAACCACACTGCATAAATTTCAACAGATAAGTACAAGGTTTCCATTTCATCACTGTAACAGTCTTTTTAAATGGTGAGCTGCATGTGTTATCTTATGCATTCATGAGATGGGTTGAACATTGCAATATTACAACTACACTGAATATGTCACTGTGAACAAACTCTATATGGAGGTCATTGTGCAGAATTCATTCCTTATGAGTTTCAGCATGTATAACCTTACAAGGTGTTGCCTATCCATATTCCCTAAATGGTAGCACTCTGCTTTCAAAGTTAAGAAATTCTCCAACCTGGTCATTCATACCAGTGATGGTTGCTAAATGTGTACAGATTGAGTAATCTGAGTGATTAATCTCAGTCTCTGGTTGATGCATGTAGTTGGGGGAATAAGAAAGGTTCCTATCCAGATTAGGTAATTTCTTATGTGTTTATATCTACTTCCCAAAGCTTTCCTTTGGAGATGACATGTACCACTGTAGTGTTATAGATAGACCTACATGCATTCATGGTAAGTGTTAAGAAACTCGAGATGAAGTTCCTTTGGGGTAGAAAACTTGGGACTCTAATCATATTCACAAACAGACCATAGATTTGGGTGCTGGCACTTTTTACCAATAATGTCTTCACCAAAATCCTGTGGAGATGCATTTCTTTTAGCCTGTCTCATTCAAAGCGTTAATTCTCCACGGAGACAATACGGTGACACAGAATCACCACAAATATCCAAGGGTCCAAGCTCTCCCGGCAGCAGGATGGATATGTGAGTTCTCTTCCGCTACCTCGTCATCTTCACAGTGACTCTTTCTCTAGTTTCCGCCCACCTACTAGACACGTGGGCACCAGTAGACACTGCTTCCACCTCCTTGAAAACGCTGAGGTCCACCTCACCCTCCAGCTTTCCACAAGCAAACTGCTTCCATTTCCCTTTGTTTTTTTTTTTTTTTCTAGACTCCCTTACCTCCTTTTTTCAGGGTTCTCTGTCTTTAACATGCGCAGTGATTGTGGCTATTAACAGCCAAAACAGAAACAAAAGTTGCACGACAGTAGGAGGGAGTCTTTCTCCAATGCCATCTCAATCCCATGCTCCTCTTTGGACTTTTGAGGGGCTCTGCTGCTTTCTGCACTGTGCTTTGCCTCCTATGGGTGTGACTTCTTCATCCACCCTGAAGAAGAAGCACTGAGTGCACACCCTCTTCATAAAGACTTGCTCTGTGTAATGTGCCGCAGGCCAGCTCTGTGGTTAAAACTCAGTCACATGGTCGCACTTCACAGAGCAGAGGTGAGGAAAGGAGCCTATGTTATGTTTTGCAGTCCAGGACGTGGAACTGGGTCATTGGTCCTTCTGCTGGCAAATATCTCTACCTATGCCCCTCAGCTCATCCTCTCTCTGACCTATGCATTCAAATTTTGCTCCTTTTTTTGGACTGTTCTAGCTATAAACGCTCCTTCAAGCATGACATTTCCTGTGCATAGAAACACATTGGTACTGGATCTCTCAGAAATTACCCTCTGTCCGCTTTCTAAACCCATGTCATTGTATCATCATCTTCACCATCATTCTCATCCACCCTTACTCTTTCTTCTCCAAATCTCCCATTCAACAGCTGTGGGAGAAGAGTCACTACTGACCTCTAGAGCTCACTTGCATTTCCTGATTCATGTTCCCTCCATCGCAACTTGGCTGGTCAAGTCTTTCTCATGCTTTGGATACCACTACCTTTCTTCTTCCTCATCTTTCTGCTTCCTCTTCTGGTTTTACGGACTTATGTGATTCCATTCAGGGGACCCACAATCCCCAGGGTAATCTATATATCTTGAAGGTCGATGGGTAGGGAATTTAATTACATCTTCAAGTCCCTTTTTCCATGCATGCAATGTAATCACCTTGGGACATCAGAGTATGAAAGTTACAGGGAGCAGTCTCCTGTCTACCGCACTGCCCTAGGTTCAAACCACTTAACATGGCAAGTGGCAGAATACATCAATCTTGGTTGGAAGTTTTCCTTTAGGGCTTGAAACACTTCACTTCAAGCTCTCCTTGACTGTAGGGTTTGTTTTGAGAAGTCTGCTATAATTCTTATGGGCTTTCTTTTATAAGTGATTTGTTTCTTGTTGTGGTTATAATTTAAGGAAATTTTTTGTGATCCATTTCCCACTTTATTAACCTTCCAGGCTTTTGGGCACTTACACAGACCAGTGTCCCAATCTGGCTGGGATATTGCTGATTTATGGGTGTTATTCCATGATGAAAATGAACAGAATCTCTCTTAATATCCCAATGTATTTCAGTTTGGGCAATAAGCTCAGTTGTCACAAACCTGCATCTCATGCCCTACTTCTTGGTTTCTCACCTGCTAGTTTCCAGAAATTTACAGCATATTTCAGGACTCTTTGCTTTTATTAAGATTAATGAGATCAGTGTCTCCCAGGATGCTCTTATCCTACATATTTGTCTGGGATTTTATTTATTTCTTGGACTCTTTTTTATCCCACTACTGACAATTTTTTAATATTTTTTTCTCTTGCTATATATATATAATACATAATATATATTATATATAACGTATGTATATATATATATATATATATATATATATATATATATATATACACACATATGATTAGAGAGAGTCTCTTCTTTCCCATGACGATCCCATCTGGAGAGGAATTGGGAGAACAGGCAGCAAGCAGCAGGCAGCAGCTCTAAATATATTTGGAAAGAACCCAAATGCAAGGCTCAAGTGTCAGACACTCAGTGTAGGTCTGAGCCCCAGGAGCCCTTGGTGTCACTCCCTGGGATGAAGACAGAGAAGCCTGAACCCAGGAGATCCAGTCCGTCCCCACGAGGGAAGATCTTCCATGTCCTGATTCCGAAAGGGCTTTGGAGGAAGAGGGATTAAACCTCAAGGTGTCTCTGAAGTCTTGGGCTTTGTGTTCTCAGACAGAATCATGCTAGCACTGACCTCGTTGAAATAAGATGCAGCTGTACAAGTACTTTGGTCGACTTTGTCTTCGCTCTGAGGGAGTGGTGAGGCCGTCTGCATTAGGTGCTCAGCAGCAGGGTTCAGTGGGGCTGCACAAGAGTGAACAGGCCGTGAAGTCGATGGACTGTCTTCCTCCGCCTTCTCCCCTTGCATTCCAGGTGAGTCTTCTGAGGGGTCTTTTCTGAAAGCGTGTCAGGCAGCAAACTGAAAAACGTGCGGACGGGTGATGCCTGTTGCACCTGGTGGACAGCCGGCCTGCTGCAAGTGCTGTGCATCGATGCTGTGGCTATAATTAGATGGCTGCGGTAAAGGGGAATTGAAGGGAGCACTAACAAAATTGCTACGCATGCGAGCTCTGCGCTAACTTTGTGCGGGTTGTGTAGCTCGGCGTCTCTAGGCAAGGCAGCTACTCAGCTTCCTTGGCTAAAAGTCAGCGAAAACCTTCCTGCGGAGGATAGCATTTCCAGGCTCCATATTATTCGCTGGGACAAAATTCACAGTATTTGCAAGATTAGTCAACTAAATGCGCTCTTCTAAACAAGACTGATTGGACACGGTGTTTCTTGGAAAAAACCTGCCTTTTTTATACAGCTGTGCCCCCACCTGCCCACCCCACTTCACTTTTTCTCTCAGAATCTCTGATAAATTTTCCTCTTAGTGTATCTCTGGAAAGAATGGGCTGTATAACTCTTTACATTTTAACAGTATTGTTTTGTGAAATACTGTCAATGCTTTATTTTGTAATCAAATAATTACTGTTTTGAATTTGGAAAAATGCTAAATCCCTTGAGTTTGAGAGAGTTTGGGGTCTTCTTATGACAGAATGTAAAGTCTTTACATGAAAAATTGTTTAGTAAATAACTAATTTACATGTAAACAATGTTTGCATTCTGTAGGACAACTACAACCCAACCCACAATTACACTGTAAGTTGTGTAAGTGAAGCGTGAATCAAGAGCTCTATGAGATGAGTAGAAACTATTTTCCCGTACATACCAAATCTTCCGAAAGGGTCAGGAACAAGAGAACAGAGATTTATTTGTCCTTTTATGTGGTACAGGATTTTGCCATTCCTCATTCAATCCTCACACGAGAAATCACATTCACTGAGCAAGTTCTCAGGGTCTGTCACTGAATTTTTACATGGATGGTCCCATTGACTTTGTATCTGGAGGACTTGTGCTGTCCTCATTTTATAGATAATCCACAACACAGGGATGCACAGCAACATCAAAGTAGTCTGCAGGTAGCAGAGATGGGATGGCCCTTTCCAGGTTTTTCACAGGGAATAGAGTAGACAAGCTGAACTACAGGAAACACTGACTACAGGACAAACTATTTGGTACATCATGAATGGAAATCCCTGAATTCAAAGCATTCTGTGCACGCTTGCTCTATTAGTGTCCTTGGGAGCATGCTAGGAAGCCCCAAAGGAAGTAGTGTAGAGCCACGGAAGATCCTACTGAGCAGGAACCGTGGAAACTCCACCTGAAATTGACACATGCGCACTATGTGTGGGCACGTGAAATTGGCACATGGCACTACAGCTGCCTGAGAACTGCCACAGCATCCCTTCTGTTCCACATGTACATCCGCTGCCTTTGAGAAGCCACACTGATACTCAGTTGGCAGAAGGACTTGTCTAAAGGGCTGTATGTGACCAGTCTCATATGGCATGCATCTTGGAAGAATAGCTCCAATTCTGGACCAAACTGGAACTGAAAAGCAAGACTTCTCTGTGGACTGAGAAGTTGACTTCTTAAGTGCAGCTTGGATCTGAGTGAAAGAGTGCTATAAGAAAGCTGAGAAGAAGCTTCCAGGCTCTCATGATTTAGAAGTCCCCAAATGTCACTTCCCCTCATATTTTGTTGGATAAGAACTCACTATAACAAGCCCATATTCAAGGTAAGGGAAAGGCACTGCTTTATTTTTAATGATGACACTAAGAAAGAATTTGTGGTTATCTCCAATTTGCTAAGAGAACATGAGTAGAACAAAATTTTAAGTAAATACAAAATAATCTTCTTTGTTAAGGCAAAATAGCTGTTACAGAACTAGACTTCCTGCTGTACACAACACTAATTACTTTACTTTAACTATAATAATACTGCTAATAAATAAAGTGTAACCTGACACATACTCTCTGATTAGAGCAATAAATTGAAACATACAGCAGTCAAGAAGTTTGTTTCTGACATAAAAATATACTCTACTATCCCTTGTATAGAAATGGAATAGTATAGAGTCTGAAAATGGAAATAAATAATGCTATTGGATTTATAAAACACAAAGATAGTTCAGTAAGAAAAGCACAGAAAAAGGCTAGTTGTTTCAACAAATGGTGGCATAAAAAAGTGGATACGGATGGAAAAATGTGACCCTCAGTGCAACCACACATCACACACAAAGAGTCCACAATGAAATACAGACAAAATGTCTACAGAAAAGCCCAGGGGAAATTTCCAAATATTGTGGTAAGCAAATAGTTCTTAGTAAAAAAAAAAAAGCACTAAGCATACAAATTTAAAATTACATTTCATCAGGATAAGACTATGCTCTTTGAAAGATATAAATAAAATGTGAGATTTAAACACACTGAGAAAAAATATCTGTGATGCTTTGTCATATCTGACAGAAGACATATACATAATGTGGAAAAAAACTTTGAAACTGAAAACAAAGAGGACAAAATCAAATATAAAAATAATCTTGAACTTCATATTATGGAAGAAAGGAAAGGAGAGAAAGAGAGAAAGAGGGAAGGAAGGAAGGAAGGAACCAATAAGAAAATAAAGATATTTCATGTCATTATTCATCAAGAACATTAAACTGATACACACACTGTTATGATTGAAGTTAAGGAATTTTTCTCTATGGCTAATGAGAGTGTAAAATTTTCAACTGTTGGAAAATAATTGTCCATGAGTCTCTACTCTGACTGAACATTCATTGTCTTGGTGCTTTATGAATACAAATCTCATAGTTTTCTTTGCAAGAACTGTTTCTCAGGGTTGGTGTTTGTAATAAGTAACTTTGAGGAACGGGGAAATGTTATTATTCAAGACATATTTCAGGTTGGTTTACTCTTTAAATTAGAGGGCTCCTCAAGATAATGGCACCTTTTCTACCAAGTTTAGGCTTCCATGTAGGACTTGTGCCACCCCTACTGGACTAGAAGCACAAGATACACCAACACAATTGTGATATTCATGCTACTTGCTGTACTGTGGATAAGAAACTCCTTGTTTTCTGACCCAGGGGTCTCATGTCTTCTGCCTGCCTCTATAAAACATTAATAGGCTAATTCTTAGTATCTCAGTAGGTTTAAATCCCACACCTTACAAACAGCTATTTAGAGAAAATTTTCCTTTTCCAAATGTAGTTATACTGCTGAGGGTATAGCTCAGTTGTACAAGTACCTGCCCAGCAAGTTAAAGTTCCCGAGTTCGATTTTCAGTACCAAAAAAAGAAAAGAAAAGAAATCCAAATATAGTTATACTGTATTTAGACATTTACATGATCAGACATCTAAGTTATTTTTCTGAGAGAAATGAAAACATATATTCACAAAAGTTGCATGTAAATTACATTGAACTTTATGCAGTATAAGCAGCCATTGGTATATCCATTCAATGGACTGCTACTCACCAATAAAACCAGCTAATAAAGCAACATGGATGAATCGCAAAGACATTACAGTTAGTGAATGACACAAAAGAGCCATACTCCACCACTTCATTTATGTTTTTCAGCTGAAAATTAATTAACAGTAACATATTTTCATTTGTGGGAGAGGAATGAGATTTGCCTTGAGGATCTCACTTGAGATACTACATTGCAGATATATCTTGAGACTTCCAACTGAAAATGTTAAACAGTTTCTTAAATATTTACTTGTAAGCAATATTCTGGGAGAACAGAGGGAGGAAAAAAGATCTAGTTGTGTTCAGTGAAGCCAAAGAAAGCTCATATTTTATAGAAACTGAAATGGAACAGAAAGCTTCCTATCAATAGCTCCCGTAAATTGAGGGCAGAAGGAGCCTTTTGTGCCTTTGGAAATGGACATAACGTGGATTCCATGAGGAGTTTCAATATCACCAGAGTAGAATCTCAAAATATAGAAGGCAGAGGAGTCATGGAAACTGATGAAAGAAAAAAGTACTGTTTTGTCAAGCAGGTTATAAATAACTGATAGCCAATAGAGACAGGGCAGGCTAGCAAGTGGGATTTCTGACATCTTCTGGTATTTTAATTGACGAGACTGATGCACCCATTGAAGCCAGTAGGGGTCATACAGGAAGGAAATCTACACTCATCATTTACTCCATATTTGAAGAAGTGTTAAGGTTGTTTTTTTTTTTTTTTTCCTCTTGTTTTCTTTTTGTGGGAAGAGCCTAATATTTCCTGCTAGTGAGTACTGGGAGAAAGCTACAAAACCTGGTGGAGGTTGAATTTGAATCTGTAGCTATAATACCGTTTCTGTCATTTCCCCTAGGTTATATTGTACTATGGAATATCCTCACAGTCTTAGCAGATCATAACTGTAATGCGTTTCTCATCACTTGGCCTTTCCACTGTGGATTGTGAAGGTATAGCTTCTTGCTCCTTTCTTTCTAAAATCCAGACCAACAGTGCAGCTTCCGCTTGCAAGTATGGTTATCCAGAAAAGAGAAAAGTACAATCACCAACCCTCCGAGAGCCCTTCAGCCTCTTACTCAGAGAGCAGAAGTTTTGTGTGTTGAAAGGTGACACTTCCCCAAGAAGCCCAATAAAAGCAAAGATTTCCACGCAGAGAAAACAGTGTGTTCAAGGCTTTAAAGCACAAATTGAGCTCCCTGTTCAGGAAAGAGTAAAGCCAGTGAGCAATGTACACCCATAAGAGAAGAGATAAGAAGACAGCACACCGTGCTGAGCCGTCCCCTGACGAAAGGGGCACAGAGAGACGGTGACCACTGGTTAAGCACAGAGGCAGACACAGGGGCAATGCTGGCACCATGGGGTACAGTAGAAGCTTCCCCCCACCGAAGAAAACTGGGGATGAATTTGCTGAAACTCATGGGAAGAGTGGAGGGGTTGAAGCCTCCGTAACCAGGGGAGTAAAGGATGAAGAGTAGATCGGGAGGAGGTTGAAGATAAAAGTCGCAGTTCTGAACTTTGAAATATTGAGAGTCATCAGGTGAATATGTACAGTAGACCAAAGACAGTTTTAAGAATGAAGCTGGAAGGAAAGACAGATCAGACCTCTTCAGCGATATGTTCAAATGTGCAGAATAATTTTGGGATGGTCTGAGATGCCTGCCAATAAGGATAATTTAAGACTTTATCCAAGAGGATGATTTGTAGTTTAGAAAATCATTTGGACACCAAAATTAAGGGGAAGTAGGGCAACTACATAAGAATCTATTTCTCAGCAGAGTGAGAAATAATCTGGTTTTCACCCAAGGAGGTGGTCAGGATAATAACAGTGGGTAAGAGAGGAAATTAACTGTCTCAAGAGACGTTACACGCTGGACTTGCCAGTGCATTCTGTAAAGATGCTGACGGAGAGAGCGAGAAAGTTGAGTTCCTTGGTTGAAAGTTTTCATAGCATAAAAATCAAGACGGGAAAACATGAAGAATAACAGATGAAAGAAAAGGTGTTCAGGTTAGAATGTCTTTTATTTCCATGCTTTATACACATATAGGAATAAATAAGGAGAAAATTCACCAAAAGTGGGCATAGGATATGACATTGATAGCCAACACTGGGGATGCCAGCAGTCCAGGTGTGACTCCCAGTGAGGGCAGAGAAGCAGGCTGGGGGACAAGGGCCCACAGTTAACAGTAAGAAAGGTCAAAGGGCACATTCTCAAAACAGGAGCACATGTGCAACTACCTATCCCAGGAAAGACATTCAGGAGAGCTCACCAGGTCAGCTGGTGTTAGTCATTCAGTGGAAGTTCATTCAGTCCTTTTTGCTTATTAACAAGAAACAAATTCTGTGAAGGAGGCATGTTCCAAGCTGGAAATTTGAGCCTTCCCATTTGAGCCTTACACCCGGTCTCAGCGTGCCATCAGAGCGGGCATACAAAATGTGATCAAAATATGTAGCAAATGCTGAATTTATTTTAAAAATGTATATTACAGTAAAGGACACTACCTTAAATCCCTGTTGTGGTTTACATATGATCTCCCCCGAAAGTCCCTGGTGTTTAAAGAAGGGACTTTTGATGGGAGTTTGAAGGCTGTACTGAAATGTGCTATTAGGAGTGGGGTCCGGCTGGAAGAGACCAGTCAGTGGAGGGTGCGACCTGGAAGGGTGCATCTTCCTTGTAGGCTCCTCCCTTCACTCTCTCTGCCTCCAGGCTGCCATGAGCATCGCTGCTGCTCCTCCCCCATGGCCTCTGCTCCATGCCCCGCTGCCTCGGAGCCAGTGACTGTGGGCTGAACTGTGAGTAAGCCTCTCCTTTCCTTGCAGGTGTGGGGCATTTTGTCCTAGCTATGAGAAAAGTAACAGGCAATCCCCTGCAAAATACTTCCACTCACTTTGAATACATCCTTCCCATCATTCTTCCACTTTCTGAAGCAGTTCTGGGAGTCCTCTTTCATCAGTGTCTTTATGAATATTACTGCATTCACTTTCCATTCTGGTGGAAAGCAGAGACATAAAAATATGACAAGATGCCTTCTTCAAACATATCTGTCCCTATAGACTAAGTGTGACCTCCAGTATTTCCTGATGTCAAAATGACCATGAAATGTAAACATTTGGAATTCATTTAGGACATTGAGGCAGCCATGACAGTGCAACTGAAAATACCCATGAAAAGACTTCCAGAACTGCTTTGGAAAGTAGAAAGAAAATAAAAATGGGGTAAGTGTGTTTGAACCAAGGCAAAGTATCTTAAAAGGAATTAATGGCAATGTGTCTTTTACTGTATTTTTTTTTCAAATTTAAACATTCACTGTAGTTTGAAAATTGCACATGTTTCTGGTCAAATATAGTTTAGGAGAACCTGCTACCCAGGCCCTCAGTACCTTATGTGTACTGATAAATGGGAGCAGCATTGTTCTGTCTTCTAGTTTCTTCTGCCCATCTCTGCCTTGGGTAGAGAAACAGAGTGTCAGGCATCCAGTCCTGCAGTTTCAGGAGGCCGCAGAGGCAAAACCCCAAACCAAATGGTTTGGAAGGTGGGCCAGGAGGAGGAAAGTACTGACACTGACGCGAAGCTGCACAGCTTTATAATTTCCTAAGACGAGATTTAAAGCTTAGTGGAAAAAAAATCTCTTCATTTTGGTTGTTATTTGTTAGTTTCTCAGTCACCTAGAGTTCAACTTATGCTTAACACTAAAGCAACTCAGAAGAAGCATCATAAACTAGAGCACCAAGAGAATTCACAAAATAGAAGAGAACATCCACACTGTAAGAAGGCTGAAGTGACAAGGACCAAGCTGTGATTCCTCAAACAGGACATCACCTTGCCAGGAGGTGTTTAAAAAACACTGGTGTACAAGTTAAATTATAGAGTTTCAAAGCATGGCATAAAGATTAAAACTGGAAAACAAAAGATTTAGAGTTTGTGTCTAAGATGGTTGACTGGAAAACCAAAAAGGAGTACTTTAATAGAGAAGATGGCAGGACACAGAAGACTGAGCAACAAGCCCTTCCGCCCCAACTTTGTCAACTGCTTTTGTCAATAAAGTTTTATTGAAAACTTCATGTTGGTTCATTTACATATTGTCATGGCTGCTTCACTACAGTGGCATAGTTGAATAATTGTGACAGAGAGCACATGTTCCAACAGAACCTATTGGTATACTGTAGCAGAAGAGGGGAAAAATGTAGCAGAAGATGCACCCTGAGCCATTATACTTCAGTTTGATGGCTGCCCAGGTAATTGTTTTGGCTATAGTTCTTGTTACTTTTGTTTCTTAGAAATGACTGGTAACTCTGATCCATAAGCCGGTCTGTATGATGCATATTGGATAAACCGATCCTCAATTGACAAGCCATTCTGCCTAAGTACTTCCTGCTTGCTTATCCCATATAAACTCCAGACCAGAGCCTGACATTTTGGGAATGATCCCAATTAGTACCCGTACAAGTAAATAAATCTATCTACAAATCCAGGGTGTCATTTCAGTATCTCTTTGTCCACATTCTTATAAAAATATGAGAGAGACAATTAAACTACAACCACAAGGATCCTAGGAGGGTACGGGTAAACAAGTTACTAAACAAACAATATCAGAAGCATGGAAAAGAGATGACTTGGAAATTAGCATCTTGCTTTATTTGCTGGGAACAGGCTAATATGTCCTTACAGAACTGGGATGAGAAAGCAGACATCATGGAATCCTGAGTTCTAGAAAGGGGAGGAACAAAAACTTCATGCTATGGGAAGCACTGAGAATATACATTTTAATCTATTTACCGAGTTAAGGTCTTACTTAGGATTTTGTTATTTAATATTTCCAAGAGGGAAATTTTAAATGTTTCCCCTACATAACAAAATACTTAAAATTTTTCAGTTTTGGTCTCTACTCTTGCATAATAATCCTCCATGTATGAAATACCATTTTGCTTTTGCTGGATCAATTCTCAGGATCCTTCAGAAGTTTCACATGGTCTGCAGAAATCAAATCCTTTGGTATTACTTTAGAGACACTGCAGTGTTTTGTTTAACCACATATATACATGTATTTTTGTTTTATATTTCCTAATTTTTTTGGATGTTGTGAAACTATTAGCTTTCAGACTCTTTCATGAGAAGCATGCATTAAGCAATCTCATGCTATATAATTATCCAATTTAATTTATTTAAGAAATATTACAAATAAGAAAAAAGTAGAAATTAACTAATTCTCAGGAATCAATTTGAGAATAAAATTATAAACATAAAAATCAACTTGATGGGTAGTTATTTAACAAGTAGAAATACAAATAAAAGAAATAATTCACAGGATAATAAAAAGCTGCCTTATTGACCCAGAGTGAGAGTAAGATTCTCAAATCATTGAAAGCAGCAATTCTATAAATTTTATAAGCAGCAATTTACTATTTATTAGCATTTCCAATGGGATCACTACTACTCAGTCTAGGTTACTTTCAACTATCTGCAATCTCATTTAAAAATCTTACACTGATCTTTCAATCATGACAAGAATTGGTGAGTAAAGTTTACTCCTATATCATTTTGAGTTACAGCAGGACACTGATTATTGCATTATCGAGAGCCCCCAACTTTTCTTCAGTGATATTTTGTGAGTATTTAAATCATGATATTCAAACCTAAGGTTGCGTTATATGAAGCAAGGAGAATGTAGGCATAATATAATGAGTGTTAGAAAAAGTCACAATATATTCATACGTCTGGAGGAACTATAGTAGCGCATCTTTTTAAATATTTAAAGCTAGAAGACAAGTCCTCTCAATTTGAAAGCCGTTTACAAAATCTTTGGAACAGCCATTGGGGAAAAAGGAAAGGATTTATCATATGTATAACTCAGTAAAGTTCTCTTTGATTCCTGTAATCTTTCTAATAAGGAAACTCAATATGAGCAGAGACACTAGGTTTCAGGAACCTCCAAAGTCTCTTAATATGTTGATTTCTTGTATAATAATCAAAACTCTTTCACATCTTGAGAGAATTCCTTTGCGCTCACATTACCTTTCCTTTTATTTTTGTTTGTTTGTTTTATTTTTTGTTTGTTTTTTCTTCCGGTACCGGGAATCAAACTCACGACCTTGCGCTTGCCAGGCAGGCGCTGTGCCACTGACCTAAATCCCCAGCCCCACTTTTCCTCTTGTGTTTAATGGCATTAGGCTTCTGAAATTTATTCAAAATAAAATTTTAGAGTCACCACTGAAATTGCTTTGCACTTCTCCATGTCCTCATGTAACTCTGAGAACTGTCAGCGAGTCTTTTCCAACTTTCTTACATCCCAGACCTGTAGATTACTCACAAGACTCAGACTCCTGTATCTATTTACATTCCAACTGGTGTAGGCTACTGGCGTAAAGGTAAGTATTTGTGAATTTCTAGACTTTGGTTCAGATTAATTTTTTCTGTGCTATTTCCACTGAAATTTATAGATTATTTAATATATAATTTATAATCCTAAATCTGTCAACACAGTGCTTAGAAAACTTCAGTGAAAAATGACATTTCCGGGGCTGGGGATTTAGCTCAGCGGCAAAAGCGCCTGCCTGGCATGCGCAAGGTTGTGAGTTCGGTTCCCAGTACCAGAGAAAAACAAAACAAAACAAAACAAAACAAAAAAAATGACATTTCCTCACTTTCTCTGTATCATTACATGCAGTTTTGTTTCAAGAATTTGTGTTCCTTAATTTCCAGTCTCAAAACTTTATTCAGGGGCCTAATATTAATCAATTCACCCTTAGTCATTTTTCAAAATACAATGTTGATATACAACATATCTAATCCTTTAAAAAATATTTTTAAAACAACAGTCATAAGAGCCTCTTGGTAATACAGTTTAGCCTGTTTAGAGTGTATGCATGTAACTGAGAGAGTCAGATAGAAATGGACTCAGTAGAGATATGTATCATTAATGATGTCTAGAAAGTTCTTTAATTCATGATTACACAAAAATTAGAAAGACCTAAGAGTGAATTATCCCATTATGAAATGAAAGTGCTGAGTATATTATTATATAACTAATTTAATAATTCCTTATAAAGCCCCATCCATACTACCTGCTTTTTAGCAATCTGTAAATACTTGTTTTCATGCTTATTTAGACCCATTCAATCTACATAATGGTGAAAGCTGTGTAGTGAAGTCATGACAACAGCCTCTTGGTATTTCTAAACAAGAACTATGGAAAAGCATTTTGGCAGGTTTGAGCAAGAAAGTTCCTTAACATGCACTTTAAATTCAAATCCAAGATTCTGCTGATCCTTTTTGAGTCTCTCAGTCTCGTCTTAAACTGTTCTTGACACATAACATGCACTTACGTGCATAATCACACATATCATCAGAGATATTACGTTGAAAATTGTTGGGTTATGCTTATGTTCAATGCATAAATTCTACATGTAGTAGTGGGTATTTATCAAAGCTTTTTGAGGAAGATTGTAAGTGATGCCAGAATGCAGGATTTGCATAATTATGTGCTTATCACCTAGCCTCACTCTACCGAGCACTTTAGCTAGACCACTCAGTGCAACCTGTACTTTCACGATTGGTCCTTCTGTGGGATGGGAGAGATACTAAATGTCTGCAAGTGTGTTTCATAGAGGAACATCTAGAGTAGAACTAGAATCTAAACAATTGGCTCCACTGCCTCTAAATTTGAAGACCCTATTGTACCACTCTTGTGTCCACTGTGTGTTACCCCCTACCATTTCTTTTCTGTAATCATCTTTCCACTACACAGCAGCTCTTACAATTTCATGTATGATGTCTGGAACCTGACCCCCTTCATACAATTCCTTAATATACAACTTCAAATTTGTTATATACAAATTAATATACAAGTATATAACAATATACAACTTAATGTACCATTTAATGTACAAGTTATGTCCAACTTGATATACAACTTTAAATTTATACAAAGCTCTGTACCTCCCCACACTGACTGATATTTGATTCTGCTTGGAGGACATTTCTTTTCCTGTCACTTTCTTAGGAATTTTCCTATTGTTTGGGGGCCATAAGAAAATGTCACATGGCCTTTTCTCCCCATCCCAGCACTTCCTTGACTACCTCTTTCTTTCAGAAATTCAATGCCCCCTTTTCTGACTGGTGTAGGCTCTGTCTATTGAGCTCCCTGGTTTTCTTTGATTAGGAAAGACTGCAATTTTCCACCTCTCTCTATTTGTATATTTAGCTCGTACAATCTCGTCTCCACCTCTATTGCCCATTAAAATTACATAGGTAAATTTCTGAAAATACTATTGCCAAAACAAAAATCATTTAACAGGTCTGATGGAATGTGAATATATTTTTAATACCTTAGATAACTTTAAGGTGGAAAGTTAGAACCACTGGCCAGGTCAGACTTTTTCTGACAAAGTACATCTGAGAAGCACAGATTGAAATGAAATTGCAAATCAGCAGTTAGAAACCATATTGACTGAACTTGACCACAAGGGCGAGATGCATGGGAAGTGGACTCCAGTCAACTGGGACATGACTTGGAAGTGAGACAGGTGAGAAAATGAGAACAGATTCTTCTCATAAGTGCTTTCTATGGAAAAAGAAAAGAGAGAATGAGGAGCAATGGGAAAAGAAAAGAATAAGAAGCTTCAGCTAATATAATATTGTAGACAATTGCATTATTGAAAAATAAACCTTTATTATGGTCCCTGAACCAAGAAAATAACCCAAAAGAATGTAAAATTTTGAAATGTAAAGTTTTGTGGGAGAAAGTAAAATGCTTAACTAAGCATATTTCCTAATGTAGTGACAGATTGAAAGATACTGGGATTGGTCAGAAGAAAAAAATGAAAAATGGAAGGAAAGGGAGAGATATGTGTTACTGCTAGTTGGGACATGTTTGTAAGGAAGACTAACATGGCTGAGTGAAAGGTTGCCTGATACAGCTTACTAACTCTGTGAAGTGCAACAAGGATATAGTCCATATCTTATGAAAGAAGAGTTTTAGAATATACTTTTAAAAATAAAGAAAGTTATAACCATATATGAAAAATATTTCAAATACTGACTAGAAATAGAAAACCGTTTTCTACCCAATACTGTCAGCTCAAGAATGGTTAAATGGCAAGGATTAAAAGTAGATCGAATTCAAATAATTGTAATATTGTGCTCAGCAAAACAAGTGCGGAGACCAAAGCAAAAGATCACAGGATTGATCTTGACTAAAGATCTCTCGGGCAGGTAGAAGTGAAGGATGAAGAATGATAAAACCAGCTAGGTTGAGAAGAGTGAAATTATTAGTTTCTGTTCACCTGCCTAAAAAGTAAAAAATGTCATGACAGAAGAATTGATAGCTGATAAGAAGAAAGAATCCTACAGTGGAAGGACTTGATATAACAAGACCTACTTACTTTAAAAAAATGAAATTATGGTTTATGTTCATAGGCTAAGTTATTAAGTATTCTGAATTTTAGAACTAATCTTATGGCCACTAACTGGGTGATTTTGAACAGGTACCATCACAATGTGCAGCTCAGAAAATTCATCTGTGCAAATAGAGAGTGAAACTTGGTGACTGCTAACAAACTACTAGTTGTAATCGTGTATTGTTTAGGTGGTAACAATTTAACTTAAGAAAAAGAAGAGAAAAAATTAGGGAAACCACACCTTTTCACAATAGCATCTACAATAATGCAATGCTTAGGAATCAATCTAACAAAAGAAGGAAAAGATCTATACAGTGAAAATTACAGTACTCTGAAAGAAGAGATCAAAGAGGATTTCAGACAATAGGAAGATGTTCCTGGATAGGAATGTTCATGGATAGGAAGAACCAGCATTGTGAAAATGCCATCCTCCCAAAATTGTACAGAATCAATGCAATCCCAATTAAAATACCATTAGTATACCTCACAGATCTAGAGGAAACATTCCTAAAATTCATCTGGAACCAGAAGACACCTGCAATAGCAAAAGCAATCCTGGGAAACAAAGGCAAGGCAGGAGGCATCACAATCTCTGACTTGAAATTATACTACAAAACTACTGTAATAAGGTAAGCCTGGTACTGGCAAAAAAAAAAAAAAAACAGACCTGAAGATCAATGGAACAGATTAGAAGATGCAGACACAACTGCAAACACACTCAACCACCTTATTTTTGACAAAGGGGCCAAATATGTTCACTGGAAGAAAGATAGCCTCTTAATAAATGGAGCTGAAAAAACTGGCTTTCCACGTGCTGAAGACTAAAACTAGACCCATGTCTATTACCATGTACTAAACTAAAGTCAAAATGGATCAAAGATCTAAATATTGAAATGGAAATGACTGGAGGAGAGAGTAGGTAGAAATCTTGAAGGTATAGGGGTAGGCAGAGAATTCGAGAACAAAAGCCAAACCACACAGGAAATACTTCACAGAATCAATAACTGGGATCTCATCTTAATGAAAAGTTTTGCACATCAAAAGAAATCACTAGCAGAATAAAAAGAAAACCCACAAATTGGGAAAAGATTTTAGCCAAATACCCTTCAGACAAAGGGCTTCTATCTAGAACATATAATGAATTAAAAAATATCAAGCCCCCAACATTCAAAGACCCAATTCAAAAATGGGTGTCTGAGATGAACACACACTTCTCAGATGAAGAAATACTAATGAATAAAAATATGAGAAAATGTTCAACATCAGTAGTCATTCAAGAAATGCCAATTAAAACATCACTGAGATTCCATCTCACCCCAGAAAGAATGGATATCATTAAGAAATCAATCAATAATAAATGCTGGACAGGCTGTGGGGAAAAAGGAACACTTCTCCACTGGTGGTGGGAGTGTTGGAGAAACCACTGTGAAAATCAGTGTAGAGATTCTTCACAAAACTAAGATTAGTGGTCCCATTCAACCAAGCTATTCCCCTTCTGAATGTTTTCCCACAAGAATTAAAAACATACCACAGCGATACATGTGCACCCATGTTCATAGCAGCACAATTTATCATAGCTAAATCTTGGAAACAACTCATATGCCCATCAACTGAGGAATGGATAAAAAATATGTGGTATTTTTATACAATAGAGTATTTTTCAGCTATAGAAAAGATAAACTCAAGGCTTTTATAGGTACATGGATGCAATTAGAGACCACACTCATAAGTGAAATCAACCGGACCCATATGTGTAAACATCATATTGTCGCCCTAGGATAAGAACCTGAAAGAGTAAATAAAACAAAAAAATGTACAATAGATAATATGAAAGGGAAAGAAGTTCCTCAAAGGAAGGAACAACTGAGATGAGGGAAAGAAAAAAAAGAAGGAAGGAAAGCAAAAAGAAGAAAGGAAGGCTATAGATAGATAGAAAGATAGATAGATAGATAGATAGATAGATAGATAGATAGATAGCTGGGATAACTGTACTGTTGACGTTTGGTGGTTTAATGAAAGGAACAGTTAATGCTTAAGTTTTTTTTATATTTTGACCGGTTTTGCATGCTAATATCTGGTAATTTGAGCAATTGATTTGAAGATGACAATATTCAATAGAACAACCATTGGTGAATTCCTACCATCTTGTCTAGTGAAGCTCTGCATCATACCTAACGTTTTTTAATTTTTTAAAATTCTCTTTATTTGTTTGATCAGTCTTTCATTCTTATGTCTGGCAACCTGAGCAACTTTATTGAAGATAACAATATGTAATATAACAACCACTGTTAATTCCTATCATTTTGTCTTGAAACCCTGTATAATTTTTAATGTTCTTCCTTTGTTTTGTTTATGTCTGTGATGCTGGCATTTTGCTATTGCTCGTTTTTTACTATTCTTTTAAAAATAAATAAATTTTGAAAAGAATTTTTCTTTAAAACAAACAAGCAGACAAACCCCAAACAGACAAATCGAAAAGCAGTGATGACAAATAGGAAGCAGTTGCCCGGGAGGACTGGGCAGGTTCAGGGTAGCACCCAGTAAATACGTGACTGCTCCTCCTGCTTGCTCTCTGTCTCTTACACCCTGTCTTCTCCGATCGTGGCTTCACCCCATGTCTGCTCCTATTTCTCTGACCTTTTATTCTCCAACTCCTTGATGGGTTTCATATATTTAATTCATTCTTTAAATACTGATTTAGGGGGCTGGGGATTTAGCTCAGCTGCAAAAGCGCCTGCCTGGCAAGCGCAAGGTCGTGAGTTCGGTTCCCGGTACCGGAGAAAAATAAACAAAAAAAAAACAAAAAAAACTAAATACTGATTTACTGTATTAGTTACAGTAATTCTTTAAGGAGAACAGCAAAAGAAAAGAACAATAATAAAATAACAAAATACCATCATTACAGGCAAAACAAAACAAAGAAAAAACTTTAAAAATGATACAGGGCTTCAAATCAAAATAATAGTAATTAACAGTAGCTATGCTTATTTTTTTATTTTTCTATTTTGACCAATTCTACATGCTTATATCTGATAATCTAAGCAACTAATTTGCAAGCAACAATATGCAGTATAGCAACCACTGGTGAATTCCTGCCATTTTGTCTAGTGAAACTCTGTACTGTCTCTAATTAAAAAAAAATTTTTTTTACTCTATGCTGTTTATTGAGCACTTTGTTGACACTGGCCTTAACTCTTCTTTGAAGGTTCCCTCCCACTGTCTGCACAGGTTATTCTCATTTACCCTTTAAAAGTTAGTGAGAATATTAAATGCTCTTTAAAAACTACATCTTGCACATCTGTTTATGTGTGGATTTTCTTGCACCAGCCCAGCATTCAAGAAGTATTTCATCCTGGTGGCTTTGTGGTGAGTGAGGAAGTATACAAACGTGAGCCCTACTGAGATGCTTTTGTTGTAGTTTTAGCAATGAATGTGTTTAATCATTCAAAGGAGGAAAAGTCAGACATAGCTACTCTGTTGTCTGTTTTGCCAATGGTTTTCTTCCGAGGCAAATCTGCTTATGGAATGAGCTCTGAATCATACTAGACTGTCTGAGAAGAAAAAGAAAATACCCAGGGCCAGTAGGTGTGCTTTACAGTCTTGCTGCTCTTACTGTTTACTACTCAGCATGTATTCCCCAACCTAACTTTGTTTAAGGTGGAGGAACTAGTGCTCCTTTACAGGAGATGTTGATGTTTTAGGAGAAACTCCGACTAGAGGGTCTTTGGTACATCAATTAGCATATCGTTTTCCATTGGCTATAAGAATCTATTCAAGTGTGTGTGTGTGTGTGTGTGTGTGTGTGTGACCTAAACTAGACAATCAGCAATTTCTTGAGAGAAAAATAATCTCTCTTGCCCAGTGGATGCTGATGAAAAAGTGTATATGCTTCCAGGGTGTAAGCAGCCGTCTTATATGTATGAGGAGTCAAATTTAAAAAAACAGCATCAAAAGAGAGCTAAAAATGTCTCCAATGGATATTAGTACACTCTGAGCAACTACTTTAAAGATAACAACATGTAATGTATTAACTACTGTTATTCTCCTATTATTTTGTTATGAATTTTTTTCACTTTCTTTCATAAGATACAGAGCTATATAGAAATTCTTTGCTTCACACGGATATACATATACTTTACCATTTGACTGATGGATAACATTGGCAAAAATAACTTCATCTTATCTCTTCTGACTGTATTCCTTAGAGAATCTCAGGAGCCAGAGATACCAGGATTGACTAGTGCTGCCAGCACAAAACTAATAGATGTTTTTATTGTGAAAATTCTCTGAAGGAATATCACTACTGTTTGGTTGAAGAGAATATTTGACAAAGCATTTCTTCCGGCTGAGCGTGGCATTGACTGAAGACAAAATTTGCAGGGAAAAAGCCTGTGAAATGTTATATTTCCATTGAGTTAATTGTTTTTCATTGTTAGAGTGTTCTACTCCAGGGAACAATATGAAACTAGGGTAATAAGGGTTATTATGAATGCAGAGAAAGCCCTATACCTTAATAAGATAACTTGGTCATGTCAACAAAACCTAACTGCATTATTAGGGTCATGCCCTTGTTCACCAAGCATTGTAGTTGCATAATTCAAAAAATTTAATTTTTCTCATTGCTAATAAGATAATAGCTTTAGAATGATATCTCAGAAAAATAGTGAATAATAAATTTACTTTCTTCAAATTTAATAGATAAGTGAAAACAAAAAGAAATCAGAAGTTGGTGACATTGTGTGTCCAGGGTATATACCTCTAGTAACAATTTAACACATCTTTCCTGGAAATTTTATTTACTGATGGTAGTGTCACATTGGCATAGTGGATGTGCATGTATTTCACATACATTCTATGTCCTTTCCTTTGTTTAATAATTATATTTGTGAAGTGAAATTGTTTTACTAATCAGGCTACTCAGATAATGAATACTGTTATGTTATCAGAATAATGAACAGAAATTGTGTGGATTGAGTTCTCCTCATGCTCAGTGTACCTTGTCATTACTGATTTCATTTGTTTCATGGTGTAGTGAATGTTAGGCAAATTCTGTTTAGATCTCTTGTCATTTCACAAACCACTTCTGCTCCATAAATTATTCCCACAAAATTTCTGTGCTTTCAATTTTTATGAATTTCTCATCCTATCATCAATCACACCCTTTTCAATGCTTAGCATTGCTCCTTAATAAAGTTTCTTCCAAACCTACCTATATAGGGAGTCTGGGCCTGGATCTACCCTATAGTTTCTTCAAAGGTACTCCTGGAAGAGTCCCAATTTCATGAGAGCTCTCTAGGTTCCCTTACAGCTACTTCCCAGGGTTGTACACGCCTGTCAAACATTCTCACCTACCCTGGATGAATTAAGTGACCTAACTATCCTGTGATTCAGATCTCACATTTAATTTTACAATTGTTGTGATAATTATTACTTACTCATTCTTTTGAACCAGTTGGCTAGAACAACCTCTTTGGATAAGGCCAGGCTAAGTTTACCAGATAAGAATTTGTTAGATGCAAAAATCTCCTGTTTTAAAAGTAGCTTATGACTTGAAAGTGACATAATAGAAGTCAATATTCTAAGAAGTGGAGAAAATATTACAGTGAGTATACATATGAGGACCTTTTAAAATATAATTTTTATAGTTTTATGTAATTTAAATTGCCCAATTTACATTGTAGGAACCATAAATTAAGATGCTTGTTGCGCTGACCTGTGGTTTAATAGTTGAGCAAGTGCTTAGCATATTTTAAGGCCCCGGGTGGAATTCACAGTGTGGGAAAAATAAAGAAACAAATAAAAAAAGAAAGAATGCAAAATACAATGAGGAGGGCTGTCCACCCAGTAGGTATGAGCATTTCCTCAGGGTCAACCATGATTGGACTCTTTGTCAGCCAATCAGACAACAAGAATAATGCAGGAAGTGTCTCTATGTAAATTCATACTTCATAGCAAAACACAAAGAGAATCTTGTAGCTTATTTTCTCCAAACGAGTACAAACATAATAGAAATAATTAAATCATGATTTTCTTTAAAAGAAAATCAAACTGTGTAGTTTCCTAAAGGTAAACTAAATATAATTTCGTTATCAAAATGGTGGTAAAAACTGTTTAGAAGAAGCACCACGTGCTTCACTCTTCTTATACAACAGTGAGAACAGTGTTATTAAAAAGCTTTGTAATCCAGGCAAATAAGGACTACAGTCAGAACGTAGTGCTGGATGAGCAAATATTAATAAACAATTTTGTATCAAATCACAATTAATGCACAGCATACAGCTTCACCTATAATTAGCGAGTGAATTCCTGTGAGCGTCAGGGAAGAGGGGATTAATTCCTCAGTTCCGAGTGCCTGCCTTTCTCCAGGTGAATTCTCCCTCTGACCTATCCTAGGAGACAGTGGTGTGTGTAGCGATTCCTTCTTCTTTCTCCACTATGTAGAAAATACTTTCTCAATCACCAAAGCAATATTTTTTTCAATTATAGTGTACTCTTTTCTAGTGAGAATCCTTATGGGTTATTTGAGACAGACAACAATTACATCTTCAAGTTTTAAATATGCTTTTGTGTGTAACAGTTTCATATAAGTCATTTGGCAACTTGCTTTGTGAAAGACAGAATAATTGGTACCAATACTCCCCACGCCTGCAGTGGTACACGTATCATCAACAGCTCTGTCTGCCTTCGGCATGGTTGGTGATTGCTTACCAGTTTTCCTCCTTTGATTGGGTTGATGAGATTATATAGTATGGGTGAGCGTAAGGTCTGTTGGCTGCATTTGGAGAATGTCCTGTGGGGTTGCTTCTCTCTGTGCCTAGAAAGTAACATATTGACCAAACCCAGCCTGCTTGCCGCCCATCCCTCCACTTTGCTGAGCCAAGCTAGAGTGGCACCCAACTCACACAATTACAAAGTGGAGCTTGGAATGAAATATTTGTCATTTTAATCCTAGTTACAATTATATCTAGATGCACCCCCAAAGTCTCATGAGCTCAGAGGTCAAGCTTGGTGTGAAGACTGGATCGCGGATTGGTCCACTGATGAGTTTATATCTAAGGATGAGGTAGGAGGTGACTGCAAGTAAGAGAAAGTAGCCCCTGGGGTACATGGCCTGTAAGGGTCTATCTCGTTCCCTCCTCTCTTGATCTCTCTGTGCCTCCGGCTACCATACCGTGGGATGTATTTCCTCTCCCATGACCCTCTGCCATGCCACACCTCCTTGGAGGCAGCTGATTGTGGACTGAAACCTCTACAAACTGTGAGCTAAATAAGCCCTTCCTCCTTACAATAGTGAGCACTGGGTATTATGTACCAACAATGAGAGAAGAACTGAGACAGCCATGAGAGTTTCTGATAGATGATTAAGCAACATTATTGTGATAATATTTGGAAAAGAAAAACCCAGCACTGTAAGTGCTGGGTCACATTTTAAAAATTGACTCTTTACCTTCCTGCAACTAAATTAAATAGAAAGAATGCCATTTCATTCTTTAAAATTATCTGTTGAATTTAAAGCATTTTTTTTAAAGCATCTTCTTTTGACTATCTGCAACTATCTAGTTTTTTTCCCTCCCTTTGGTACTGGCAATTGAACTCAGGACATTGCACATGCCACGCTAGTTTTGTTTCTTGTAAAGCTACAATATTATTTACACAGTATTTTGAAGGTGTCTCTTACCCTTCATATTCTTTTCTTCCAGATGCTGTATTATTTATGGTTTGTGGATATATGATTCCAATGCAATTGTCTTGAAGGTATAATTATGCTATGGTGTACCAATTTCTAATGAGTAGAAGGCAGGGGAGAGGCTTTGCAGCCTTCCTAATAGAAAAATGGTGGAAAAAAAGAAAAAAAAACCTAAGGAAAGGAACAGAAAAAGATACTGAGAAAAACAGCTCTGGCTGTCTAACTCCAGAGTCACTCTTCCCGGAGAAAGATAGATATACGATTTACTTAAACCACAGTTTATTAACATATTTATAGCCAAAGTCTACATCTCTCTAGCATGGAAGTCTAACCTGTCGTGTGGTTTGCACGACCCACAAAAAAGCCACATTGTTTCAGAATAGTCTCATAACATAGATATTGTGAGCAACCGACATCCTTACTGTAATTCCTAGTAGCTCTTTCTTTCAAAAACCAGCACCATTTCCCTCTTTGTTCTGGCACTGTGGGCTACGGAGAGGTGAAACTGCGAATGCTGTATTTCTCGTTCGCAAGGGTTTGGTATCAGCCCCCACAATCTAGCCTATTCTGCAAGTCTATGTCGTCTGGAAAAATCATATGCTACCCGTGAATTGTGTTCTATGAAGTTTGTCAGCTCTGTTTTGCATTTCAGAAAAGTCTTCATTTCTGTCTCTCAGGAACATACTAAAGTTTGTTTTTTAAGATTTCACTAACACATCCCTATCAATATTTCAGAGTTGTGTGTTATCTGTCTTTACTATTCTCAATTGAGTCTAGTAAATCAATGAAAGATACCTTTTGCTTATCAATGAGACAGAAACAGTATTAGTATTTCTGATGGATGTTTCTGATGAGATGGATATTCCAAAAGCCTAAGATTCCTAGTTAGATGCAGAAAGTGCTTGACTTAGTTATGTATTTATTTTAGTTATATTACTATAAAAGATAGAAATAGAATAAAGTGAATATTTTCTAAGGCTATTTAAATAGCTTTGTAACTTCAGAAAAGTAGTATTCAATTAATCTATACAAGAAAACAAAACAGATTATACTTCCTATCAATTCTTAATATATTTTGTAAAGTACTAGATTAGGGGCTCAAAAACCAGATTTTTCTGCCACTGATGCACATTTGGCATTAGATAAATGATTTAGCTAAAAAAGAAAAACAAAAAACAAACAAACACCTTTTTAAAATTCAGGGCCATAAAAACTTGGTGGAGGTTCAATCGAACCATAAAGAATTATTTTCAAAATCACTGGAATTTTTCTTACCTAAAACCCCAAGGTGGATCCCAAGAAACACTTCAACATGAATCTCAGGTCACTCTAGGACATGTGGTTGTTCACAAATACTCATAAAGTTTGACTGTTGCTGAGATCGCCATCAGATATCTTGTTTTATGACTCCAAATTTACCGCTGAATAAGGTAGGTAGCTGGAAATGACTCTCCATTTCTTTCTTTAATTTTTGCTTTTCGTGCACATGTAGATATCAAGTCCAGGCCACAAACATACCAGACAAGCCCTGTACTATTGAGCTAAACTCCAGCTCCCCATTTCTTCATCCTTGGATGTATCATTTTATAAATTTATAATTTCCTTTCTTGAGAGACTTGTGCAGGTCCAGGCTGACTCAGTTGCTCCAGATCTGAGACACTGAAGGAAACTGACAGAGCCTTACCAGAAACATCTCCAGCATGACAGATATCCAGAAAAATGTAGAATAGAAGAAACGGGTGAGAAGATTCTCCACCAAATTTGAGGGCATAACTTTAACGGTATTTTACTGTACTGAAGGGCTTACTCCTTATCTGAAAGGAGGATGAAGCCTGTAGACATTCTCTGGGAAATGAGAACACAATTTAGAATGAAAGAAGGTGTTCTTTGGGTGATAAACTTCCTTTTGCAGCTTTAAAGGTTTGACAGAGAACACTTTCCAGGCATACATGCCAATTCTGCACTGTAGAACAAATTGAATATGTATCATGTTCTTTACAGTATCAACTTTTCTGCTCATTTACTCTTTGGGTATTATCTTTTTGAAAAGAAGAGTAAGAAAGATTCTAATGAGAGTGTAAATTCAGTAACTGGTAAGGTTATTATGCAGTGAAAAGCGAAGCAGTCTCAGAATGTCATTCTGCTACAGTCAGGAGAGTGCCTAGAGTCATGGGGCTCTAAGCACAGAATTTTTACCAATAAGCTAATAAAAAATCTTATGTCTGGGAACAAACTTATGCAATTTCTTATAGGATGAGTCTTGCAGTATCACCAGATGCTAACTTTTAAAGGAAGCTTTTCAGTTTTATATTCATTTATATTCTGTAGAAAGGAAGAAAATGATAAAGAGTCAGCAGGGACTCAACACCTACCAAGAGTTCCAGGACCCCCTGTACCAAGAGCACATTCATATTTAATGCACTATATTAAGGGCTCGCAGAGTAAATATTTTCCATTCCCCTCATAGTCATATTCCCCATATGTAGACAAATTAGTGAAGGTGAATTCTGGCACTGTGTATAAATATTCAACTAGTGTCTGTATTTATGCCCCAGCTTACAAATAACTAATGCTAGGCACAGCCAAAATAACATATAAAGTAGACATGCCAAGGGATTGCTGATTTCATTTATTATACCACCTGTGAACCTCCTTGGGGAAGGGCAGTCTAGTGAAATATTTTTGTGTGCTGACACAATTTTGTACTTGTTTATGAGGCTACACCAGCCTACTCCTAATTTCCTGTTGTAATTCTTTGCTTCAAAGACCAAGTCCACACATGGGAAGAATATTTCCTGCAAGCAGCCTTCGCCCAGCTCTGATATCTCTGCCTTTCCAATTGCCTCTCTGAGTATTTTCACCCCTGCTTTATGCTTTTAACTGTCCTAAGGGGCTTAAGTGAGCATTTGGGGAAGAACAGAACCAATGACTTGGAAAGTTTTAGATTGCTGTATGAATTACCTGGCTTGGATTCTTCTGGAACACATGAGATAAGAACTCTCTTCTCTGATTCATAAGCTACAAACGACACTGGATAGAACCCTGTCTATGATGCATCTTTGCCAAAGCATCCAATGGAGACTTACCTATACTATTTCTGAGCTCACAACTACTCCATAAAACTACTTCTGTTTTAAGGTAAAGTATTGATGTAATATAGACAGCCGGGAAGATGTAATTCTTGTCCTTCAGGAAACATTGACAGCATCAACTCCTGGGGGAGTGATTATTGCACTTTTAAAATGTTCTTATTAAAAAGTGCTAATCCCAGCTGGGAAGCTCAACACTACCAAAACTGGGACAGAAAAAGTAGTCATTTCTGTCATCATAGCTATTTATGCATGCACATTATTATGTCTTTCATGTTTAATATATAGTTGTTTTCCCCTAAATATAATTTCAGCTTTGGTTTTATATGTGCTTACCTATTTAGTATAAATACTTACAGTTTAATACCTTGAATTTTGGAGGTTTACTTCCTCTTAAAGATTAAAAGTTATGATATTTCAAAAGATGTGTATTTTTGGCATTAAAAGTTCACATTTCCAAAAATTCAGCTAGGATATTAAACCTGAATGAAATCCATTATTCAACTGAAGCCAAAACTAGAGCAATGAGAGGAAATATTTTTTCTTGAGATAATACTGGACACAAAGGTAGAAACCTAATGACTTGAACAAGCTTGAGTTGGAACAGAAAAGAAGAATCAATAACATCTGGAAGTTTTCACCCAGAATGCTTCCCACAATTCCCTAACTGCTAATGAACTCAAAGCTGTAGTCTATTAAACAATGATCAGTTTCACTGTAGACCAGTGATTTTTCCTTGCATTTGTCCAATGAATTTTGCCATAACAAACTGCAAGTATCTTAATAATGCCTGGCGAAGGCTTTGGAAAGAATTTTAGAAAGAAAAATGAACATGCAAATAAAAATGGTAATTAGAGTCTAGAGGGCACATTGCTTAGCTGATAATTTGTTTGTTGTGCTTAAATATTGCACAGGTTTCTCCTGTGTGCACGTCATGGTGTACCATATGTGATCCCGTTGTGCTTACACCAAAATAATTGCTATTGCCTGAGATCTTGAAGCAATCTCCTCTTTTTTGTGTATGCCTGAATGGTCACATTGTTCAAAAAGTCTAAGTGTGCCGGCTAACATTGAGTATACTTCTTTCTCACCAATCTTCTTTCTCCTATACATCTTTATTTGTATTTGAAGATTTAAGGTGCACTTTCCAAAGCCATTCCTAAAGAAACTGAACTTTTTCTTGTTTTATCTAATTATCTAATAAATTAATACAACAAGGGAGCTCATTAAATGCAAAGGAGGAAGAAGAAAAGGTGTTGCCAGAACTTAATTAGCAAGATACAAAGATACCAATTAACACCTATAGCTCAGGGAAAAAAAAAAAAACTTTTTTCATGTGGTAGCATCAAAAAGTAAAACTACAGCTGGTTACACATATTAAGTGGAGTGCAGATGGATTTTACTCTGTTGTTGATATTAAAGCCTCAGGAGTTTAATAAGGAAGAAGGGAGAAAGGACAGTAAGAGCGAAAACTCACCAGAACGGCCACTGAGCACCATTTTGTTGAGCTGAAAGCTTTCTGTTCAGGTATTTAAAATAAGTTCTAACAGAAGGAAGAGGGAAACTCTACACACACTGAAAGCCAAGAAAACTTAATTTTTAATCTTTTGTGTAGACATCTTCTCTGCAAAGTCTGAAGTGTATCATTTGTAATACAGTTAATACAATTTCTGGAGATTTCATCAATAATTATTCTATCCCGTCTAAGAATTAATGTTCAAATAAACTTCTTAAGACACAAGTCCACTTAGATTTCACAGCTTATGGAGTTCTGAACTCAAAGTGAGGGTTTTATTCTAAGTTACCTAAGGACTGTGAAGAGTTCAAAGCCGTCACATGTGAGTGTGACTTGATAAAACACATTTAATTTTATTTTAAACAGCAACTTTGTAGTAACTAAAATTTTGTGTGTGTGAAGACCACTTAAGCTAGGACCCCACACTTACACCTACTAAGTCTGTAATTAAAGCAGAACAACTAAGCCCCAAATTTTACTTGAGCAAGCCTGTATACCTAAGGAGAGCCCAGCAAGTGCTATTAACCTGCATCATACCATGACAATCTTTCCTGGGGTTAAAAAAAAAATCTGTTACTTAAGAATAAATTCAAACTCAAGAAAATGCTGGAATTTTATGTATCTTACCCACAAGCCCTTTTGCTGATCCACACAGCACTGCAGCAAACCCACAATCTCGTGCCTGTACCCTACACATACACTGTCCCAGAAAAGTGCTAATGTGAAGCCAGTACCTCAGTGTGTATCACCCCAAAATAAGGGCCACTCTTTTCTCCACTACAGTGAGTTATCATTGCAGGAAATGGAACATTGATAGACTACATTTGTCTGCTTTCTCATACACATTCTAATTCGTCAAATTGATCTACGCATGTCCCTTACATCATGTGTTGTGTCCCATATTGCCCTGTACTGTAATAGCTCTTCAGTTTCTTTAAGTTGAAATGGCTCTCTTTGACTTCCATGGTATTACCATATTTGAAGAAATTTTGAAAATAAATGCTCTTTGTTTGGGGTTTCTGAGGGTCCCTAATGATTTGGATCCAGTGTCATCTTTGTCCTAATATACTCAAGAGATGCTATTTCTTTTTCAGAATATCAAAACAATTAGTGATCTACTTCTCAATGATGACGTTATCTTTGCATTAATTTTGTCTAGCCTACTTACTGTTCAGATCTACTAAACTGTATAGCTGTTAGTATTTTGGTTAATGATTAAGATTATTTAGACAACGTAGTATGTTTCATATCCCACATATTGATCAAATTGCATATATTTCTGTCTTGGATATTTGTTGGAAAAATCCACAATGTCTAATAACAAAATCTTGATTTATATTTGGGTAAACAAATTTTCCCAAAATTTTAATGATTGCAAGCTAGAATATACTTTTGAAAATCCACAGTTTTAAGAATGGGGACTTTGTTCTAAATATAACCCGTAAAAATTAAAATTATGTATATCATCTTCTAAAAGAACATGTCAGCACACATACAGAACAAATGACTGGCTATATTTCTACTATCAAAAGAGACTTTATTCTAAGCTATTGCTAAAGAGGAATGGATAGGTTGTCTGTGATGTAGTTGGGAAGATAAAATAATTACATATAAATGGAATGTAGAGTGGGAAAATATTTATAACAGAAAGTATCATTACATTGGCATTTTTACTCAGACTACCTTCACTGTTAAACCTCAGATCAAAATAAAAAGGCTGATGACTGCAACCTGCATCATGCTAAGTTTTATATATTTTATGCATTCTTTTTCATATATCGTCTATTGGTTTCTTCTGAAACAAATATATTCTATATCTGCTGAAAATAAGTTTAGCATATACTATAATGTATTGGGTAAAATTAGGTTACTCGGGTCCTGTTGTATTCCCTTGTTTTATTTTTTCCTTCTCATTATGCTGAAATATATTCTCTAGAAACTATTTCTTCATAAATTTGTGTGAATAGTTTTCTTCATTCTTGAAAACCTCAATCTGTCGTTTGTTGTGCCTGCCTATAGTGGAATAGTAATTTGGCTAATTAAAGAATCTGTAGAGTTTTAGGCTCATAATTATTTTTTCCTAAGAACTTTTATAGGTACTACTGTTCTTAGTCTAGAATCTGGAATTGTTCAGACAAAAAACTAACACCAGAGATTTCCACTTCCACTTGAGATATGGACAATTAAAGCATGTTAGTAACACTTTAAAAATAGAAAAATGTTGAATATACTTCAAAATAATTTCTGAATATATCAGAGCTTTCAGATGTCAAGGTTACCAGAGTAAAATCTAAGGCAGTTCCTGTCAAGAGAGATGGAAGAAAAAATTGGTTAATCTTTGGCAGACCATGGGAGGGAAAAGGCGCCACATTTTTTTTTTTTATTTTAAAGTGAAAAAAATTAACAATAAAACAGAGTTGCAAAACAGGTTAGGAGGAGAGCTGCAATAATTAATACACTGAGTATTGTTGTCTTCCTAGGAGTCACTCAGAGTACAATTGTCTCTTTCCACTGACGTAACATTCAAGCTGAGTTACTGATTTGATTGACATGAAAGCTGTCCAAGTGAGTAGAAGTTCACACCTCAGGGTGTGTCTGGGTGAGCTTGCACATGTGGCTTTTCTCTCTAGCTCTGCTCCCCTGTTCTGCTTCCTGGATGCCATGAATTAAGCAGCTTTGCTCCACCACACCTTCCACCATGATGTTCCTGCCTTGGAGCCCAGCCAACCATGAACTGAATCCTTGGAAGCTATAAGCCAAATTGAAACTCTTCTCCTTTAAACTGAGGGTGTCCTGTGTCTTGTACCTGCAACAGTAAAGATAACTAACACAACTGAATGTCAGCAAGCTGCAACAGTGTTTGGCTGACAGACTATAGTAAATATATTATTATAGCTGTGTCTGTGCCAAAGCCTCAGAAAACTAGGAACTTTTATTTCCTGTTTGTTGGAAAACTTTCTCAGATTCCTTCACTGTCGTAGAAGGCTGACTTCCCTTGGCATTCCATAGTGGACACTGATCAACAGGACTACTGACTGTAGCCTTCAATCTACCCACACTAGGGAGATGCCAGGTGTTCAAAGTTGAACACTTACAGTGATAATAGAAGTCACAAAAAAGAAGAAACTATTTCTTAAGTATATCTCCAAAGCCAGACCACAGAATTGTGGCATATTATAGAAGCATCTTTTTTACTGTAATCTGGTGTAAAGCAATGAATAGTTGGACTGATGAGGCTGATGAAGAATTTTCATGTGGTTTTAAATTTATTTTGAATATTTCAGTATATTTATTGTGATATACCCACAAGCATGAGCTGTATGACCAACTGGTATCTGATAATTTTCAGTATACACATGGAAATATTGTAAGGCGCAGCCTAATATAATTTTTGAAATGTACTCTAAGGTAAGAGGTGTTCTAATCATTAGCACATATTCTAAGGTGGTTTACAATGAGGAATTCTTCAATTCCTGAAGTTGCAGAGACATGATATCTATTTTTATCTCCATGAAATTTTGGTTAAATAGCATAATTTATAAAATAGAAATTATTTCAATTCAGAAAATACGTACAAGATGTGTAAGTTGACAGAAATATTGCAAATGTGCCTGCCGCACTTCAATAGCAGGTTATAGAAGCCCGGGTATTACAAGGGCAGATACTGGGTGATGGCTCCCAAGGCTTGATTCTGAAATAGTTTTTCTGAAGCCCAGCACTGATTCAATAATTTTGGTACGAGTATCTGATCATAAGTTTAGCTAAATTGTGTCATTAGACTATGTTGCTCTCTGACTTGACTTATAGCTTTCAAACACTTAATGCTATGTGCAATTAGAGGACATAAAAGGCAGAGAGCTAGGGCTTCATTACACTTAATACAACTGATTTCAGAATACACATGTGCATTTGCCACAGAATTCCGCCTGAGAAGGTAGGCCAGGAGCCGTCTAATTGTCATGTGCTCCTGCATGACAACATCCCTAAAAATGAGCTAATAATTTTGAATGAAAAAGATGGACCTAAGTCAGGGCACATATGCAGCAGGTGACACATGCAATGTTCCTCCAGTAATTGGTAAAATGGAAGAACTTTACTTTGGGGAGGCAACAGACACACTGGTTCCCTTGGTTCTCTGACACAGTGTTATGGCTTGAATGTCCCACTGCATTGTCATGCACACATAGGTAGAGCTTTTCAGAGGTAGCTGGATCTAGGGTGTGCAATTTAGATTAAGCGTATGTGAGGAAGAATTCAAGGTGTGATAGCTAAGTTAACTCACTGGTTGGCTTAGCATAGTTCTGGATGTGGATAATGGGCAGACCCATCCTAGGTGTGAGTGGCACCACTTAAAAGATTTGTTCTTCGATGAGATAAAAGGGAAAGAGAGGCTTGCTGCTGCTGCCTCACTGTTCCTTGCTGCCTCCTGTCTGCCCTGCCATGCTCTGTGTCTCCTCTGCCATGTCACTGTACCATGCTTCCATGCCTCAGAGCCAGTTGACTACAGATTGAAACCTCTGCAAACTGTGATCTACATAACCCTGCACTCTAATTTGTGGGTGTTGGATATTTTGTCTCAGCAATGAAAAAGTGAGTAAAACTCACAGATTACTCAGTTACTATCTCAAATCATCCTATAGTAGTGCTATAAAAGTAGGTCTCCTTTTGTAGAATGAAGTTACACAGCTTTCCTGATCAGCACTCTTTGCAAATATTTGCTTCTTCTCTGAAACTATTTCTCATAATTATCTGCACACCTGTAAGCCCTCTCTGCCCCCTTTGAAGATCAAAACCCACTTCCTCTGCTTTAGTCTCTCGCAGCCATTTCAGATATGGCTTGCTGTTTCCATGTTAACTTTCACATTCTGCTGTTTTCTGTGTACTACTTAAAACTTAAAAAAGACCCAGGATGATATAAACAAATGTGTCTCTTCAGTCTGCCATATTGAACTCATATTAACTTTAAGCAAATTCATTTTCATTTCATGAGACTTCACATTTCAATTCATCAGAGATATTTGGTCTCTTATCAATTAAAATATCCACAAAATATCTGCCCATTTGCTAAATACTCTACCCCATGTGCTCCAATGTGCCTGTCATCCATATTTCTAACCTTAGTACATGGAAACCTACATAGTCCTATACAAGGAAGTTATGCTTTAAAATCTAAATGTGGTCTTAAAATGCTCAGGATTCAGAAAGAGGTTCTGTTCTTCAATCTATGAGAAAAGCCAAAGATCTCACAGAGGAAGACATGAGCAAAATTTGACAGGTAAACAATGTAAAAGAGGAACTCTAGACGTTCCAGAGGAAAAAGATGGTTTATCTCAGAAACTAAAAGCCATTTAATATGGCTACAAAATGAGATCTATGAGATGGACAATAGCAGAGAACAACAGAGAAATGCAAATTGTAACCATGCCAGCGATCTCAGTGTTTTTACCACCGCTTGGGCTGAAACGGTGAGGCTGGCTTAGCCGGGACCCCCGAGTACTCAGCGGTCCCCTTGGCTCAGTCACTTTCTGCGACACAGCCTGTCTCACAGCATGGGTGCAGGAACAAGCTGCCAGCTTCAGGGGTAATCATCAAGGCACTTACGAGACAGTGGCTAAGGGAGGAAACGGGAAGGGAATCGTTTCTGTATGTCCTGCAAGGAAAGGGATCCAACCGTGGGCAGAGCCGAAAGTGAAGAGATGGGGTGGGAAGAAAAATCACCATTCCAGGTTGAGCAGAAGCCAGCCAGCGGGAAATAAAAAAGATAATAGAAAGATGAAGTGACCTCCTGTTTGTAGATACTGAAGTTCCACAGCTGAAAGGTGGAGAATTTCTGGATGACAGTGAGTCCGCAGGTCTGGCCAGGCCGAGGGTGGCAGAGTGCCTGGCTGAGGTGGAGGCCGCTGGAAAGGAACAGGGAAAAGCCCAGCGAGGCCCCCACCAGTGCAGCCCTGCCCAGGCCGCCCACTGCTGTGGGTCTGCACACCGCTGGATGCCACAGGAGCGCTGGCACCACGTGACAGTGATGCTGAATACATACTTGAGAAATGAAAGACTGGGAGGGAAGCACCGCTTGAAGGGTATGTTGAAAGACAAAGGAGCGGAGAAGACAACAAACAGATTCTAGAGAGAGGAGAGGACTAAGCTTTCTGGAGAAAAGGAATGATTCACAACACAGTGGAAAACAGTGATGCATAGAAGGTGAAAACAGCAGATCGCTACTTCAGAAATTTCATCAGAGCCTGGAAGAACGCTGACTCCACTGAAAGACATGCGCAGGGAAGGCCCTGAGGAGCAGGGAGCATATCAGCACTCAGGATGTGCCCTCCGTGTTTGTGGTCACGCACACTTGCACAGCAGCCTAGCTTGGGCTTGACAGCTTGGCAGGAGGAGGGGGTGCATACTTTTGCCTTTTGTTTTGTTTGTCGTCAGTGGGAGATAGCTAGTAGCCAGTCTTTGTTTCCCCCCTAAGTACAGGCATATGAAAAAATGGAAATCACAGTGCTTGCCAGCTGTTGAGCCAAATATGGAGACAAAAGTTTGGGGAACTCATGCATTTCAGTTCTGCAGGGCCTAGAGCAGTGATGGCGAACTTTTAGAGATGAGAGCCCCAACTGCAACCCCAAACCCACTTTTTTATCACAATGTGTCAGCACTGCAAGGAAACCTGAATGCTAAGGCAGTTTAAGAAAAACCGACTCATGCGTTAGCGTCTTTTGTCTTAAAAGAAAAACAAACACCACGTGTGCCACGGGTTCGACCCCACTGAGGGAGACGCTAGGCAGGAAGTTGTATGGTTCTTGGTTTGTTTTCCAGCTCACGACTCCAAGTAGCACAAGTAGGAAGGGTGGGAACTCTGTCATTTACCTCTCCGCCACACTCAGGGGAGCCTGGGAACCCAGAGACTCGCAATGTGAAAGCTTCAAACTCAGTTCTCCAGCCGCTCCTGGATCTTCAGGATCTTCAGAGTGTGGGACGGCTCACAAGAGCAGGAAGGCGTTTGGCAAGCACGGCCTTTAGACTTGCAAAGATCTAGATTTATCCATAAATTCTGACATTTCCTTGCTGTATAACCCAGGGCAAATCACTCAACCTCTCTGAAAGTCATGTTTCTTGTTTGCAAATTAAGCACAATGAAAAGGCTGGCCTCAGACTGCACCGTAACCAAAGAGATATTGCAAGTCAGATCCTTATCAAGGAGCTAAATCGACATCAACTGTTAGTATATATGAACACACAAAGCATATTAGTTTTAGTTCTGCCATCTTTATTTTACATGGGTCTCTATTAAATATTTCAACTAAGCAGTCCTAGAATTCCACCAAAATTACTCCAGCCACTGCAACGGTAACAGCATCCTCAACTGCACAAGTTGGGCGTGCAGATTCCAGCTCATCTGTCGGGCCTTAATATTGCGGTGTGAAAGTTGCAATTCTTTCCTTGAGAACGCTGTTGTTCAAAGAGCATTTCCAAAGCTCCTTGAATTGAAAGGACACTTTAAGACATGAGATAAGGTACAAAATAAAATTTGATTAACTTTTTAAAAATATTTCTTGCACTCTACTCCTCATAATCTACAGAACTAATTGGTTAGTAATAGGAGAAAAGCTTTGGATTCCCTTAGAATCAGAATAAAGAATAGCCACGCTTTGTGATCAAACTAGGTTAATTTGTTCTTTGGCAACTGTCATATTAACTCAAGCCTGTTCTATAGAAATTGAGACCAAAAGAACTAAGGTCAGTGATAAAACATTCTTTGTGCACAGTAGGAAGTAAAACATTTGAGTTGAAAAACTCTTAGAATGAAATATCTGCATGTTCGAGTTGGAGGGTTAGTGGGTGGGGATGATTACGAGCATCTATGCTCTGGCTTCAGAGCGGCCGAGAGGTGGTGATGGTGCTGGCCCTCCTGCCCGGGATCACTTAGGAGGCCTGTCCTCTTCCCTCCTTATGTTAAGGCTGTCTAAAGAACTCTTAGAAGAGTCAAATAATACAGCTGAAGCGGAGTTGAACACAAGTGCACCTACATAAGTAGCGCACACCCTTATTTTGCGGTGTCAAAGCTCTAGCTTGTATGTGCTTTGCCTCTGTTCCCTTTTCTCGTTTTCTGCTGCATCCTCCCTGCCCTCAGCCAACCACACTTGGCTATTCTAGTGGCTCCAGAAAAGCTGAACCGGTAGTGAACTTTCTAACAACAGAACGTCCGGTTGCCGTAAGATGTTCCCCACCTGTCTTAGTCCACTCAGACCGTTGTAATAAAAACAGCAGAGCTGGGACAACTTGCAGGAGAGAAACTTCTTTCTGTCCAAGATCCAAGTTCTTACAGGTGGGGTTCTTGATAAGGGTCCTCTTCTTGGCTTACAGACAGCTGCTGTCTTGCTGCAGTGAAACGCGGTAGAGAGACCATCTACTGATGATGGCTCCAGCTTCATGACCTCATCTCCACTTAATTACACCTTAAAGTCCTGCCTCCTGCTATCACATGAGAGTCAGGGCTTCAGCATACGAATTTGGGGCCTCTGTACACAAAAGTTCAGTCCACGTTACTTCAGTCATCCCTAGGAGTCCCCCTCCAAGGGAACCTGACCACAGGACAAGTTCTCTGCCCTTGCAGTCAGAGGAGCATCTGAACAGCCTGAAGTGCATGTTCCTGGTGTAACTGCATCTAAAGCTCGGTGCCCAGGCAATTAAAATGCAGTGGGTAGGACCACACATAAAGACAGGTAGCAGGAAAAGGCCATTGGCCTACAGATCTGGAGAGATTCACTTTAGCCTAATAGTGGGCTTCCAGCATCATGGGTCTCAGCTATGGTCTGTGGGTTGAGCTTCCTGTATTATGTTGGTTTCCTCGGCAAACCTGACCTGTAAAAGTTGCAGGGTTTTTAACAAGCAGCCACCCAAGTGTGTCTTTGTTCCATGGTGGGGGTCTTCATACGCACTCTCTGCTCTATGGCAGGAAACCTTAAGCTTTTCCATGTTCAATAAAGTGGGATGATTGCTTTTTAACTTGTGAGTCTACATAGATAGACATGTAATGTTTTGACCAGAAAAAAAAAATAACATCAGATCAATATTCTGTGTGGTAGAGAGGTAAACCTTTTTATTTAGTGAAATGACTACAAAATTTAACATGTATTTCTTAACATAACTATAAAAACCTTCTTGTCTTTATTAAGATATAAATTGTTTTAGAAAGATAATTAAATGAGAAAGAAAAATGTGTCATCAAAGCCAAAATAATTGGCAACAAAGTTTGAAGAAGCATTTCATCCACACCAAGGTCACCTTGTGGCTACATGCCCCTGATCATACCATTAAAATGGTCACAAAGTTCTTGTAGATTTAAAACAGGAAAATAGCATTATCCAATGCATTGAACATTTAGGAAAATGGATTGGAGCATGAACAAGAAAGTACTGCTATTCTAGAAGACTGCTTGTATTGGTTAAAATTCTCTAGAGGACCAGTATATATATATATGCAAGAAAATGTATTGTGTAGGCTCACAGGATCAAGACAGGACAATCCACCACAGTTGTCCCTCTGAAGATGCATTGGAGGGTTGAGGATCCAACAGTGGTCCAGGAGACAACACCACTCTGACATGGAGGCCTGGGAGCTCCCTGAGAGTCACTGGTGTGCTTCTGCACTAAACTATTAAAGAAACCAGACATCCACCAATGACAGCAGCAGAAGATGCATTTGCTCAAGCAGAATGGAGCTTCCAAAAATGCAGCAGAAGTCTTCTTTCTTCCTCACCGTGTGTGTGTGTGTGTGTGTGTGTGTGTATGTGTGTGTGTGAGAGAGAGAGAGCACATGTGGTGACAGGGACTCAACTCTAGGCCTTCACTCTATGCTACATCCCTGGCCCTTTTTACAATGTTTTTTCATTATGTTGAAACAGAGTCTCATGAAGTAGCTTAGTTCCTCAAGCTAACATAGAATTTGCAGTCCTTCTGCCTCAGCCTCCCAGTGTGCTGGGAAAATAGGCATGAGCCAGCATGTTCTGCTTCTTCCTCTTTTATTCCCCCAGCCCGCAAGGCTACTGTGTGGTGCTCTCCACAGTCAGGGTGGGTCTTCACCCCCAGTTGCTGGCCTGTTTCCTAGTCATCTCTGGGAATCTCCTTGGACACACCCAGCAGTGGGCTTCCCTCTTGTGCTACGCATTTCTTAGTCCACTCTGATGAACATAATATGATTAACACTCACTTTGTTGAAAATTAAATTGCCATTTCCCTTTCATTTGATGGAGACACACAATGTGTTGTCCATTGAGTAGTGAGCTACCTAAGCCAAAGCACTTTTCAGCCAATGCCCTAGTCTCATTTTTTAAGTATGAGGATACCCAAACACATGCTGTAAAGGGATGTGGTGATGCGCTGGCATTTCTGCACCACCCATGGCTCTGTTCTCCTTTTCTTTACCCGGATCACCATCTTCCATCACAAACACCGCCATCATTCACCCACAGGTTCACCCACTCAGCCCAGCCTCACTACAACTGATATCACATACAAAGAGCAAATAGCAATAAAGGCGCTGTTCACACATTTCCATGCACACATACAGATGTTATTAATTGTCCCCAGGGATATTTCTCCCTCTGTCTATACCTCCCTCAATGCACCTGATCTCATCGGACATTTCTTGATCTAGAACATCTGCTCCCAACTTCTGTGTTTCCCCTTTATCTGGAATGATGAAGAACCTGTCCTGTTTTCTCCTAAGAATTGTTTATCACTAAATTAAATCTACTTTTAGAGATTTAAATTCACTGGAAATTTTTCTCTTCTCTGATTTGTTTGTTAAATCATGTGTTTGTTAAATCATCATTTGCAGCTTCTAATTTGTAGCCCTAATTGCATCTACTCTGAGTTCTGCATGAAATCATCTTCACAAAACAGTGTAAATTACAGTAACATATTTATACGAGCTTCACCTCACCTTTCCTTGTTCTGATTTATGTATTTTTAAAGTGTTGGAACAAATTGAAAAAGTGTGTATTTCTCTTCAATTATAATATTAAACTTCATCATTAAAATGTTCAAAAATATTGAAGTATTTCATTAATGATTCTAATAGAAAAATTTTAATGTGTGTCATCAGGAAAGCACTGTGTATGTGCTTGCTGTGGCTTACGCAATGCTTGCTGGGAGCCTAGAACTCCAAACCGCACTGTCAAGTACTGTCATTATTAACATTTCATATATGAAAAAACTTAGACCCAGAGAGATGACCTAAATTGCTCAATTTCATAAAAATCTAGTATTTTGCCAAACATAGATGTAAACTCACACACTTTAGTTCTACATAGCTCAATCTTTGTAAAAATATATCAGATTTTATCATACATAAAAGTTATCCCAAGAATTTGATAAAATATAGTTTTCTGGGGCCCATGCCCAGAGGTTCAGAGATTTAAATTGAGGCCTATGGATTTGTTTTTCTAACAGTCCCTGAGATGAGCTCATGCTGCTGGTCCAAGTACCATAGTGTGAGAACCACTGAAGCACTCAGTCTGACTCTCCAGGGAGGATCAACAGAGACATCATGGCATAATCCCGACCAGTGTCTACTATCTACCTTATAAGAACATTTCTCTTCATTTTGTTTTGCAAGAGATAAAAGCTTATCAACCTATATATTATATCTAACACCAATATTTAATCTCAATATCCTATAAAGATATTGCTCAGTAGACAATTAAAGTCAAATGGTTTTGAGCTCCAAAGGAAGTTAGGCCAGTTTGATATCAAGCAAATTGTGTATTTCTCTAAATTCTAAATTGCATAGTTGTAAAATGAGCATAATACTTGCCTTACTGAGTTTTTGAGTGGCTTAAATATTGTGGTGTAGACAAGCTGTGCATATAAACATGTACGGCTGCACAGCATGTGGGACAGTGCTCCTGCAAGGCTGTATTGCCTGGACATCCCGTGGTCTTACTTTGTGCAAATGCACTGTGTTAATCAACCCATGACCAAGCCACTCTCAAGGCCATCCCATTATAAAGTGATGTATAGCTGTACATCACCAAGCACGGCAACTCAGCACTTCTTCAGCTGCTATTTGCTTTCCTTTCTTAGACTGGTTTAACTTGGTACAGAAGGAAAAACTGTTTAATTTAATGAATAACACATGGTAAAGAGAAAAGGGGAACAGGATAAAGGAGAAGGATCAAGTCATCGAAGGTTATCTGTGGACGAATTCCTCATTTCATTCAGTGGGAAATTCAATTAATTTTATAACAAAAGTAAAAACACTTCCTGACAACCCTTCCTCCTAATAGCTTGAGTGAAGTGATTAAAGCCCATTATACTCTCCTGAAATAGTCACTTTCCAGTAAGAACTCATTAAGCACTTTAAACGGTGGGACACAATCATGGAGAATAAAAAAGTGATTGTTGAAAATAAGCATTATGCCTGACCTGAATGAATTCATCTTTTAGTATGTTGCTATATAAAGATCCCTAACTGACTGTAATTCTTAATTACCAAGGTTCCCTCTTCCCTGATTTTTAAAACGTAGCATCCATCTCGATGTCCTCTTGGTCGTCTGTTGCAATTTAGGCCTTTCTTCCATGTAACCCAACAGTGAACCAAAGTGGTATAGAAAAAATTATGGAATTCATAACTTGCCTGCCAAAACAGCAGGATTTTCACCTTCAACACTGGTCATATTATCAATCCCAGGGTTTTTTAAAAAAATCAGGAAAAACATTTATGTTAAAACTCACTTGAAGCATTTCATTTTGCTTTGATTCCATGTTTATACCATTTAGTTGATGATTGATAAGCATGAGAATACAAATTCCACACAGAAGATTTTCTAAAATACTGCTGGGGTTGTAGGGTTTTAGGCTTGTTTGCAAGAAAACAGTCACAACTTCTGTAAAGGGCAGGCTAACAATTCTCTGTGAGATGTAGCATCCGAGAGTCTTTTGGTGAAATGTTAATATCTTATTTTTATCGCTACATTCGTTACCTAGCCATGGTGGTTTGAAATTAGTTGAACATGGGCTTATGATTTCTGTGCTTTTTCATATATACCTTAGCATTCAAGATCGTTTTCCTAATAAAAATTGTGGTCTTGGAGTAGACTTTTCTGTTTCAATATGTACTAATTGTATCACAGACTGGAAAGAGGACTACATTACAAAATTTAATTATTCCCTCCTAAAAATCTTTATTTTTGTCTACCAGTCAGAATAGCATTGAAAAGACACTCTTTCTTGAATAAAACTTTTATTTTATGGTTTGTATAAATATACATTTCGAGAGATTGTAAACCAACTCATTTCTATGGTGGTTCTTGGTTTCCATTTCTATATACAAGTCAGAAATCATCCCTGGAGTGAAATCAGTGACCTAAATTCAGAGGCTTGATCCAGGAAGAACCTATCTAATTCTGGAGAAATAAAAATCGCCATCTTCTAGATTTATTTATGCTGTTACTCAGCTTCAACAGCACCATTTCAGTTTCTAAAGAGTTTAGAATAATTTGTTTTCTCTAAACCAATTTGTATCATGTCAAAGTGAAATTGCAGTTTTACAGCCACCTGGGGGAACAAGCAATCTTTTATATAAATATAAAAGTAATCTACATAAGTATGTACCAAGATGTCCCTATAGATTTAAAAATTTTGTACATGAAAGGAAGGAGTACATGTACTAGTAATTAAATACTTATATAAAACCCATTACAACCTTACTTCATTTGCCATATCTTAATTTTCTAGTAAGTTAATATCAATATAGAGGAGAGATTTGCACAAATACTCATTTGAGAATGTAGGCAGCTTATGTCATCAAACACCTACCTTCCCACTGAGCTCTACAGGTCAAAGTGGAAACTTAAAATGAGACCTTCAGCAAATCTGAATGTCTTGGTGTTTGGAGGAGCCAATGTACTGAATTTGAAAATTCTGAGCCTTCTGTATTATACTGATCACCAGTGATGCTTCTCCTGTAATAGATTCAGAGGAAGCCAAGAGATACGCTATAGGTAAGGTGGATATAAACGCCTTCCTACAAACATCTGGCAGCAAGGAACCACCCCATATAAGAGTGAACACAAACAAAAAGCACACCTAATTATTTTTGAGTGAATGTCTTCATTAATCCCATTCCAAAAACGGGTGAGTGATATTTTGAGTATCTAGACCACCGCTGAAAACCCGAATCAGTGAAATGCAGGCTCTGCCTCACAGCCTGCGGTGTCACCTGTGTATCTGCCTCCTCCCTATTTCCCCCTTGTCAGTGAGCTAAGAAGGACTACACAGAATCAGAGTTTGAATCTGGGTGTAATTACACAATCACCTTAAGGAATTTTAGCCAATTAGCAATCACTGGTGTCGCAGCCTACTGTAAGCACTTCTACTGAGTTGTAAATACATCAGCAACTGGGCGCTCCTGGCTACCATTTTACCTTGCCTGACCCAAAGCCTGTGTTGCTGTCTGTCCCTTATGATCTATGTCACTTAAATCCACTTTACCACTCATGACATTGCTTGTGGCTGTATGCCACTTCTTTGACTAAATATCATTTCCTTTCTTCTAATCTCATCTCGTTTCCTCTGGGGAATCTTCCCAGTCAGACTTTGTTCTAGTGAACAAGGGCGACCTTCCTAAAGTGATTTCAACCTCGTGACAAAGAACTCAGTGCTTTTGTTTTTAAGAAAATTTACAATATGAATGATGCTTTAATTCAAGTTGTTTAAAAACTTTATTAATTTTGACTATTTGTTTCATTAATATCAGCCATCCATTCCACTTAATGGCATGTGATTATGTGCTAAGTTCAACTTATACAAAGGAACTAGAACATGTTTCTTGCCTTCCGGTTTATCACAGACTAAAACAGAAATGAATGTGTGATCCACTGGTTGTAATAAATCATTTTTAAACTAAACGAATAGTGAATCCATAAGAAACTAAAAGTCAATAGTGAATCCATAAGAAAACAGTTAATCCTTCAGGAAAGGAGTGACTTGTACCAGGGATTTCTTAAAGGAAAAATGCTTGAACTGGTTATTAAATAATGAATCTGAATTCACAAGAAAATGAAGTAGGAGACAGCAGTATAGAAAATGTAACGGTGTGGCTCATGGAACTATAGACGTTCAGTGTCACTGGAGACTCAGAGACCATCAAAGACACAGGAGATGTCAGGACCAGGCTGAGATGGACTTACACACCATGATGCCTTGTTGGACACTCTCCAGTGAACAATGAACCAGCACAGAAGTTGTAGGAGGAAGACCAAGGACAGGAGAGCCTGCAGTAGAGGAGGGGAGAATAGGAGTGTCCTTGACCTCTGATGTGGTTTATATCTAGAAATCCCTCATGCACTCATAAAAAGTGAGTAAATCATGGAAGTGCTATAGCTGAATGTGATGTTAAGCGGTGGAGTCTGGTTGAGAGAGCTAGGTCCCTGGAGGTGTGACCTGGAAGAGCAGATGTCCCTTCCAGGCTCCTCCATCTCTAGCCACTTCCTGGCCACCACGTCATGAGTGACTTTTCCTCTGCTACCTCCTTCTGTCATGCTGCACTAATCCAGAAGACTGTGGAATAAAACCATGATTCCAAATAAGCTTCTCCTCCTTTATTTTGTGACTATCAACTATTGTACTCCAGCAATGAGAAAGGGACTAAGGCATCCTCCATCTCTCATCCTCCAAACTTCACATAGCTGCAGATAGAGCTTCAGTATATAAGCTCAGTGTGAGTTGAAGCACATAACCTCTCAGGTAGAGTAAGTCAAGTCAAGAAGCTCAATAATTTACTTTTACACTGGGAATATTGAGCTAGGATGTGTTAGTCAGCCTTGTAACTGTAACAAAATACCTGAGAAAAATTGAATTAAGGGAGTAAAGATTTATTTGGGCTCATGGTTTCCGAGGTGTTAGTCCATGGTGGGTGGTTCCATTTTGTTGTGTGTGTGAGGTAAGGAAGAATGGAAGTCCAAAGGGAGGGAACAGGGGGCTGAGGACCAGACAGTCCTCAAAGTCTCACTTGCATGCTCCACTCCCTTTGAGTCAGTCCCACCCCTTGTTTCCCTCACCTCCCATAATGCCATCCAAGTAGGTTCCCATCACTGGATTAATCCTTTGACAAAGTCAGTGCCTCATGATCCAACCACTTCTCAGCACCTCCCTCCACCACAAAACGCGGCCTTGGGATCCAGCCCTCAGGATGCTTCCCTGAGTCTCATATTTACATCATAACACAGAGCTTTGCTGAGCTATTCCTTACAATAAAGCCTTTATCATCATCTCACTCATAATAGCACAGCTTCATCTTGATGTTCCATGACAGAGTTTTTGCTTGGATTCATCATTTTTTCTTTCATTAATATTTCCTCTACCCTGTGAGTGTCCTCAGAGGCCAGACTACAGCAGACAGCTTAGCTTCTCCCCTACTTCAGCTCTTGTTTCTAACTCGTATTTATTGAACATCTGCTGCATGTCAAATACATTCTAGGCATTGTAAGGAATAAAACAAGGAGACAGATGTTGCTCTCATGGAGTTGCCATTCTAGTGGGGAAATAGGCAATAAATTAAATAATCAGAATAATTGTGTTAGATTGGGATAAACACTATGGAGAAAAACCAGATGTGTGACTTTGGGAGTGTGACTTAGAATGGCAAGGAAAGTTCAGCCCCAAAGGTGACAGTGAAGTGACAAGTTAAAGCCATGATACTTAATGAAGACAACTCAGGCAACCATCTTCCTAAGGATGTGACTGCAAAGTGCCAATGCTGGGCTGGGGATTTAGCTCAGCGGCAAAAGCGCCTGCCTTGAAAGCGCAAGGTCGTGAGTTCGGTTCCCGGTACCGGAGAAAAACCAAAAAAAAAAACAAAGTGCCAATGCTTTGGGAGAGAGGAAAGTCAAAGGGTTATGCAGAGATTAAGGTACGTAGTGAGGAAAACAAGGCGGAAGTCAGCCTTCCCAGGTACTCTGGTTAAATGATACAGTCACTCTTCGCTCCCATTCCTATCTCTTACTTCACATGTGATTCAGAGCTTGCGCTCAGTATAAAAATCATATCAACATTTCTGCTCACGCTGCTCATCAGTGCACTGGATCTAGAGAATACTGCATTTTGTCCAGATTGCACAGCTGATTAACCAAGAGATTTCCTTGCTTCTGCCTTCCCAACATCCGCAGGCACCTTTCTGTTTCTGTGAGCTAAGCTTCATGTGGGGAGCCATACACCATCATTTTCTCTTTCTGACTTGATCTGCTGCTGCAGGTCGCCTGGCCCCCAGCCCCCTCATTGTTTTCCTGGAGTACTCGATGATTTTCTTTGGGAGAGTTTGTAGATGCAGTTCTCTCTGCCTGCACTGTCGCCGCAGGCTGAGTATGCCCAGGGGGAAAAATATCCTAGAAACCTTCAATTTTCAAGTGCAGAAAACTCTTACATACCCTTAAAAAAATAGATTGAGGAACATAGGCAATTATAATACATAGACAAGTTTCAGGGGGAGTTTTTAGTTCTTTTCAACCAAGAACATCAAGTTTTCCTTTTCTTTCTGAACCTTGAATACACACACGAACAGGTAAATAGTCAGTGTCAATGCTGTTGGATTTAGAAGTGACAGAGAAGCTGAAAGAAGATGGCTTTAGAGGTGGGGAAACAGGAAACGGAAAGAGATCTTATGGGCGACAATCACACTTTATTTTGTTGAGTTTTTCTTCATTTTAGCCTGTCTTGGGACCAGATTTTTTCCCATTAGAATTGTGAATAGGATCGTATTCATTAATAGGCTTATCATGTGTCCTTTTTTACCAATTATCCTAGAAGTTCTTCAGGACAGATAATATGATTGAGTTTCTCTGGCTTTTTGTAAACCTTTGGGCTTTGAAAACTTCATTTAAGTTTGTATATTTTTAAAAATGTTTGACTAAATGACTTAACAGTCAAAATACCTCCAGGCACTATAAAGCTTAGATTCACTTTAGCAATACAGCTACTTTAAGACTTTCTGAGATTGACCTGTTTACACACCTTTCTTAAATTAGTTTCCTAAGGTTTACTGTAATTTGCAATTTTCCAATTGTGATAGAAAGTTTTTTCAACTCCTGTCTTCTTTCATACTGTATCACTTATATTATAAAAAAGAAATTTGGAATGTGTTGATATTATTGTCATGGCTTAGTAAAACAAGTTACTGTCACTTCCTTCTGTATAAAAAAACATTAAATGCCTGTAGTAAATACTAAATTATTTAACATGCATCTCATTTTCCCAGAAAAATGTTTTAGAAAATGCCTAGTAATGTTGTGTTAGCCTTATTTTGGGGAAATAAATTTTTACAACACAATATTATCTTCATAGTAAAAACTTCTCAATTAAAAAAATGTGTCTAGTCTATTACAAATGATATTTTCTTAAATTGCACCTAAGATTTTGCCTATCTCCTAAAATTGATTTCTTCTGTAATGAAAGGAAAAATTAATTCAGCATAATTAATTAGCTTCAACAAGAAGTTCAATTTATCATTCATTTTCCTTATTTCCACACCTGACAACACTCACAAAAAAGAGAAAGATTTCAGTACACAACTAAAGTAGGTTCTGGCTCTGCTATGACCATTGGCCTGGTCACCATTGAAAGTGTCCGTATTTGTCACTTTAGCATATAACACGATAGTATAGATGTGACTAAAATATATAGTGCATTCTTTACCAAGCAATGAATTCTTTTTTTTCACTCAGGGTAGGCATAGTCTATTAGGCAATTAATTGTGGTTAGCTCAATTATAGAAAATATAATTCACCTGGTTCAGAAACTTCACTGACAAGGCGAGTGAACCTTGACTAACCTCTGTGGAGTGGACACAGCACAGGGCCACAAGGACCACGCTCCTAGAAGTAGAATCGATAGAGGAGTGCCCTGGGGCAGCCACCCTGCGTGTCAGATGTACTTATGCAGGCAGCACCACTTTATAAAATAAGAGCTTATCTTCACCAAAAAGTATGAGAATATATTTCTTTAGGAGGAACAATTTAGTTACACATACTTACAGCAATTGTTGATAAAAATTAGTCAGTCTTCACTAAAACCACTGTGCAGTGGTCAGTTTGCCTTTATGAAATGTAGAGTGTATTTTCTGAAATATTTAATAATAACATTTCATTCCACATTTTTCTTGGAAAATTTAGTAAAAATTTGTGACTTTAGACTAAAATCTCAAAAGTCCTTGCATAGAGTTCATTAACTATCATGCTTCTGGGGGAAAGATAAAAAGTAAATTAGTCTGACTTTTGTTTTCTTATGTCATATCTTTTATTGTATTAAGTCAAATTTTAAAACCTTAAAAATATGTAAACATCTATCTCTAGATAGATATTTATTATATATCTATTTATCTATCTATCTATCCCATAATTTTAGTAAATCATTTGCTCTCAGGAAAGGGCAGCTACATAAAAAAGGTATCCGGGGGAACTTAACAGCTTAGAAGTACATTTTCTATGGCAGTGTGTTATAATTTTTATGGCAGTATTCAGTGTCTCAAAGAAGTTCAATAAGTAGCCCAAATTAATATCAAAGTGACAAAATTGAGGAGGGAATTAGAGTCTCCAGTACTACTTTACTTAGATTAAATGTCAGACAGTACTTGTGTTCCAAAATAGCGGTGGTGAACATGAAGATGAAAATGATGTGTCAAAATTCAGACAAAAGTGGACGGGGACGTGGCTGGGAAGAGGAGAGTGCGGGTTTCTGAGGAGGAGCAGAGGCCGGGCATCTTCCCCTCTGCAGCCGGGGTCGGGAGCCTCCTCTAAGCTGAGGACCGGTGTCTTCTCTGCGTCTCCACCCCGTGTAAGCGCACAAGCACTGGGCTTATCCCAGGCTGTCAGAATGGGAGCCTGAGAGGGCAGCTCTTTGGATTTTAAAAATCGTGAAATCTGTTTCAATGCTGAATTCATATCTGTAACACTTACTGAAATTCCATGAAAATCTCTAAACTTACATTGCCTAGAGTTGCCTCTTTAAATCTTGACTGTCAACCAACTGCTTCACGTTCCTTCCATTATTTTCCCTTTGTTTGTTTGTTTTCAGTATTGTCCATATCCAGTCTCCTAACCACAGTGCCTCACTATTCACTGGCTTTAATTTTTTACATTTTCTATGTCTGGTGAAATTCTAATTGGTTTAAATTGGATTCACCCTTTTCTTAACATTTCCTTATGTTTTTGAGAAAACATGAGAAAAGTGAAAACTAACTTTACGTTTTCCCTTAAAAAGCTATATTTGGGCTCATCAAGTATGATTACCTAGCCAACCAGGTCAACATGAAGGTGTGGACCAGGGCTGGGATCACCATTCCTTGTCTGCTGTCTCAGAGCATCCCTCGTGACCCAGGAAAACGAAGTGGATTTGAAGGTCACAGGAAGACAGAGGGTCTGCAACTTCCAAGCATCACATATGAGGCCTCCGATGGTTCTTAATGCTTGTCCCGTTCATCAAGAATGCCCAGGCAAATCTGTTCATTCCATTTAAAGTCAACTGATTGGGAAGCTTAATCACTTCTGATAAATAGGTTCACCTTTGCCACATTCTAGTAGCTGAGAGCAATGTATAAGCCCCACTGACAGTTATGAGGGGATTTTTATATCATGGACCATGTTGAAAATTCACTGGCACCAAATCTGAATTCTCCAAGTACAGACAATAACATTTTAAGCTAATATTTAGAGCAATCCCCACAATGCTAAGTAATATTAGAATAATGAGAGTTGACTCACAAATGAATTCTGGCATTTCCTCCTTTATTTAACCAGATTCTACCACTTAAATATCTGTCTAGATGAGCTGGTGAGTTTTCTAATATATACCATCAGTCCCCTTGTGGTTTGTGTCTAGATGTCCCTCTAAAGCCTCATGCAGTCATGGGGCAGACTTCCAGAGTTTTTGATTGATCCATGGTTCAGTGATGAGATTATGGGTGTGAGTGCTACACCCACCCTAGGGCAAGTAGCTTGCATACAATACAAGGGAGGGAAAGAGGCTTGATCTCCCCACACTGCTACCCTATTTTTGTCTCGCTGCTTTTGCTGTTTTCTGCCGCCATGAACTGTTGCCCTCTGCCATATGCCACTCTGCCTTGGAGCCAGCTGAGTATGGACTGAAACCTCCACAAATTGTGAGCTAAATAAATCTTTCCTTCCTTAATTTTGGACATCAAATATTTTGTCTCAGCAATGAAAGAAAAATAACCAGTATAAATCCCTTAACATTTGAAGTTGCATTGTTTACTGAACACATCACCAAACGACTTTAAGAATCAAAATAAAATGTATGGGTAGGTTTGCCTTTTCTTTTGAATATGGAGACCAGTTAGAAAGATAGAGCAACTTTGGAAGTAATATAGATCATTGTGGAAACACCAGCCTGTGCATAAAAGTCTGCTAGTTATATTGCATATTGTCGTATGGTTTGATCAATCTTGCATTCTTACACCTGATACTCTGAGCAAGTTTACTGAAGATAACAATATGTAATATAACAACCACTGTTAATTCCTATCATTTTGTTTCAAAACCCTGTATCGTTTTTATTGTTCATGTTGTTTTGTTTTTGCCTATGTTGTTGTTATTTTGTTACTTTTTATTCTCTTGAAAATAGAAAAAAATCTGCTCGAATGTCAGTTATTATGTCAGAACACGCATCTTCCAAGAGCAGAATTCCTATTGATTTCCACATAATCACTGTGATTGTACACAATCGGGTTTAGCCCCTGGGCAGCATCTCCCTCCACTCCTCCCGTTGGCTGTGCCTGCAAACAAGAAAACATAATTCAGAAAAAGGAAATGACAAAAATATGGATTGAAATGTTTCTAATTTTACACACCCTTGGCTCCCACATCTCGGGACCTTTGCAGTGACAGCTGCACCAATCAGAATCTCTATCGTTGTTACACTTGCTCACTGACATCTTCTGAGAAGCAGTTCAGAGTTAATTTCTGCTCTGAGGAAGCACTTTCAAGGTATTCTTGAGATTTTAGTATAAAAGATAAAATAAAAGCTGTTTTTTTTTAGCTTATGAATATGGTATTTTGAAATTTTTTTAGAAAGTATTATCTCAGTAAAATGTGCTATTATACAGAATTTACATAGATACAGTGATATGTGCAAAAGTTATATAAACCAGTGAGGTAGGCTCCACATGAACAAGAGCAAAAGATGCTTCTCTAAAATAAATAGTCCTAAATTCACCAACTAGTTAAGCTTGGATTGAGAGGTAGAAAAAAGTCTATTTCATCTATTCATTATTCTATTAATAACATTTTCTGAACATTTTCAACTGCTAGTGGAGCATTGAATACTCTTTAAAATCTTGTAAGTATATTGTATTTTTAAAATCTTTATGTTTAAGTGAGGTGGATGAACTTCATATCCTAGTAAAGGCTGGATAATTTACTTTTTAACCATAAAAGCCAAATGAAAGAACTGTGTTATATATGGAAGGTTTCATTATCTACTTTGATAACAGCAGTGCAAAATATGCCAGAAATTTCACATATTTGGTCAGAATGTTAGACACCATCAAAATATATTATACAGAAAGATAAGTCTTTTACTATTGTGACTACATAATTGGTAATATCTTGACATTCATATATTTACTTCTAATTTGAGAGCAATGTTTTTGTTGATTTAATTTCATGTTTATCATATCCCATACAATTTTTGAAGATATTAGAGAAAGTTGTATTGTGGATGGAGTAACACTTTGCTTCAATCAATTGCAAGCAAGTATTTTCTCACTAGAGTAATTACTGAAATTCTGTATTTGTGGAAGAAATGTGCTTTTGCATACTTTCCACAAGGGCATCTTCTGTCTCAGAACCCACCTTAGCTATTTGTGGTTGTCCTTTTTGGCTTTGCAAATGAAATGTGTGAGTCTTAGACCTTGATCACCTCACAATAGTCTGCTGCAATTGTTTGTAGGGTATCTAAACAATTCTGCTCTTGTTTATGGTAGGTTATTTTTATCCCAAAGTCAAACCCTAATTTTAATTGAAACCCACTCAGTATTCTTGAAACTACTTCTTTACCAGTGTCAAGGGTGGAACGAAGTTTTTATTACTATCATGTTTTTTCCTTTCACAGCAAACAGAGCCTCATAATTCTTTGTAAAAATTGTCCTTTTAAATGAATTCCTGTTCATGCATTAAGTTTGTAAACATAATAGTATATTGTATTTGCCACTTATAGTAGTAAAAACACTTACTTTTAAAAATTCTTTAATTATATTATAGGACCATGTCTTAGGAAACTCAGGCTACTAAAACAAGATGCCTTAAGCTGGGTGGATTCATACACACAAGAAACATATTTCTCATAGTTTTAGTGGCTAAGAAGTCCAAGATCAAGGCACTTGCAAATTTAGGTGTTGGTGAAGGTCCTCTCTGGTGCTCTTGGGACTCATCTTTGCTCTCTTTCTTCATGCACTGAAGGGGCAACATTTCTCCTTTTGTAAGGGCACTAAGCACATTAATGAGGGGCCCACACTAATCACCTCCAAAGGCTCCATCTCCTAACAGTATTACCTTGGGGATCCAGTTTCAACCTTTTGCATCTGGAGGAACAAAAGAATTCAGGCTCCGGTGTTCTGCACTGGCCCCACAAATCCTCCTTCTCACATGCAATATAATATACACTCATTGATGTTCAAGGGTCTCGAAAGTCTTCACTCATTCCAGCATCAACTTCAAGGTTTAGACTTTAAAGTCTTATTGAAGTATCACCTAAATCACATGTGAGTGAAATACAAGGTACAATTCACTGTCTAGCAAATTACCGTCCAGCCCTGATCCTGGGGGATCAAACAAGTTATGTGTTTTGAAAATTCAATTGTGGGATAGACACAGGACATTTACTCCCACTTAAAATGGGAAAAATAGGAAAGAGTGAAAGAAGAGGCTTTAAATTAGTTAATCTTCAATACAACAGAGCAAACAACATTAAATTATATGCCTCAAGAACAGTCTTCTCTGGCTTGATGTTCCCGCTCTAGACCACTGAGAGAGAAATTTCCCCGTCTGTTCACAGTGGATTGATGCTGCTGCAGGTTTGTCATGCAAGGATGGGAAGCCCAAGGCTCTAGATACCCTACTCTCCATGACTTTGCTGGATGCAGTTCAATGCTAACCTAAACCATAGGTTAGCATTATATGCCTGAGTTCCCCCCACACTCCCACACTAGCCTTGAATTGATCTACATTATCAGGGGCAGTCCCACCCATGCCTGTGGTGGGCATTGCCCGAATGGAGGTCCTCTGTGGTAGCCTTGCTATGACCAAGCCCCAACCCTCTGCACTTGTTATAGAGGTGGCAACCTTGATGTCTTTCATTTGCCCTCAAGATCATTCTTCCATTGACTTGGATAATAGGTTCAGATTCTGTTTAGATGTTTTAATAATGCTTTTATTATTTGGTCATTTGTCACCCTTGGTTTCTTTTTCTACTATTGAAACTCATTTGCATTTATATTCCAATTTGAATACTCATCTCAGTACTTGGTTATAAATACTTCATCATTCTGTACAATATAGATAGGTTGGAAATTCTTCAAATATTTGGGTTTGAATTTCCTGTGGATTAACAGTTGTATTTTAAAATCACCTCTCTCTTCTCACATTTTACATTATACAGTCAAGGCGAACCAAGTTGTTCTTTTGAAGTTTGGCTTAGAAGTTGCTTTAGCCAGATTTGATTTTGTCATTCACAAATTCCACCTTCCACAAATACTAGGGCAGAAATATGATTCAGCCCAGCTCCTTTCCACTTTATAAAACAAGTGGGCTTCCTACTGTTATTTGAAACCCTGTTTCTCATTGTGATCTGAGACCTCAACAGAATGCTCTTTACCATTCGTATTCCTGCAAACTTCTTTTAACAACCAATTAGATGTTTCCTAAGACTGAGGCATGTATTGCTATAACACCTTATCATGGAAGTCAAAGCTTGTAATCAACAATAGTAACAGTGGCAGCTTGCTTTATGAACTTACTTTGTTTACAATTTTGGAGAAGATGGAGTGTTTGTGTTTGTGTGGCAAAGAAGGCCATGGTCATGTTTGTCATCTAATGCTGTTTGTAAATGGAAGCAAATTTTTGCTCAATGCTTTTGTTTGTGATCCTAATTGTTTGTAGACAGAAGCATTTGTGTGCTGAGATATTACTGTATTTCAAATGTACTGAACTCCAGATGGTCCAAGATCAAAGTTTTGGGAAAATCATGGCTTGGTAACAACCTCTTTCCTGGTTCATGGGACAGCAGTTTCTCACCTCATCCTCACAGTGTAAAGTAATGAAAGATCCTTCTGGGACCTCTTGCATGTAGACCTTAGTTCCATCAAGAGGGCTCTAACTTCCTGGTCCAAAGACTTCTCAAAGGCCTCACCTTCTAATACCATCACCTTTACAGCTATGAGTTCCACATAGAGATTTTGGGAGCACAAAAATATTCAGACTATAGTATCGTGTTAGTAATATTCCTCAGTTATTGCTGGTTGATCAGGTTTGCAATCTCCTGAATGAGTGTAAGGTAAAGGCTATGTGAAAAGAGCTGAATGGAATAATTTCAGGGCTCCAAGAGGATCAAAGCCCTCTCACAGACTTTAGATTCTCTCAGGGCTGAGACCAAGACCTTCTCTGGCTGGCCCATATTTATTTAGTTATCAGGGGAAGGGAGAGTAGTACTCAAGAAAGGCAGAATCGCTCAAAGACTTCTCCAAGTAAGGTATTAAATTAATCCACCCTGGAGTGAAATGCCTGAGCCTATAGTCTTTATCTAGTTGAGATCCGATTGAGGTGTCTTTGGCTGTGATCTTGCTTTATCCTTTGAAGCTCTCTAGCTTCATCTGCCATTACAGGTTTTAGTAGGGATTAATGACTCACAGAGGTTCACTTACTATGAGTCTGTTGCCCACTTCTACACAAGCAGCCTAGGCTTTGGACAGATTCACAAGTAAACATAAATAGCCAACTGGTTAATTTAGGTTCTACTCAGGGCTGCTTCATAGTGGTCTCCATCACTACAGAAAATTACAATAAAACATCATAGTTTATGGAAAATTTCAGAAAAATGAAAGTTTATGGTTTAAATTCCTGCAAAATCTCATGTGTCCAGAGGAGGGGCTTTTAAAAGATGATTAGATCATGGGTGTGCTATTTTCATTAGTGGATTAATTCAGCCATGGTTATGCTATTAGGAGGCAGGGACTGGTGAGAAGAGGTGGGTCACTAGCAGCATGATTGGAAGGGTGTATTTTTATACCTGGATCTTTGCTTCTGTTCTGCTTCTTGGGTGCCATAGGTTGAGCAGGTTTCCACCACCACACCCTCCCACTATATTGCTCCTACAGTGGACCAAGCTAACCATGGACTGAATGATCCAAAACTCTGAGCCAAAGTAAAACTCTTCTCCTTTAGCTTCTGTGTGTCTAGTAGTTTGTCCCAGTGATAGAAAAGTGATTAACACAAATACAAACACAAGCATGTGATTCACTTGCTTATTCCTTAATTTCTTAATGGAATACAGTGTATTGGACAAAGAAAGGGAATGCTACATTTTAATGTTTACCTACTGGAAAGTTAGCACTTAGAAGTTAAGTATTTCTGGAGTGACAGAGGAGCTTATGAAAATGATCAGGAGAGTCTTTTGCAATCATTGATTAACAAATACCCAGAGCTCATCCTAGTTGTATCAAAAGAATCCCATTTGGGCTGTATTTTATACAGTAAGCAGCCAATAGCCAGGTAAGGGCATGTGTATTAGAGTACAGATCATTCCAAGAACAGGGAGTAATATGACAAAATTAAAGATGTGATGTCCTTCAGGGATATAGGACACACAAGAGAAGCAGTGAAAGAATTAAATGAAAAATGTGCCCTCAATTTGGAACAAGCTGAAGTTGAACCCCAGGGCAACCTAGGAAGAAAAGTCACAAAAATTTTTTTCACAACAAATACTCTCTGGAAGGACAAGATGCATAGCTATCTGACTGGACATAGATATATGCCATTTTGGTTATGTAAATGGTTCAAAATATAAGCACAAGTTAGAGTTTTAAAAGAGAGAATGACCAATCTTGCATTCTTACATCTGGTAATCTGAGTAACTTCATTGAAGATAACAATATGTGATATGACAACCACTGTTAATTCCTATCATTTTGTTTTGAAACCCTGTATCATTTTTATGATTTTTGTTTGTTTTGTTTTTGTCTATGTTGCTGTTATTTTGTTATTTTTAAAATTATCTTTAAAATAAAAAAAAGACTATGTCAAGTGGTTGTACTAAAATTTCAGGAAATTAGAACATTTATGGGATATTTAAAGAAAATAATTTGGCAGGGGGGATATAGCTCAGCAGCACAGCACCTGCCTGTCAAGCATGGGGTCATGAGTTTGATTCCTGGTAACCCCCCAAAAAAAGAATTTTTTAAAATTTGAAGTAATATATAAGAACTGAAAGAGAAAAGATTTGAAGAAGGTAAAGAATGAGACATTTTTAAAAATGCAATCAAATCCAAAACTAAAGTAATTCATCTTTAGATTTTGTCTATCTGGGGCTAAATACTTACTAAACCTGGAAATATTCATTTTTACTGAAGTCTGATAGTTATTAAATCAAGTAATGTTATAAAAATAAAAGTCATATCTGTAACAATTGCAAAGTAAAATTAATAGGATGGATCTCCAGCAAACAGAGAAAAAGAAAATTTCAAAGGATAAAACAATTCAAAAGTTCTAACAGCATTTTTTAGGACATTTTTAATGCAATTATTGTGACATAAGTTATTTATTTTGGTGATAAGGATGGAATAAATGGCAAAAAAGTAAAAAGGCAGTCTAGACAACATCTTTGTCAATTTGACAGCAGAAGAGGAGCACCTGATAAAGTGCAGAATAAGCGGAAATGATAGTCCGTTGGTGTCTTAGTTACTTTCTCGTCACTGGGACAAAATACCCCAAAACTTTGCAACTTAAAGGAGGAAGGGCTTATTTTGGCTTCTGTTTTTAGTACAGAGTTGACTGGCTTCAAGGAAGGAAGGCATGGTGGAAGGGTCACCCAAGGAAAGCTGCTCACCTCACAGTGGACAGGAAGCAGGCAGAGAAAGAAGGAGGTGGGCAGGAAGCTCTATCCTTCCAGGCCACAGCCCCAGTGACTGCCTCTGCCAACCATAGTCCACTCCTAGCTGCACACAGCCAGCTCTATGGCCCGCGATCCAATCACCTTTCAAAAGTCCCTCCTTGGAATGCCTGAGGGCTTGGGGGACATTTGGATATAAACCATAATAAAACTATAACTGACATAGATTTATAGTTTATCAATGCCATAGAAAACACATTTGAAGGGAAGAGTGAGCAGGAAATGCTGAGAAATGGTGAGGCCTGATTCCAAAGGCATGGAGATGCAGGGACCCCTTTTATCTGTCAAGGTGATAAAGCTTCATTTGGTTAATTTGGTTTCAAATGGGATTCTTCACATTGCAGCAATCCTCTTTTTCCCTGCAAGAGGATTGAGTCAACACCCGTGGTGAAAAATATATTGATTTTTGCAAGACTATAGTTGAACTGGCATATCAACCAAGTGTGAAGTCACCCTAACCTAGGACTACTATTCATAGGGAAAACAAAGCAACAAAAACATAATCAAACAAACAGTATAACTAAAGCAATTCATTTTGAGATATTTGCTAAACAGACTAAGCACATGTTAAATGTAGGAAGAAATGTTCATTTTTACTACAGTGTGATAGTTACAAAATCAAGGAATGCTATAACAGTTAAAATCATATCTATAAAGCTACTACAAAGTAAAACTAACAGGAAAGGTTTTTCCAGGGTAAACGTATTCAGGGCTTTCTAGTTATGTTGTAAAACACAATCACTTGGCAGGGGTTGAGCATTATTTTCAGATTTTATTGCTGTGAATGTAAATTTGCACAATCATTTTTAAAAACACTTTGATGATATGTTTCAGGAGCCATGGAACAAAAATAAAGATAATAATTGTAATCGAGTACCTTGATATTATTGATATATTGATTCATCTTAACAATATATATGGCTTCAATCAATCTTCAAGACAACTTAATTTTCTCTTAATTATAGTGATGTATAGGCCTTTAATTAAAATACCTTAGCGATGAATGTATAGTTAAGAGTAGAATATTATTGTGTTAAATTCCTTTAAAATTTTTAGGTGCCTTTTCACTATTGGAATCTAGACCATAATGTAGTTTGAAATAACCCCCAACTTTATTGCAGCACAATTATGTCACATAAATTATTGAAATTAAAGCTTAATGTATACCAGTGGAGAAAATAAAGTTTTTATAACATGAATATGTACTATGATATTTCATAATTAACACATGAATTGCATATTGCAGATACATATTTTTCTAATGTTAAGTTGAAAAGTATACAAAATCATATATAGAGAATTATTAGTACACTCCTGTTGTATCTATAATCTTTACATATACATCTGTGCATACACCAATTTGATTACTAATTTACATCTACATACTTTCCATCAAACTATCCAATTGCTTGTTCAACTATATTCTAGGAGGGCTGGGGATTTAGCTCAGTGGCAAAAGCGCCTGCCTGGCAAGCACAAGGTCGTGAGTTCGGTTCCTGGTACCAGAAAAAAAACAACAACAAAAAAAAAACTATATTCTAGGATGTGTAGGAAACAGTAACATATTAAAACATCAGCATCTACCATTTCATACCGCACATGTGTTTTAATTCTTCATATTTATGACTCTAATTTTTTTCTATATTTAATTTATGATTATATATAGTAATAAAAAAGAAATTGACAAGTGACTGCCAATGATGACTAAGCTCTGTGTTCCTGTCTAATATGTATAAAACTTTTTCAAATTAAAAAAATAGAGAAACAAAAGACAAATTGTCATCTTATTAAAAATTAATCTTTGCAATATTTAGACAAATAGTGATAATAAATATCAACATATATATTTTAAGCATTTCTACTAAAAGCTGTTTTTCAAATCAACTTCAACTGAGATCAGTAATCAACTAGAATAGGAATACATATCTAGACTTTTAAAATATCAACTCTAAGCTCATTCACATTTGGATTTCAACATAGACATGACAAAAATACAATCAAGTTCCAAAAAGTGGTGTCAGTACTCTGAAATATTTTAAAAGGACTATATTATGGCATATAATCAAAGTCTCCCTTTTGCACTCAACATTCTCTGTCAGATAAAATTGTTGATATTATTAGAAAACTGTAAAACTGACTCCCTCTGACAGGCACCTGGCTGAGTCTCAGGCTTGCTTTCCATCAGAGCAGCCAAATCCAGTAGCCCTGAGACAGAAGCAGGCGCTAAGGAACATCAGCCCCAGGTTTCCTTCCGAACCTGAGCAGGGCTTTCATTAGACCTCCTTTCTCCCGATTCTCACTGTAGAGCGTTAGGAGTAACCTCCTTCATTCCCTGTGGTTTAATGCTGCTCAGCCCTATCAGCACCTTTGTTACGAACACTGACAGGGTGTGGGCAAGACTCACCAAAGTCACAACTAAAATTCATCGCTTTCTCTCTTTGTTAATCTTATAGTTGACCACAAAATAACACCATGGAATGTTACTTTAGCTAATTTCTGGAGAAATTAAGGACTTGTCCAACTTCATATAAAATATTTAAATATGTTCCTGGTATTAATAACCCAGTTAAAATGTGATAATATATGGAAAAGGACACAGTAAACAACAAATTAACATGCAGTTGTGCAACCAGGGTGTCAAGTGAGGCCTCATTTCTTTCTTGGAGACTTAAACCTGGCTCAGACTCTCAAATTTATATTCTTGTAAAGTGCAGAGCTCTCTGTGATTTCTGCTGGCTATCAGCACTTCCTCTTTTATGACGTACTGTGCTCCAGGTTCATGCTTCCTTCTTGGGATCCTACAAAGCCAGTGCTAGTCATGCCCAGGACCGTTTCAGGTGGCTTCTGGGTTGTTTCATTATCAGTGGTATCATGGTGCCTGCTTAGCCCAGTAGGAGGCTCTGGGAAAAGACGTCCTCATTTGTACAGTTTGCCATTTCTGGTGGTACAAATCTCCCTCTGTTGTCATTTTCAAGTTGCCGTTGTGAAGTCACTGAACTTGGTGGAACTTGAGAGATCAAGTGGATGGTGGACTCTTGCACCCAAGGCAGGCTGGTCTGGTTCCCTGTCCACCAGCAAGGGATTTTCTCTCTAGTCGTCCCCAAGGTGCACCCAGTCTGCCATTCGTACTCCTCTCGTTGTATTAGTCAGCTTTTCTGTTGCTGGATAAGACACCTGGCACTGACAACATAAAGCGAGATAGGTATAATTGGCTTGCAAATATTTTTTTTTCTTTTCTCTGTATGTATTGTTTCTCTCATCCTCCTTCTCCCTCCCATTTTCAGGATTTGGAGGTCTCAATGTATGTAATGTATTTTGATTATATTTACCTTCCAATTATTTGGTTAACATTTGAAGGGATTGAGTCCATGACTGGCTGGCTCCAAGGCAGAAATATCATGGGGGAAGGCCATGATCAGTTCATGGTGCACAGAAAACCAAGCAAGGCACCAGCACAAGTGGAAGGAGTGAGGGACCAGATACGGTACCCCGAATCATGCCTCCATCACCCATCCACACTCTGCTAGAAGCATGTTCCTTCAATCTCCTGCATAGCTCCCAAGCCAATCAAGTTGACACATTCCAGTTTGCCCTTCACACTTCCATTGCTCTAAATATCGATAACAGCCACATTCCTGCAAATCTTTCAAGTATTTTCTTCTTGAATACAGAGCCTCTCAGCTTTTCCACACTCCAGGCCAGATTTAAAGCATGTCTTCCAATTATTTGGTCTACCTCCCTTCCATGAGTACATAAAATTGTTTTCCTTCCCCTTGAAACTCAACCAATCTTAGCACTTATCTACCTTTTAATTAGCATACTGCAGCAGAAACAGCTCTTCTGTAACTTCCAAAACTGATTAAAATTAGACAATACATGTCTGCCTATGATTCTTTTGGGACAGTCTTCAAAGATAATCCATTGTAAGACTTTCTATCGCCTTGATACTGCTATGCTATAAAGGCTGGGACTGTGACCCACTTGCCATTCTTAGCTGAACTCCAGACAATAGCCAGCATCTTGGGCATTCACACTCTCCAGAACCGTAGCTTCAGGCCACACATACAGGATAAACTGCAGCTCTGCCCCTTTCAAATTCCTGACCCCACAATTCTAAGAAATGTAAGATATTTTCTAAGCAACGAAGTTTAGGACATCTTTCTAACTTATCCAAACTTGCAAGATACAACTGGAGTTACTGAAGGAAGGCATGTTTCATCATGAATAATTGGAATGTATTTTCTTAATGGTGATAATTTAAACTCATATAGATGTGGATAACATGACGTTCTTTCTTGGGAAGACACAGCATAAAGAACAATTTGAAGTGGTGGTGGAGAAAAAGTCAGCTGCATAGAAGATCAAGACTGCAACCTTAAACTGCACTTCCTTTGACAAATCTAGAGCTTAGTACTTCTTAAACCAGGTTTGTTGCCAGTTAAATCCTCTCCCTTATGTAAATGTTTCCCAGGGGTAAGGGACAGGATAAAGATGATGGGAGGTCATCTACTGCTCGTGCTGAGGTAGAGGTAAGGCAGGGAATGGATGTGAACCACAAAAATTATCTTCCTTGTGGCTGGAGAACCCTGGACCAGGTAATGCAAAGAGACTCCTACAGTTTGATAATTCAATGGCACGCTTTGCTTCCTTGTAGCTATTCTGAGTCAAAGTTTCTTGAGTTTTGGTTTCCTAAATTCCATCTAGTCTTTAAAATATTTAGATTGATGCTTTTCCATCTTATTTCAAAGAGCTATTTCCTTTTGTTCTAATCATAAGATTAATCCCAGCCTGTAAAAGACCCAGAAAAGTGGGAACAGAAAACTCTCTTTTTCTGGTGAAGGAGAACTGAGTTTTTATCAGAGTGTCAATCCAGGACAGCCAGGAGCACCAGCTTGACTGGCCTCCATCCTTTACCAAAAACAGAATAAATTTAAACTGGAACCAGGCCAGGTCCCACTGTTAACACTTCAACCAAAGACCATAAAGCAGTGTGTGAAGGGTGAGAAGTCACATATTTGTCTGCTGACACTCCGCCTGCAGGACGCTCCTGATAAGTGGCAGAAGCTTCATTACCATACGATGACAATGCCAAATTAATTCTAATTATCCTGATCATTGAACATTTAAATGAAAATGAAGACATTAAAGGTAACTGATTACTAAGAGGGCCATTTCTGAGGGTGAATTATGAAAGATTTTAAACAAAGACGTTGTAAAACAATGGGCTTCAACTGCCCAAATCTTGTCAGTTTGTTTATTTGTGCTGATCACATTAAATTTACATACCAGAAAATTGGGAATGATTTGGTTGTTAAAAGAATGTGGAAAATGTTGCGTGGAGAAGGGCACCCTTATTTGTGTCTCCTGAAATAAAAAGTCACACTTAATTATCTCTAAACTAGTAACTTTATCCATTTTCAGGGCCAAATATAAATTAGAAACAAAGGATATGAAAAGTGTGAGAATCACAGAAAATTTATTTCTGAGTAATTGTCAGCTGCACAAATGTGTTTTCACTAAGCAATAAAGTGGTTCCAAAAGTGTCATCATTCGAGGAGATGGTAAATCATGATGAAAGAACGAAATTTTTATTAGATGTTTCTTTGTAATTAGAAAACAAAATAAGAAAATATGTGTTCCTTTATTAGAATGCTCGCATCTGATGATAACGTTTCATCCCTTTAAGTCCATAAGGGTACTATTCTTATCTGTTCTTCCCAAACTTGTCCTCAGACATAATTCAAGAGGATTTTCATTTTCTTGGTGGGGAAAAAAAATAAGACTTCCTTCAGACAGGTTGCTATATTAAACACTTGAGTAGCAATGTTAAAAAAAATAAAGTATAATTTTGAGAACTTGACTATTTTCAGCTCAAATGTGTTTTATACCTGAAGTCAAATAATAAAGATCTGGACTATGAAGAAATGTATTTGTAAAAATATCAGAAAACAAAATCAAAGTAACTTTGCTTTATTAAGATATATCTCAGAGTTATATTGACATATCCAGATTGAACAAAAGTCAAGTATTGGAGCCACTAAGAGGCACTATGCTTATTCTAAATTCAACAAGGTTTAAGAACCTTTCACCTTAATTTACTAGCTCTTTCCATTTCTGAAAGGTGACAAGAAAGAGTTACTGTACATTTACCAAGTTCTACATCAAATTGTTGCATTTATAATATACTTGTACTTTTTCTTATGCACAAACATTATATTTCTGGTAGCACTCCCTGCTATGACTCTTGCCTCAATTCCTAGTAAAACTAAGCCCATAAGAAAACTTAAAAATATTGTTCATAATTCACCAAATATGATTTCCTGTTTATGAGAAACTATATTTTGCAGCAGCTTAGTTGGATATCACCATGCCTTTCTATGAGTTGAAACAAATTTGAATGATATTTATGTAAGTAAAAAACTATATTATATCAGTAACATAAAATATCTCAACCAAGAACATAAAAGAAACAGCCATTTTATCGTGTCTCCTGATATGTTTTACAGTCCAATATTTATTATATATGAAATGCTCAGTAAATGGAATCCTAACTCTCTACTGCTATTCATGTTTTGTGTTTTAATCTTGCATTTATTCATTTAATGTTTTGCTTATTCATTCAATCAGTCAACAAAATACATCTGTTGAATGTGCATTATCCACTGAAAGAGTGCATTTTCAAGGACAGTTAGTACAAATAGAATATCTTAGAACACTAAAAAGAGAAAGCCTCACCAATTCAAGTTATATTTTGATCGGCTAGAGAATCCAACTGAAGCTAATTTGGCTCCTTCATCTTCTAGTTATATGATGCTAGTGTTTAAATAGCAATTGGAGCAAGGTTTGAACAAGATTTTAGTTAGTTTGGGCAGGGTCAGGCAGAGAAGGTGGGGAGATGCTTGTATTATGGGCCAAGAAATGAACACGTGTGTCTGAATGGTGCTGGCCTCATCCTCCACATCTAATCCAGGCCAGGTAGACAATCTGTAATCATGTGTTTGGATTTTATGAGACTTCTTCTGTTCACTTATTCTTATTATTACATAAAAGAACTAGGAAGGGTCAGAATCTCATGCTCATGGTATCCTTACAGGCCTGGGATAAGAGAAATTGGACTTTCTGGGATTTCTCTCTTGTCTTTCCTACTATAGCTGAAGGGTTGGACATGGCCTAGGGATGCGGGTGGCAGGCAGTCAGCACACATTTTTACTGAGCAAAGGCAGTATGCTAAGAACTCTCTGTAAAGATCCAACATAAAGGATGCTCCCTCATTAAGAACTGTGCGCCCTTTGCCCCAACTAAAATAGCAGATGAAAAGAAGACTCCAGGAAGGAAGACCGGAAATGGAGATTGACTGTCTTCCTTAAAACTTTCTAGAGTAATAAGCAAACCCATCTTGCATAAAGAGACAGACAGGAAATGGACGGCCGAGGATGACGTGTGCTCACAAAGTTCTGAGGACGCCTGCCCTTACAGGGATAAAAATTTTAAGCCTTTGGGCCCTAACTATAGGAGGAGATACCTAAATTTAAATAACTGCTTCAAAGAAGTGTAGGAACTAAACAGTAACACTTATATTTGAACATTTTTTTTCAACTAATATTCTCTATTTTATCTTTACAAACATCGTGAGCTTCTCTAGTGTTTGCCAGGCTTACGTCAAAACTCCTGGTTTTCCCCTCACTCACTATGGGACCTTATGCATATTATTTAAAAATTTTGTATTTTTTTTATAGTTGATGAAATTGAAATAAAAAGAGACAACAGTTACACAGAACAGCTATGAGAAATAAACCAAAAGCTCTCCCTGAGTGATCCAAGATAGGATCCAGTTTATCGGCAGTGCTCAAAAATGTGCTATTGAATTAATTTTTCAGAAGCAGCAGTGTCAAGCAGCTGGGACCCAGCAGAGTGAGAAGTGTCAGTACATTTAATTAATTATCGCCTATAATGGATGCAGCCGCCTTGCTAGGCCTGGCAGTGACCTCCCCGTGGCAGCAAAAACCCTGTGAAGTGCGTGGGAGTCTCTGTCTTCTCTCTGTGGGTTCAGGAAATGGAGCTGGGGTGTGAGCTGAGCACTTGTGGGACATCTTTCTCCTACACATGGGGACATAGCACAATTTGGCAGGGAGCGTTTCTTTCTGTGTCTGGCCATGGTTGGTCCTGGGATTGGTACTTCCACAAATTAAACTAAACCAGGGCTTCCAAAGCTCCATTCTGAGCCCTCGGTTCTATCTGCCAAGAAAGTATCACTCTTTCTATAAAGAGATGCCAGCCCCTAACAGTCGAGCACCCCAGAGGAAGGGTCACCAGCATGTGTAATGAGGGGCAAACCCGATGATGGCTATGGTCTCCTAGCTTCTGACCAAGCCAAGCTGAAGACTCACCGACCCACGTACAAGCCAGTAACACAGGTATTATTGCTTGAGGAAGGATATGCGGGGGTCTCTCTCACTTGTAAAGGACAGCGTCCTAACTGACTCACGGTCTGACACACTCTGTAACTGCTATCGATCAGGACTTCCACTGAATGCGTTCAAAACTCAGACCTTTTCGCTCATCTAATTTGTCTGTGAACGTGTTCCCTGGGTGAGTCCCACGCCCTCCTACACACTTGTTATTGCCCACCTGCTGATTTCCCTTGACTTTCTTTTTCCTTTTAGGTGGACAAGTAATGGAGTAAAATAGTGGAATAATACATGCATAAGGATTATAGTGAGATTTTAAATGGCACTATCGTTGTAATTGTCCACTCTTAATAGAATTCTAGGCTTTGGGTTATATCCCTTTTCTATCAGAGAAACCAAAGAGGCAACTTATACATATGCAGTTCTTTTTTTTTTCCTTGTTACCTGAAAATGTGTCCAAAGGCTAGAAAGCAATGGGGTAGGAGATACATTAACTTCAGCAAGTAAATATCTGTTTCTGGTTGCCTGAGGACCTTGGGGCTATGGTGAAAGGTACAATGTAAATATAAATGTGCCCTGAAATGGAAATAGCTTAGAGCTTTCTCAGAGAGCAAAGCTATTAACCCTGGGGTTCTGTTCTCATTCTAGCTCAGGCAAGTTTGCCATGCAGATTTAAATCCGCGCCATTTCCTCTCAAAGCAGCGGGACTCAGACAGAGCAGATACACTCCTGCCGAATCCTGGGCCTCGTTGGCAGCTGGCATTTAATGTGCTCCAACAAGCCAGCGGCAGAGGTGTATGTGTCCTCATCAGTACTGCGCAGGGCAGAGGTGCAGGCTCCACCCAGGGGTTTGTTGTCTTGGTGCCTGTGAACTTCAGGTCTAGAGGCAGAAATTGGTGCTTGAAACCAGCATACTGCCAGAGCAGCTCTCTGTGGGAGTGAAGGGTTCTGCTTCTCTGGTTCAGGATTGACTCGTTTCTCTTATGCCCTTAATATTATGTACAGCAGGTAAAATATGCAGGAAACGAGTGGGATTTAATAGCAAGCACACTAGATACTCTTCGGAGATGAATTACCTGGCTTGTAGGTGAACATCTATAATAACTGTACTCTATTTCTTCTGCCTGGATATGAAGATATTGAGCCAGTAACGCTGAAAGAGACGCTGTTGAAAGATAGAATACAAGGCACAATGCACTTGCCTATTTGAGAGCAGAGATGAACTTGGTATGTTCCAAAAAAGACTACATACTTCAAAGAAGGCATGCATTACCATAGCAGAAAAAATCATTGAATTTCAGCAAATACTGTATCATGACCAGAAGAGAAATCGTGGCATAAGGTAAGGCTATAAGAAGTAGTTATTTAAATATGGAATGACTGTTCATTAGGTATAAAAAAAATGAGAATCAACGTGAATGACTTTACAAAGTCTTTGGGGAAGTACAGAAGGGCAAGAGAAAAGCAAACCTTAAAGTAACAACAGTTAGCTGAACATGACAGAGGAGCATGTTCAGACAGCCCCCAAAATGAGACCCTAGGTAGTCTGAAAGACAACTGTATCCTTTAGGTCTTTTGCTTTTAGCAGCCTCAGATCCTCCTGATAGTTTCCAAGGTAACAGCAAATGATTCCTTCTGCATCCAGCTCTGGGTAAACATTGATAACGTTGACTACAGGCTATGTTCTTGACTGCACAATAGCAAAGCCATTGATTTGGCTTTAAACTGCTACTTAACACGGCACAATTGTCTACTCTGAGACAGCAGCTTTAGTGAAACCTTTTATTAGATTTTCAAACATGCAGAAATTTGTTGCCTAAACAAGCATTTTGAGAGAGACAATTATTCAATTAGAACTCTAATGACAGTTAAGTCAAACTGAAAAAAAAATATTTTCTTGTTAATGATCTGAAATACTCATTTTAAATTTGAAGGTATATGTGATAAAGAACAAAAAAATATACAGTAATATTAACATTATCCCTGCAAGTAAAAAGCAGAAGAAATTTTTTCATATTTTCTAAGACAAATGGTTCAGATTTCTCCAATATAAGAAAGTATACTATTTTGTAGCTATTTTTAAACAACAAAATATGTGTCTAAGGTGCGTTTAAACAACAAAAGTTTTCTTCCAAAATATTTCTACTTTTGAGTATTGCCACTTTGGAGAAGGTATAGTATAAATTTTTCTTTTAAACTAGGAAATGCAGTAAATACATGCATTTTGCCGAGAGACTTGGGTAGACAAGCGAAAGAATACAGTCAAGACATGGCCAAGGGTTTCTTCTTCTTCAAATAGGCCAGTTAGCTTAGCCACATTCTATTACCACAGACTGTATATTTCCCCTTGGTCCTCATCCTGTAAGAGGTATCTTTAATCTCAAAGAGGGGTCACTGGAGAATCCAGGTCGCATAGCTGGTCAGCAGCACAATCTCAAGCCTCCAGGAGAAACCCGGCAATTCCCACGACCCATGAGACTCGGTCACCCAAGACACCAACTCAACTGCAAACCATAACATTAAATAGAAGAAAAAAAATTTCCCCCTTTATGATTTTTTTCCATTATTAAAAATATCGGCAGGAAAATGGTCCATTAACTCTGTTTCTCTAAAAGGACTGACATTATGAATAGACCTTAACATTCTCCCAGGTAAATCATGCAAGAGTTTATGTATTGTGTTTTTATACAGCCCACGGGCTTGCACAAGTACTAGGAGGTGGGCCTATTTTTTTAAGATTTGTTTTAAATTCCTTTGTTCATGTTATCAAAATTCAAAGGCTTGAGATTTAAAATTAATGAGCAGATCTGTAATCTTCAGGGGAGATCTTAAAGGTTCTCCTTACACGGTCACGAAGAGGCTGTCAGGGCCCAAACTATAATTCATTTTTCCTTCCTGAGCATGGTTCATGATTTAAACTCACTAAGACATAGTTTTTTTCTTAAAAGAACAAACAAAAGCCTTGTGTTCTCTCTTACTTCATGTTTGAGTATGACCCTTCTACTGTCGCTCTCTAGACGAAATCTGTTATGCAAACTTAAACCAATGTGTTTTGAGTTTTTAGAAGGATATTTTTTCTGGTGTTAGCATACGCCAAGCTGGTACTGAGAAAAATACCAAAGGTTCTGACTTTTGGGAAACATACATGACTTGTCCTACTCTGCAGCCTTGAAATAGAGAAGGAAGGATTCACTTCACAGTGCATGAACCCCCCACAAAATATCCACCTTTTCCTCTGCCCCTGCGCACAAGCAATCACCAAGGACTCACTTGGCTTTAACTGTCTTTGGCTAATCCATAGTCAAGCAGAAGACCAGATCGATTTAGGGTCAGTTGTACAGACTTGGCCCTGCTGTCATGAACCAGGACGCTCGCCCACTGAGAGCAGCAGAAAGCAGTGGTGGGAGGGGCTCAGTGATGACTTTGAGTGACAGGCGCATCACGCTGTTGGAGCTCAATGTGTGCCTGGCACTTCTCTGTACCTGCTGCTGGCTTCCCAAAAAGTCTATGCAGTTTAAGAAAACCAAACCAACCAAACAAACAAACAACAATAACAGAAACTACTGTTGTTTTCCTAAGCTCTCTAGTGGCTTTTAGTAAACTTCACTTATTATGTTAAAAAAAAAGTTTTAAATCCCTTGAAAAACAAGAACATAGAAGAGAAAACCAGAGCCCAGAGCATTTAACTAATCATCCAGATATGTGGCTGTTAAAAATTACCAAGTTGATTTGGGGAGAAACAGTCAAGGTTTCACAACACTTTCAGCACCTTAATTTTAAGATCAGAATAAATTTAAGAGCGAAGAAAGAAAGTGAATTAAGACATAGATTTCCTGGTTGATGACTTACATATGCTAGAAACTAGTGGTCTACATTGAAACAACAGTCATTGGCAACCACTGGACACAACACCCATAGTATCGAACATTTTGGTAATTATTTGTAGTACTTATGGTTAGTAGAACAATTAACATTGATAGCAACCTCTATTTTCCATGAGTATAATTTTACTTTATGTCTTGACCTTATGATTCCTTTTCAAGAGTGATAAGGTTTATTTTGACCTTTTCCTGCACTCTATTCTTGAAATTAGCTCATCAACCTTCTCTTAAATACTATTTTAAAAAAAAAATCTCTTTTAAGAGAGTGTATAATTAGTAATGCAAATTGTGAGCTGGAAGCCTGAGAGATGCATTGCCTTTTTTCAAGTATTTATCTTTGAAATGTTCAAAATAACATATTGACAAAGGTGTATGCTTTAGAGAGGCTTTAACAAAACATCTGTGATATGATTGTTGCTATGGCAACTGGTTTATTAAACATTAAAACTAATAACTCTGAAAACCATTTAGGCCGGCATGAAAGAAAGAACTTTATAAATGTAATTGAGGTATAATAGGAAAATAACAATCTCGCAGCAGTGGGACCTCCTCCATGCTGCCTTTTGTGATATGAGGGATCTGCTGAAAAATGTCACGGCTGATGTTTGGAGGCTGGGGAGATCTGAGCCTGTGAATTGTGCTACACACTTGGGACATTTTTAAAAACACTTGTGTACTTAATTGCTTCTTCTCAGACCCTTGCTGTTCTGCTGCTATTCTCACACTATATCAAAAGAGGCTCACAAGGAACTTTTGCCTTCAGTGGGCCCTGCCACCCTACGTAATATCAAAATTAAAAATTACTTTTAAATGAAAGCATTTTACTTTTTCTGTGTTAGGTGAAACTTAATGGCTTTCTTATACATAAAAGTTTGCCGTGACTTGGGAATAAAATTATAACTTTTTCCTTGGCTTTGAAATTCCATCTTTTTCTCTTTTACGTTAAAATAAATTAAGATAGGCACCTAAAAGTATTGGGGGCCACAAGTCTTATGCCTAAAGTGCACCTTTGCTCCTGTGGTAAGTATATTGTCCTCTTTAGCAATTTCACCCACACGGATGGCTTCAACCCTACTATCATCCACAGATGGCTCACAGCTATGTCTCTGAGTCCAACTTCTCTTGTGTGCTTTCGATTTGCCTATTCAAAGGCCCAGCATCCCTTAACCATCTCTTAAACTTCTCAATATTTCAATTTCGCACACAGACACACACACACACACACACACACACACACACGCACACACAGAGTATACATTGACCCAAAGCTTACACACGTCCTGGGATCCACAATTCATTTAACAGACAGTAAATCATAATGGACCAAGTTGTAACTTTGGATTATCTCTGGAACTAGGGTAGGGTTTCAATCTTATTCATGTTTATCTATGCATCTGTGTTTTCCAAATTGCCTCCATTAAGTATTGTCAAATAGTAACACAAGGTTTGTTAAAACTAACTTTTAACAAACAGAGAAAGGAAAAATAAAGTTTTATTTTTACAGAGAAAGGAAAAATAAAATTATTAGATTTTCAAAAATTAAAGAATGTTACACTCCTGTGATGTTAACACATCATTGACTCAAAGTGGGAAATGTTGAAAGCCACATACTGGTTATCCCTTCTTCTACTTCTAGTTTCAATTAAATGAAGAAGTGTCCATCTCTCCATGTGCGATGGAAACTGTACTACATAAAGGAAAACCTAGAGTGGTTCCTAAATTTTATGCATTGACGTGTCATGCTTGAGGACTGACTTGTGTCCTCAGCCTCAAGCTTCTTTTCTGAAGCTTAACCACCTACCGTGTGACTGCCCAGGAGACAGGGACTTTGAAGATATAGCTAAGGTTAAGTGAGGTGATAAGGGTGGTACCCTAATCTGATAAGACTGATTTCCTTCTAAAAGAAGCAGAGACCGGAACAGAAAAGGCCAAGCAAGGACACAATGAGAACATTCTTGTCCTCAAAGCAGGAGCATACTTCATCAGAAGCTTGGAATTGGGGCCTCTAGAACTAGAAGAAAGCAAATTTCTGTCTAGGCCATCCAATCTGTGACCTTCTGTTAGGACAGCTTGAGCAGAGTGGTATAGTTATAGTCAAAATACTCTATCTCTCATCTGAGATGCTTAGTTGTTGTGATAAGTCCATGACACCTCAGGGTACTTTTTTCCTATAATTTAAATTCATGCCAGTTTCTAATTTATTCAAGAAAATAAAAGCAATGATAACTATTTTTTAATAGTTTCCTACTGTTATGATGGCTTGGGTCTAGATGTCCCCGCAAAGCCTCATGCAGTCATAGGTGGGGCTTCTTCAGAGGTGGCTGGATCTAGAGTTTGTGATGCTGAGATTGATTCATGGTACAATGCTAGGCTCAGGGGCACCAGGATGAAGGGTGTGCATGCTACCCACCCTAAGTAGTCTGGATATGATAAAAAGGGCAAAACCCTGTGGTCATCCCTTGCTTGTTTTGCTACCTTCTGCCAGCCATGAATTGTTCTCCTTTGAGGAGCCACTCTTCCTGGAGCCAGTTGATTATAGACTGAAGCCTCTACAAACTGTAAGCTAAATGCACCTTCCCCTTTATCTTTGGGTGTTGACTATTTTGTCTCAGCAGGGAGAAAAGTGAATAAGACCCCTATCTTAAGCATTTAAAACAATTCCAATAAACCTAAAAGGTAAATATAATTATTATTTATCTATGACTCCAAAAACCTAATACCCTCTGAAGTCTCTTAAATGTCTCGATAGAAAATCAAGCTCAGTATACACAAAAACTATAAACATACATTGACCTAATATTTTAAATATTTCCTAAGATCCTCAATCCATCTAATAAGACAGAAGTATTCCAATTTCCTATGCTGGGCAAAATTACGACCACCTTGATTTACCCATATTCAGATGAGAAAACAAAATTTTCTAAATTTCATGAGTTTGTGTAGGTACTAAAATGAAAGGACAATAACTAAATCCAAAGAATGACAAGAAATCCAATGTTGAGAGGGTCTTTCTACTAGCTCTACAAAGCATTCTCAGGTTTCTGCTGCAAAGGGACTGTATGACACCTGTGGAGTGGCAGGTCCAGGAAAACCCTCCTGAAAGTAAGTCTGACTTCTGGAAACACATGTGCTCTTGAAAAGACCTTCCAAATTTATCCCTGTTCCCAGCTGTGAGGAGAACTCCCCCTCATTTTGATGATAGGAACAGTAACCTTTCTAGCGACCTCAAGAAGGTCCCGCTCTTACCCTGAAAAGGGAGGGTTACCTGAGTGATGGGATTGACGTTGACATCACAAATAGTTGGGATGATTTCATGGATGTGTTCTCAGGGTGTCTATGTCTAGGCAAGGCTACTCAAGGTGTCTTAGATAGCATCTTGGAAGAGGAAATGTAAAGGTTTTGAACAATGAACATGACTATTGGAAGTTATGTAACACCTAAGATTATCTATCACAGAATATTGCAGATTCTTCAGAATCTACTTTCCTAATGGTAGGAAAATCTGGTAAGACTGTTCACTAAAATCACACAAATTCTTGGTGATTTGTAACAAAAAGAGCACTTCCTCAGAGTGTCAAAACAAAATGGCATCCTCCATATGAATCAAAATAGAAAAAGTAGAATGGTGGTGATAAAATTTTTAATATCACATTGGATATTTCCAAACATGCAGTCACTTATTAAGTGAATCCATGAAAATCACTGAGCTATAACAGACCTCAGTATCCATGATGTTTTACCCTTGACAAGGAATGAGTCCTCCTGTACATTTTGATGAAGTACTTGAACGAGTTGTGGGCATTTAGGCAGAAATCGCACATTCTGCTACCCTGTTATGCAATGTTTATTTTTAATAAAACTCCCTCTATGACAACAGGCCAGGTTAACTGGGTAGTGTCCTATTTATAGGACAATCAGCACCAGGCTGATTGAGAAGACTGTTTGCTTTCATCTTCAGCACTGATGCAACAAGTCAGCAAAAAGCTTCTACAACAAGCCTGCTAGATGCTCCGAGATCAAAAGCACTAAGAAAACAAATATCTGATATGCACACAAGAGTGTTACTTGCTATTTGACCTGAGACTTGCAATCTCTCTCATTTCATGCTTCTGCTTTAAAATTGTGTTGCTCACTTTCCCTAAAATAATAATTCTGAAATCCTGTGGTCCCTGTTTCTCGACGTGGCTGACCTGTCTAATCGCTATGTGGAGAAATGTTCAAAGCCCGGGCATAAGGAAGAACATGTGGCTAATTATCATTACTTCTAATGTGTGGCTAAGCATCTCTTTCACAAAACAACAAAAAACTAATTTGAAAATGGAAAAAGGTGTTGATGTGGTTGTTATAAAAGACAACCAGCCATTAACATGACTCAATTAAATGTACTAGTTCTTCTCTTTTTCCTATTTTCCATACAAATAGAACACTCAAATCCACATTGAGGAGATGAAACTGATCAGACTAATGTTTCCCACTCACGTTCACAGGAGTGCCAGCCGGGCTCTAAGCTGGAGCAGGCTGACAGTTCCGCTCACACAGACACTTGGCAAATCCACTTTGGTTTACTTCAATGCCAGGCTCTTCCAAACCATTCTGTGGAGAGACCCCATTCTGTGGAACCACTGCAAGCAAATATGGAATTACATTGCAGGCCTCAACAACCCAAGGCCACAATGTACCAGACGGACCAACTGGCCAAGCTGTGGTACTGACAGTATGGCTGGGATCACAGCCCAAACCCAGCATGTGCCAGAATCAAAATGAAACCCAAAATATAAGTAAAGAACAGAATAAAAGATGGATGATAGAACATAGGGAGAAGGATCTTTTGGAAATGAGAAAGGATCCAGAGATGGAGATAAGAAGTCAGGTAGGGACAGGAGGGGGTGAAGGAAACACAGACAAGTTATGCACATGTACTGAAATGAACCAAGTGTTATGCACAGGTACTGCAAACATGTACTGGTGAAAGTAAAAATAGAGAAGGAAAAAATGAGAGAAGGAGGAACAGAAAGGGAACATCTAGATTATAATCTTCAGTGCAGTTATATTTGGAGACAAACCTAAAATAATGTGAGAAATAGATGATGTTCAAAAAAATAAATGAAGTCAAATTTTACAAGCAGAAATTGTATATCAATTGTCCTAAATAAAATAATATTTCATTAATTCAATTAGCTCATTATGTTTCTTTCAGTTATTCATTTATTTTTGTTTATTAAACATGTATTCCTGGCTAGAGTTTATTCTATACACTAGAAATTCAGACAGAAAAACACAATGATACATGAGGTTTCCATTAAGCCACATCATAAGCAAGCACATTCATGCTATGACAGGTGGTGATACGAGTTTTGAAGATATGGAAGAAGGATAAAATGGACAGCATTTTATGTTTTATTTATTTTATGCTGTAGACAGCATCTAGCTCAGTATGGGAACCAGTGTCATTTAGGATAGGGCAAAGTGGAAAATTTTAATAATTTTTTTTAAGAAGAAAGATTACTGAAAGAAGAGAGAAATGGAGACATCCAAGGGAAGACAGTGGCTTTCAGAAAACTAGAAAACATAGTTCAAAGCCCACGAAGTACTTCTTATTTAAAACAATAAATAACTGGAGGAAACTGGAGACATAAGTGAAATAGAATTGTAGGACAAGATGTATGTGTGTGCGAATGTGTCTGTGTGTGTGTCTCTGTGTGTGTATCTCTGTGTGTGTGTCTGTGTGTGTGCATACATGTGTCTGTGTGTATATGCATGTATGTGCCTTCATGCGAGACACTGTAGATAATGCTCCAGTGAAAAGGGATCCAAAAGGACTTTGAAAAATTGAGCCCGAATGTGAATATATCTAAAGAGTAAAGTATTGCCAATTTGAAGAGTGGATCCAAAGTCACAAGAGTGAATAATTAAAAATGGAACCCAAATAAGAAGAATCTCAATAGGAACAAATTTATGTAAATTCCAATTAAAGAATAATTTCAAGAAGTTCATTCAGACTTCATAACAAACTTTGTGACATTGACATTCTTTTATTCTCAGTTCAGAATACACAAAAATGAGACTGGGAAAAAGTTCCTAGTCTAGTCTTCAACATGTGGAAAGCTAGCTTTTCACAGCACCATTTATTAAAGAGACTATTTTTCTTCTGGTGAACGTGTTTGGCTCCTTTGTCAAAGATTAGGTGGCCGAGTGTGTTTGGGATGCACCTGCATCTTCTGTTCTGTTCCACTAATCCTCAGCCCTGTTTTATGTTTTCTCAGTTCCATGCTGATTTTATCACAGTAGCTTTGTGGTATAATTTCAGATCTGGGACTGTGATGTCCCCTGATTTGCCTTTGTTGTCCTGTTTTGAAATTCAGTTTCACTGTTATATTTATCTTCTTTTTTAAAAAAAAAAAAAAGAAAGAACAACTGGGATGGAAGAAAGGAAAACAGAAAGAAGAGAAATAAATATATATATTTATATATAATATATATAAATGTATGTAAATTATATATATATATAAGATAGCTAAGATAATTGCACCCCTAATTTCTACTGGCTTATTGAAAGGAGCTGTTCATGCTTGTTTGATCAATCTTACATACCTATATCTAGTAATTTGAGCCACTACTGTGAAGATAACAATATGTAATATAACAACCACTGTTAATTTCCTATCACCTTGTTTTGAAATTCTGTATTGTTTTTGCTGTTTTTTTGTTGTTTTGCTTTTTTGTTTGTTTTCGCCTTAAAAAAGTACCAGTCTAAAACTCAGCCATCTGGGTTAGATTAAAGATGGTGCAGCCTGGTGGCTGATTTTAGCGATGTGCCTATTGAATGAGGCCCACGGAAGTAACTTTCTAGGACTCTCAGGGAAATTCAGAAGCAGTTTTGCATCTGTTGCCTCACAACACTCTCAGCTGATGTGTCAGAAGGTCCATTCACCTGAGTGTGCCAACATGCAGAGGTTATAAGAGGTGTTTCACCCTGTCCAAGGTGAGCCAAGCGCCCTAGCGTCCCTAGTAGTAGCTGGATACGAGTGGCACCATTTTGGATTTCCTAAACAAGCCTTTCTACCTGCACATCTTAGACTGCTCTCCAAGAATGCTTACTCAGCTCAGTCCTGCCAATTCCTAACCCAGAGTATTGGGAACTATCACAGTGTGTGTTTGATTACTTGTCTCTCATGGCTGAGATAAAATACCCTACGCTCAAGGTTAAAGGAGGAAAGGTTTAGTTAGCTCACCGTCTGTGAAGGTTTCTGTCCATAACTAGCTGGCTCCAAGGCAGGGTGGAATCACACAAAGGCAACAGTTCATGTCAGTGGAAGACAACAAAAGCAGCAAGAGCAGGAAGGGAGGAGCGTGAGGGAAGACTTTTTTCATACCTTATATTATATGTAGGTTACCCACTGTAGGATGGGTGTAGCACTCACACTCATAATCCCAGCAATGGACAATGAATCAATCAAAAACTCTAGAAGCCCACCTCATGACTGTGTGTGGTTTTGGGGGGACATCCAGACAAAAACCATAATAGCGTAGTTGTTTGCAGTCACTAAAGGTGGGTGGGAGCTTATAAACAGTACATAATCACTTTGACAGTTGAGGAGGGGATTCAAACTCTTTCAAACTCTACAGATTGGCCTCTTTGCCTACTTCTGATACAGAAGCATCAAATTGAAACTCACAGGTAAACATGTCACAAGATGTTTGAAAACTCACTTCAAATGAGTTAATCACACATCAAGAAAATGACCTATAAAGAAAGAACTCTTCAAATCAGCATACCTCCGTAACAAAAGAGCTCTTCAACACATACAGTACTTGAACAAATTCCTGAAACAAAGAATGGAGATTTGGAAAGAAAAGAAGTTGTCAGTCTTTATAAACACTAACCATGGGAGACTGATATTCCCGTTTTAGGGAGTGACCCAAAGAGCAGTTTCTCAATACCGGGGTGAGTCAGTGATTTAACTTTCTGTAACTCACTACAAAATCTTTAAAGATGACTCATCTTGCTGACAGTTTGGAAATAAGTTGATTTTCAAAGTCTACTTGATACAAAGAAGTTACTGGATGGCTTTAGCTACTACTGAGGAGCTCATTAAGAATTCCTTGAAAGTGTTTTTTTTTTTGGATCAGCCTTCTTGGACTCAAAATACTGCAAAATATAAAACTTAAACTGAGTTAACATGTTAAAATCCATAGAATTAAAGGATAGAACACAGAAAAACAGGACAATGTGGCCAAAGTGTCTGACAAACAATTATTTGACAGCAAATACATAATTTTTTATTTAAATAACATTTTTGCTAGGAGATCAAAGACATACATGATGTTTTAGGTCTTGGGGTGTCTGGTCTACTTGTGCTTGCAAATGAATCAAGGTGGTAGAAGCAATATTTCCTAAAGTTAAGCTTACAAACGTGGAGGTTCAGGGAGTATGATAAATGTTTAGAGGGGAGAAACCACTAGGTTTAACACATCTGAGGTTGTAAGTGAGTGTGGTGGTGCATATCTGTAGTTGCAGTCTTCGGTGAGGCTGAAGCAGGAGAATGTCAAGTTTGAGTCCCAACCTGGATAACTTAAGTCTCAGAAACACCTATTGGGGTGCAGATATTGGAGATATGGGTGGCTTAATATCCTGAGTTGATTTAAAATATTTACCTTTCATGTTCATTTTGACTATGGGAAGAGCCAACATTTGCATGGTACCAAATCTGGTAATAGGTTGGAGGATGACATACGCTAAAATCTTTGTGGATCTGCTTTTCCATGCACTGCCCATTAGCATTCATTGTATTTTTTAATCACACCTCATAAAGACATTCACAAAGGGGGCTTCCAGAACTACTTCAAACAGAAGCAAAAATGATGGTATATATATTCAAAGCAAGTGGAAATATTTGAGGATCATTAATTTTAATGTCTTTTACTGTAATTTTTAAAAGTTTAAACATTAACCCTACATTTCATTTAAACCTTACGTATGGACCCTATTTTAAACAATATAAAAACTTCACTGCTCTTCGTACTTAAAAAGTCTGAGTCAGGCCATTTTAAATTTTTTAGTTCTTTATGCACAATATAGGACTTAACATAGATTTGGGAGTAACATTTTTTTGGAAAAATTAAATGAATGAGTAAATTTTTAGAAATTGAATTTAAAATGACTATGTAAAACACTGATTTGTCCACAGACTATATCTGTCTAATAACTTTGAGCATCTGATTATCTTCCTACTAAATTCTATGTAAATTAATGAATGTTTTCAGAACTAGGCATTAAAGCAAATATTTCATTTTTTTCCTTTCAGAGTTGAGTTTATGAAGATTATTTTTAAATGAACTTTCCAAAGATTCTCGTACTGAAACTGTTTCTTATTTTTGGAAACATAATCTAATTGTGTTAAGAAAAATAATTATAATTGTTTTACTTGCTGTAACACCATCAAAGTAGAAAATATTTTAAGAAAGTTGTGTTTGAACTGTTTTGTACACAGCATACAGACATGCATGATACTCCTCAAGGCTTCCATGTTCTAAATCTTCAGAATAATTAGGGAAAAATAATGGTCACAGAAATACTAAGGACATATAATAACTCAGTTTCCCCAGAAAAAAAATTTTGGTGTTGGCAACAGCACGAATTGTTAATTTATTAATCTCAACGTGCATGTTAGGATGGATAGTGGGTTGTTTAGATTTAGGCATTTCAGTGACTTCCCTCACAGGTTTGTTAGAAGTCGTACGTGGTGATAAGGTCGTGTGTTTACCACCGTAAAACCCGAGGCACAGGGCTCCTTTCTGCTTTAGAGAGTCTCCTTCCGAAGGAAACGTGGTCAGAAGATCCTTTAGAATTGCACGACCTTTCGCCCAGCCCCCCTACGGTCTCTGCAGCCCAGTCAGTCTGGCAAGCAAGCGCCATTAGAAAGAAAAATATTCTTCCTGACATTTATGGGCTTATTTTTTAAGGAGAAATTATAAAACTTTCCAAATATGTAGAAGTCCATTAAAAGAAATGCTATGTCAGTGGCAGGACCGGCTTTGACAGCAGTGCTGCTCCTGCTTCTGGCTCTCACCACGGAAACCTTATTTCCAATTAGACTGAGCAGCTCACCTGTCAAAGAACACACAGCATCCTAAACACATACTGAAAACGCCACTTCGAATTCGCCGCCACCCTTTTTCAAGCCACCCATTTGCGGCTGCTGCTGCTGCTGCTGCGCCGGGGAAGTGGGACTTGTTACCACCCAGTCTTACTTCTCAAATTCAAGTGCTTTAAAAACTTTGCACACCCCTCATGTGGTAGATAAACATTTCTATCTCTCCACTCCTGACGGCATAGAAGTCTCAACCTTTGATCTAATATAATTTAAGGTGCGTGAAGATGGGTTCTGGCAGGGCAAGCTAGTGAAGAGAAAGGTTTAGAACTTCGATTCCTGGAGATGCACATCCCAGACATGAGCTTGGCCAGAGCGGGGTTGGCGCAGGCAGTTTGACGACAGGAAATAAAAGAAGTGCTATTTAAGGGAAGGAACTGGGGTTAGAATGGAATCGTCGCTGTAAAAGATGTTCAGCTCACACTGCCATATGGGCTTCTTGGACGGCTTCCCATGTATATGAGCTGTGTTCTTGGCGTTCGAGCTGCGCGAGATCTGCTGCATGCTTCTGCTGATTCGAAGTCTTTGAAGGTAACGTCATCTGGCCTCACCTTCGCAGTACAAATCGCTGATGATTTCCCCAGGAAGATCTGGGTAAAGAGCTTTTTTACCCAGTATTAACGTGGAGTGCACATCTAGTGATACCCATTCTTTTTTTTTTTTTTTTTTTTTTTTTTAGTGATACCCATTCTAATTCAGTTAAAACACAATGACAGTTGAAGAAAGCGGTATCCCGCACCTTGACACGAACAGGGAGAGCAAGATTTCTTTCTATTGTGGAAATCTGCATTAGATGAATACAGAAGCTATCAAATTTCAGTAATTTCAAAGACACTACTATATCATTTTTCTTGTGTAGCACTATATAAAATAATTTTAAATAAATTATACAGTATAGCAAAAACCTTCAAAGACAATATGCATTCATCAATTCCTTCCTTTACTTATTCATTTGAAAAATATTTACAGAGCACATACTACTTACTAGGAACAATTTTCCTTCTATATGCGTAATTATCTTTTGATTACCTAAAATGACCACATGGCTTATACACACTCCTCCTGTGCTTGTGGGTATACACACAGAGTCTCCCTAAAAAGTAATAACATGTTGGCCTAAGGAGACAGCTTGAGGGTGGAGCATTTGCTTAGCACTTGTGAGGCCCTCATTCAACCCCCAGCTCCCCAAGACATACAGGAAAATGTTCACTAATATATCTGGAACATAGCTCCCTATGGAAATACAAGAATTGTTCATTCTTTTTCAAGTAAGTCTAATATTTCATTATCTTATAATTATTCCATCATATATTCATTGGATGCTATTCCTAATCTTCTAGACATATAAATAAGGCTGAAATGGTTATTCATGCTTTTGTCTGAATTTATCTGGGGATGATATACTAAATAGTAGACTCTGTAGGGAAAATGTCTAAGCATTTTAAATTTTGATATGTATTATCCAACTGTCCTCCATGGAAATTATGCAAATTTCTCTCACTAAGAATCTGGTTTTCCCCAACTTTAAACAAGGTACCTCACTGAGGGCTGTTGGTTGCTCATTTATATGTAAGCTACTGCTGCATTGATTTTCTTATTTCTCAACTTCTGTGTAAGTCTGGGTTTCTGCTCATGTGCTTGAAAGAATTTTCTTGGAATTTTGTTCATATCTTTAGCCTATGACTTGCTTCTTTAGTGGAGTTTTAGGCTCCTAAATACAGTAAAGTAATAGGAAACTATTTGTTTAATATATATCAATTCTTCTCAATTTGATTTATAATTTTGGTTTTATTTTCCAGTACCGGGAATCAAACTCATGACCTCGCGCTTGCCAGGCAGGCACTGTGCCACTGAGCTAAATCCCCAGCCCCCCTGATTTTATATTTTTCACTACAGAAAATGCTTTTTGTATTGTCAGCTATTATTTTCTTCACAGTTCTATGTTATAACACACAAAATGACTTTACTCAATGTGATCACTAAAAGTAAAACAAACATAAGTAGTTGTCATGCTTTCTTCCTGTATTTGTTCACACTGACTCATGATGTTTGTGGAGTGGGTCAAACAGAAATTATGAGATAGAATTCAAATTTTGTTAGAGTTTTTCCAGATGCTACAGTCTTTTATTTACCCTTTGTTGAATAATCATCTTTCTTAACTTTTGAAATGCTATATTTACCTTTTAATAAAACATTCTATGTATTTAAATAGAGATTTGGATTTTATTTATGAATCTCTTCATTTTTCATCTATATATGAGCCTGAACTTTCTACTTTACTTGAAAGATACAATAATATTTAAAAAACAGCTATTTCACTTATTACTGTTTTTCCCATGATGTTTTTGGGGTTGTTTTCCTAATTCCTTCTTCCTTAACTTATTTGTGAAAATGTTTCTCTTTTTTAATATATGAAAAAAATTTCATAACAAAAATAAAACATAACAATAATTAGTACACTGTGTATCATTATCTTCAAAGTAGTTCTCAGATATAAGAAATGCACAACGTCTTATATATGATTCTTACAAAGAATAAACAAACCAATAATAGCACAAAACTTTCTTATCAATGGACTGAGAAAAACTAGTAGTATAAATGAAACAAATTACCATATATATTAAAATACCTTTAAAACAAAAATATAGCTCCGTTTTTATTTTCTATTAACAAATTAGGTAACTTGAAGAAAAACAATTTGATGTCTTCTTAAAGTTTACTCATTTTTTATTTTTTTCCCTTATTATACTAGCAATCATATTGCCCTACTGAATATGAGTGATGGTAATAGACTTTCTTTCCTTGAGCTCAAAGAAAGCTATCACTATCTCAACACTAGTTATTGTGTTTGCTGCACATGACTCTGTAGACACTGCTCACATTTACAGTAAAAGTCATTTTCTATTTAATATTAAAGGAGTTAAAAAATTCTAAATAGGCTATACATTTTTCTGCATACATTAAAATACATATAATTTTCATTTTTAATTTATAAACATACTGAACTACATCAGTTAAATTTGTAATGTTACTGCATTTCTGGGATAAAGCAAGTATGATTAAATATAGAGTTCATTTTATGATGCATGGCCATTTGATTTACTAATTTTTGTTTATAATACTTGCATACATGTTATGGTTAACATTAATATTAATTTTCTTTTCTTCAACTTTCTTATTCATATTTGAAATAAAATTATGCCAGCTATCAATAATGAGATGAGATGTGGTGTTAATAGTGTGTACTTGAAGCTGAAGTTCTATACCTACTATATATATTTTACATATGTAATATTTTGAAAGATATTGTATAATTATCTTGCATAACCTCAGAAAAATGTATCACATGCATTTTATACTATATATAATTTATATATTTCTATCTAACATGTATGACTTCTGGTATATTTCTAGAAGACATGTGGTTATAACTTTTTTTACATAGGAGATTTAGATTTTCATTTTTTGGTATTGGCACTGAAATCTACATTTTCAATATGTCTTGTGTAACATATATTTTGGGATTCTACAGTTTAATCTAAATTTTCAAGTTTATTGGCATAGGGATTTTGTAAAATTTTCTATTTTTTATTTTTTGAGGATACAACATTTAAGTGTCAGTTTTTTACTTCCAAATATTTATGCCTCTCTTTTCTTTGTTCTAACTCATCCTTCTTTTGCCAATTTCCTCAGTCTTTTCCAGGAAACAACTCTCGGTTTTCCTAATCCCTGCAACTTCACCTTCTCTGTTTCAACCTTATGAATTTTGCTCTTGTGTTTATTCTATCTTCTTTACATAGACTTTTTGATATATTTTGGTCTTATTTTATAATTCTTCCAATGGATGCTCTGATCTTTTTTTTTTTTTCTGCTTTAACTTAGCTAACACTTTCTGAGGTTTCCTAAGGGTGGAGACTCCCCAGCGGAAATCCAGAGGGCCTTTCAAGGCGTACACACCTCTTCTCCTAGGTGTTAATCAAAGTATAACCGACCTGCTGCTGGAAGTGCTTTGCAGATAAGACAAAATTACAAATCATTTGACTTTTAATTCATGAAGCGGATTATGTCTCTTCCTTAACCCAGCAGAAACTCTTAAAGAGGGATCTTCTTTATGAAAGTCAGAGCCTGGGCGGCCTCTTTACCTGCCTGGCTCCTCCCTCCCTGGGATGATCCCTTCCTCACTCTCATCCTGGCTGTGAACTCTCCCCCACTGCTCCCTGGGACTCCTCATGGCATTGTCTCCCCGGTCTGCTGGCCCTGCTAAGCAGGTTGAATAACAGTGTCTCAAGAATATGTTCACTATTGACTTGGTAATTGCCTTGTGTACTAATATTCTTTATTAGAAATTTTATCACATAGTCTTAACTTATCTAAATCCAAAAGAAATGGAGATCTTTATATTCCTCCTGAAAAGACCATAGTATCAGAACTATTTTCTGATGTTTTAGCCCTCACTTTAATATGTACTTAGGTACAGATACTTGAACTCTATTTTTATCTTTTTCATTTCACCTAAAGAATTACCAATGATTTTACAGTTAAAGTTTATTTAGATTTATCTACATATTTATCCAATATTTGTTTGTTCCTCCTTCTTCCAGCTCAGCTTTTTTTGAGGTTCTACTGTTTCACGAGGAGGTAAAGTTCCTTGCGTGGATACCATTCGGGCTGTCTTGCAGCTATGGAATATGAGTATTGATGTATTTCATCAAGTTTGGAAAAATTCTACCATTATGTTTTCAAATATCACCTTAATTCACTTTTTCTTTTTTTCTTCAAGATTTCTGATTTAGTGTACATTCTAATCATTCACTGTGTCCTCCATTCAATTTAATTTCTGTACTATGCTCTGTGTAATTTGTTCTAAGCTTTTCTAACTCACTAATTGTCTTAGTATGTTAACTAATGTAGTATTAATTTCATGCATTGACATATTTTATTTAGATTTTATTTATGTAAATTCCTTTGAATCAGTTTCAAATATTTTAGGTTATCTTATAAATAATTATTTTATATCATCATATAAGTAGTTCTTTATTTCCTTGCATATACTTGCTTTTTTCCCTGAAAAAATATTAAGTATAATATTTCTATGTTTTTCTTGATTCCCAGTCAGAGAACTCTGTACCTATACTTGGTTTCTGTGTAGTATAAACTACATATGATATTTGAAAAAAGACACTTGTGGTTAAATTAGCTTCCTCCAGAAATTACTTTGCCTCTGTTGCACTTAGACTGGGTACAATATTAGCCCAAGAGCATCTTACAAACTTCAGCCTTTGAAGAGAGCCTTGACTCTCCCAAGGCAATGCACATCTGAGTTTCAAATCTCTGATTTACTTCTGATTCAAGTTTAACTGAGGTAAGATTCCTAAATTTTTACCTTAATTTAGATAAGGTACTCTATTATTCTGTCCAAGTTTGGAAGGCTTTGGGCTCTAATTTATAGCCCTTGATCTGATAAGTCATTTAACATAAAAATTCAAATTTTTCTGAGGTAGAAGCTAAGCCCAAGGCAAACTTTATGTTCAGCCTCCCTTCAGTTTGGGGCTCATAATTCCTTCATATCTTTCCACCTGACAGTCTTCATCTTTCATAACACAAAAAACTTTTACAGAGAAATAAGTAAGAACAGATTTATGAGTGTGTGGAGAGAAAAGGGACAGAAGTTTTCAGCCCGGCTGCTGTCTGTGTTTCAGTCACATTTGCCCACATGTCCAGTTACATTATTTAAAGAGAGAGAGGACAGAGAAGAAAGTGGTTGTTTTGATAAAGCAGTGGTTATGGAGAGGTATTCTTTCCTGAAATTTCTGCCTCATAAAACGTCTGCATAGTTTTAATTAGGAAGTGGATTCCCTTCTTATTTTTACTCTCCTTCATCTTCCTCCATTCTCATACTTCTGAATTTTGACAGCACCTCCCGCCACACACTTGTTGGAGAGATATTCTGACAGCCCAGTGAACACCTGGCACTGGGGAAGAGGTTAGGATTTATACCTACTTGTCCTTCAAAGACTCGTGCGATCATAGCTGGGGCTTTTGGGAAGTGATTGGACTGTGGGAGCGTGGCAGATGAGTTTATTGCTGAATGTAATGTCCAGGGATGAGGCCTGGTGGAGGAGGTGGGTCACTGAGGCATGGCCTGGAAGGGCTTATCACCCTCCTCCTCCCTTACCACTCTGCTTCCTGACCGCCATGCCATGAGCCACATCTATGGCCCACTCCTCTGCCATGTCATTCTGACTTGGAGCCAACCAACAATGGATTGAAACTTCTACAGACTGTGAGACAAAATAAACCTTTTTTCCCTTAATTTTTGAGTGTCAGCTCAGCCACCTTATCTTTGACAAAGGGACCGAACATGTTTACTGGAAGAAAGACAGCCTCTTTAATAAATGATGCTGGAAAAACTGGCTTTCCACATGCCAAAGACTAAAACTAGACCAAAGCCTATCACCATGCACTGAAATAAAGTCAAAATGGCTTAAAGATCTAAATATTAAAACAAAAACACTAGATCTACTGGAAGAGAAAGTAGGTGGAAGCCTTGAAGACACAGGGGTAGGCAGACAGCTCATGAACAAAGACCAAACTGCACAGGAAATACTTCAAAGAATCAACAACTGGGATTTCATCCTATTGAAAAGCTTTTGCACATCAAATGAAATAGCCAACAGGGTGAAAACAAAACCCATGAATTGGGAAAAAATTTTAGCCAACTCTCCCTCAGACAAAGGACTCCTGTCTAGAACACGTAAAGAATTTTTAAAAATCAGGCCCCTAAAATTTAAAGACCCAATCCAAAAATGGGCATCTGAGATGAATACACATGTCTCACATGAAGAAATACAAATGGCAAATAAATACATGAAAAACTGTTCAACATCATTAGTCACTCAAGAAATGCAAATTAAAACATCACTGAGATTCCATTTCACCCCGGAAACAATGGCTATCATCAAGAAGTCAACCCATACAAAATGCTAGAATGGCTGTGGGGAAAATGCAACTCTTCTCCACTGTAGATAGGAGTGTAGTCTGGTGCAACCACTGTGGAAATTAGTCTGGAGATTCCTCAGTATACTAGGATTAAAGGTCCCATTTAAACTGGCTATTTTCCTCCTGGGTATTTTTCCAGAAGAACTGAAAACACCATACCACAGTGATATATGTGCACTCATGTTTTAACAACACAATTTGTAATAGGTATATCTTGGAAACAACCCAAATGCCCATCAACTGAGAAGTGGATAAAAAAGGTGTGGTATTTTTATACAATGGAATATTAGCTATAAAGGAAGATAAATTCAATGATTTTTATAGGTAAATGGATACAACTAGAGACCATATTCGTAAGTGAAATAAATCATATTCACATGTATAAACATCACATTTCCTCCTTACTACACGAACTTGAAAGGGTAAATAAAATCTGAAAGGCACAACAGATGTTATGAAAGGGAAAAGAAACTGTTCAAATAAGAAAGAGCAGGACTGGGGATTTAGCTCAGCGGCAAAAGCGCCTGCCTGGCAAGCGCCAGGTCGTGAGTTCAGTTCCCGGTACCGGAGGAAAAAAAAAAAAAAAACCCCAAAAAAAAACCAAATAAGAAAGAGCAACTGGGATGAACGAGGGCAGAGGAAAAAGAAAGAAGGAAGAGGAAAAACAAATATGTATATGTATACACAAGATAGCTAGGATAATAATTGTACTACTAATATCTGTTGGTTTATTGAAAGGAACTGTTAATGTGTAATTATTTGATCAGTCTTACATGCCTATATCTGGTTATATGTGCAACCATTTTGAAGATAATATTATGTAATATAATAACCATTGTTAATATCCTATCACCATGTTTTGAAATTCTATTTCATTTTTATTGTTCTCTATGCTGTTTTGGTTATGTATTTGTTTTTGTTATTTTTGTTTTCTTTTCTCTTCTCTTTAAAATGAAAAACAAAATTTATATGTATATACAAGGATAGCTGGGATCGGTGTACTGCTGATGTCTGGTGTATTGAAAGGAACAGTCAAGGCTTAAAAGTTTCTTTTTTCTTGACCAATTTCGCATGCTTGAATCTGGTAATCAGAATGACTGATCTGAAAACAACAACATGCAGTATAAGAATCATCGTTGAACTACCATCTTGGATGGCGAAGCTCTGCATCATTTACAAAGATTTTTTATTATTACTTGTTACTGCCTTTGATTATTTGATCAATCTTAATTCTCACATCTAGTGGACTGAATAACTTCATTTGAAGATAGCACTATGTAATGTAGCAACCATTGCTCATTCCTATCATGTTGTTTTGAGGTCATGTATCATTTTTGTTGTTTTTATGTTGTTTTGATCTTGTCTTCACTGTTGTTAGTTTGTTTAACCTTTAAAATTAATAAAACACTTTAAGTGTCCGATATTGTGTCTCAGCAATGGAAAAAGTAAGTAGCAAACCCCATATACAGGATGTGTTTTCCTGTAAGTACATACTATGATAACGTCTAACTGATCAATTAGGGACAGTAAGAGTTAACAGTAATAACTAATCATAAACCAGAACTATCATAACAACACATCATAATAAAATTGCCAGTATCACTAATGTTGCACACTGGGATCATTGTTAAATAAAATAAGTGTTACTTGAACTCCCATACTCTCATATCAAAGCAGTCAATCTGATAATAACATGGCTACCAAAAGACTACCTGGGATATGGTGGACAAATGGATCACCTGGGTGCAGGATTTCTTCATATGTAATTAAAAACTGTTTATTTTTAGAATTTCCCATTTAATATTTTCAGACTGGACAAACTGAAATCAAGGGAAGCAAGTCCTTGTATGGCGGGGGGGAGCCACTGCACAGTGCTTAACAGATGCAGAAAGCATATGTCCCTGAGGTGCACATGCCCTATGTACCGACTTTTAAGTGGATGGGACAAACACCTTCCACCCATTGCACTGTAGACATTACAGAATAACTCACCATGTTTACTTTCTTCTTTGTGTTGCCCCCAGGCCATACATTTTTTGGCCTCTTGAGAGATAAGACAGAGAGCAAGGATCATTAATATCCTCCCAAATGAAAGAGAGAAAGTACTTGGAAGAGGGTAGGGTAATTTTCTGTTGATTTAATTTCCAAATCTCATTATAAAACCATGAACACATATCCCCAACCCTTAGCCACTCTATGTATGTTCTTAAATAATATTCTCAGACAATCATATTTATTCAGCCACAATAAAAATAATTATGATGTTCACCGTGTCTGTTACTTTGGAACTAATGCATTTCCTCAATCTGGTCTCCGGCATTATACTCTATTTCTCCAATTTCCTCCTTCCAGGGACATTTTGAAGCAGGCGTCATCATTTCTGTTTCTGAAACTCAGAGGTACTTGCTCTACATAGGCAGCCAGAGTCTGGATGTGACCTCAGGATTTGTGTCTAAAATGGAAGTCAGCATTTGAAGGCAAAAGCTAATCAGATACTACAACAAGGAGTTTTGTTTGGAAAACGGCCAAGTATATACACATTTTAACTTCTGGGCTTTGGTGGTGTGGTTTGAGCAGGCTGGTCCAAGAAGCAAAATGTGTGGTTTGCTTGGTAATTTATCAATTTGTTTATATGTTATAGTTCTCTTGTTACCAACTTGCACATTTATTAAAAACAAAAAGCAGGAAAAAAATAACTTGTCTAGTCTCAGAAATAGCTGCCAGGAAAAGTCATTTGTGAATTTGCATGCCTAAGAAATGCTTTAATGCGGCATCATGAAACACTTATCTTAGATAATCTTGCTGAGGACATTCATACTTTTTCTTCACTTTGGAAACATGTCTTGAAGTATGGACGATCAAGAGTTTACCTGAGGGTTATGTAGTTCCCCATGAAAGGCGATTTCCACAACACGTCTTAGGAAACCCGTGTGCGTCTGTGCGCTCCTGGGCATCGCCCGTGTGTGCTAGTTAACATCGTCTCAACTCTTCAGCTCCTCAGCTGTTTTTCTTCTCCGTGTTTAAATTGGCAACTTTACTGTTGCCTTATTACACTCCTGCATCTAATTGCCTAGAATTTTACATTAAACAAAAAGTAATTTCTTTGGAAATATGCATTCAAAAATATACGAAGAATTATATCATGTAGAAAGAATTTGCACAGGACAAAAAGCAACTTCAGCAGTTAATGTTTAGCTTCTCTGAATTTTATTTTCCACTAAACTGACTTTCCCCTTATGACTAATTATGATTCCAGTTTAAAAAATTTATTACTAAATGGAATCCTGCGTATGCAAGCCTGATCTTTTGAAGAATTAAATGTCTGTTCCTATCTGAAATTATTTTGAAAAATGTTTAATTTAAATTTAACAAAATTGGAAAACAAATTAGAAGGGTTAGAGTTCTCTATTAATTTATCCAAAAATAATAATTCCATTCTAGATGTTTCTTTTAATTACCAATTATGTTACATTCATAGAAATTCACATGACTTCTTCTCATTTATTAGAATATCCTTAAAGTCACTGTATGGTTTTCAGGTGGGTAGTAAAAGATAACGTAGCCACCAAAGTGACTGCCCCCAAGTTGGATTCCATTCAAGACAGAAGTTACATTGATCTCATCAGTTAAAACTGATGCTAAAAAAAAAGTTAGATCTTAAAAATTCACATCGGTAAGAAACTGAGAACCTTCCTTTTGAAATCCTTATCTTGTTTACATACTAAATATAAAGTATATAGAGAAACTTGGGCTATTAATTTAGTGTTGATACTTCAATTTTTCCAAACTAAGATTTTTCCTTAATAATTGTTTAAAAAAAATGTTTTTTGTTTGTTTTATTCTGTGTGTCTGTGTTTGTGTGACAAAACTTATAAACCACCATGAGGATTACTTTAAATCACTTCAATTTCACATGAAATCATCAAAATTTGACACTTTGCTTCTTTTAGAGATGACAGTAGCAAAATATTTATTTATGGCATGCTATGATACAGAATTGAGTTTAATTGACCAACTCCAATAATCAGGATTACTGTATTAAACTGACAACAAAATAGTATGTAAAGATTTTGAGCATAGACGAGCAAGGCCTATATCTGTCATTCTGCCTTCTTTTGAAAAAGCAACTGGGCATATTCATGTGAAATCTCTACAGTAACATCCGTGACCCAGCTACTGCTCATATTTATTTCTACTGATGAGAAATGCAACTTTTTTTCTAAATCATGTGGCTCATTATTAGACAGCTCTGTTTTTATGATTTAGCTTGTTATTCCACAAAAATTAAAATTATGTCAACCTATATCATGTGTGTATGTTTTGAAGACACATTATATATGTTTTCAACAAGACATGTACAGTTCATTTGTACTTTGAATGTACTCACATCCACACAGAATGAGAAAGTGGAATGAAATGTATTATCCGTTATGGATAAATACTGCCTGCCTTCACAATTTAATGACACAGCCTTGCTCTATCAACCGAATCTAGACCTAAGAATTCCTTTTTTTTCATGGAGGGTAAAAACGTAGCCTTTACTCCTAGAGTGGAAAATGGGAATTCAAGCTCAGGGCTGTGGGACCTCAATGCAACATGCAATCTGACTTCAGTCACTTTACAGCCAGGGGTGCGGGTAACAAGTGTCCAAGCAGAGCCCTGCAGAGATTCCAGGACCTACTGGAACACCGCCCTCCGGGGTGCTGCAGGGACAGGGATACCGTAGCAGTAGTACAGGTAACACAGTCGCACCTCAGAGGCCATTTTTTGTCCACCCACCTGCATATAACCGACTCCCAGGGCCAAGGGGAAGCAGAAATATAAATAACAAAAGCCCAGGAAATCTCTAAAAAACTCCAGGCCAGAGCCTATACATATTAGTAACCCTTTCCCTCCTGGAACCTGGTTAAAAGTTCATAAATATGGACTGCGTCTTATGTATGTAATTCCATCAGAGTGGATTCCGGGACAGATTGTTAGAAAGCCCAAGGATGATGCAGTGTACTGTCAATCATTTCTGTTCATCTCATTCAGAGACCCAGTGACAGGCACCTACACTGGCATACACTTCTTTTAAAAACCGAGAGCTTGATTTGTCAGGGTGCTTTCTGTTTTGCTGTCATCCTGACACTTCTACTCTGTCATGCCACCTTTTAGCGTCTGGTGGTGCAGACCTGCCCTGAGCCATCTTCTCATCACCTTCAGTAAATATAGCTGCTTCTTCTTTGCCCGAGCAACAGGGTGTACACTTGCAATTCTTCACTTGTTCCACACAAGAGCCTGAAGCCTGTCTGTTGGATCCATCACCCCATAACAGTGAAGGAACCATTTGTCTTTCTGTAGTTGCATTAATGCTCCTACACTGACTTTCTCCTGGTGCGGGAGTTTTCACTCTGAGCTCCTAACGGAAAGCAGAGGGGCCATGGGGCTTTGGTGTTTGGAAGAAGCTAGAAGTGATACATCCAATCCCTCTTCCCATACTTTAAATAGAAAAGCTCCCTTTTTGTACTTTAATTTGTGGGAAGCTTCCTAGTCACATTGCAATTTGGAAGAATAGTGAAGCTCCCTCAGCTGCTAGGCAGAGTTCTGGAATCCTCAGGAAGACTTCTTCCTTCCCAGGTAGCAGACCTCTGTCACCACTTAGAGTCGGAGAACCAGAGCCAGCACTTGCATGTGATCTCTGCTGGTCCTGGGCTCAGTTTTCAAATGCATTAACATCACTGATCATTTTACGTTTGATCTACTGATACTTAGTTTGCATTTTATGATAGTTTAAGACTAGTGCTATGAAAATATTCTTCCTTCATGGGGACAAGAATATTTTATGGATTCTTCTTTCCTCTGAGCAAAATTGCACATGATTAAGAAAGCATATAAAAAAGCAGAAAACTGAGAATCCTTTCTATATGCAAAATACCCACAGGCTTAGAATTTAAAAATTAAGGAAATGTAAAAGCAAACAAAGACCAAAGAAGTACCAGGTATAAGAAAAAAAAACTCACTATTGAGAAACAAGGGTAAAGGCCGTAAAAAATAAATTTATGTTGGAATATTTGCCTTTAGATTAAATGCAGGGTGAATATTCAGGGTGGTAGAAAATTCTGTTTCATCTGCACCCATTCTTTTATCCTTAGCCACCACTTTGTACTGTTCAGAGACGAGGCTTTCGGTGTAGATGGACTTGAGACACGGAGCAGACCAGCGGGGGAACTGACTGCTGCAAAGCCCTGCATTCTTGTAATGTTTCTGTGGGTGCCTCTCAAAGCAAAGTGGAAACAAAAACAGCAATGTGACTCCCTCCGTGATAAGTGAGAGCTCCCCAAAACACGAGCCCGAGCCACCAGCCAGAATGACTGATGCAGCCTTGTCAAGAATAACATGAAAGGAAATAGTTAAGATTGTTTTACAATGCCAACTTAATCAAAAGCTTCAAACACGGTAAAACAAACATGTGATGGAAAAAATGAAGCTCTCTGGCTGTTTCCTTGCCTAGAATGAGGCAGTTTGGAGGAAATGTGGGTTGTGGTCATTAAAGACACAGATATTTGGCTAAATTTCTTCTTCAAAATCTAGTCATCGTGGTGAATTACAGTGCCTGTCCTTAGCTCTAAGTTGTCGTGGCTTTTGTAAGAGAAATCGAATCACTGTGTTTCAAAACGTTTCAGCTGAGCTCAGGGAGAGTGTGGAGTGCGACTTGGGGGATGTGGCACCCGTTCGTGTCTAAGTTGTTTAGTTGCATGCACTGCTACATTCGTGAAAAAATAATTTCCTGTGCAGTGACCTTTGCTGGGAGAGAGAGGGCCTGCTAAAGACAGAAGACAAAGATCAATGCACCTAAAGACACAGAGCTGCAAAGCAGGTGGCTGGTGAGGCAATTGCTGTTCTCACATTGGGGGCTATGTTGAGCCCCAACTGAGAGAAAGGTTGAATAAGAAGTTGAAGTCACTGCTTTCATGTTGGGTTTACCATCAAATAAGGACTTGACAGTGAGCTCTAGACGAACTCAGGGAAGGAGCCTCTCTTTCTAAATCTCTGATGTTGCTCACGTTTGGCAAGGTGGGTTTTGATGGCCCTGACTCATGTCATCTGTCACATCCCCTCCAGTGTGGGATGTGTTCTGACTGACGATCACACAGGAAAGCTGCCTGAGCATTGAGGGGCAAGGACACTGACGTTAACTGGCCAGGCCTGCAGGAGAGGGAAATGCGTTCAGAGGCAAGGGATAGGAGAGCCACTTCTGTCAACCTACCAGAATAAGCAGAGGTGTAGAGGTATGTAAAAGGGATCCTGCATACAACTGCCCAAGAGCAGAAGGCCTTTACCACAGGTGCGGCTATCCGATATCTCCTGGCTTTGGTTTCTCTCTTTGAGTGGAGAGCCTTTATTGACACCTTTTCAAACATCAGCATCCCACTAGTTTCCTTGTGCTTCCGCTTTCTTTGATGGAATCTCTATGCACCGATCCGTCAAGAGGCCACTAGCCAGAGGATGCGGCACTTCAAGGCCAGTATAACCTAGAGCTGGACTGAAGCAAGGGAAAAGATGCAGTCAGCACCCACAAAATGAAACTTTCAAGGTTGGGTTTTTTTTTTTTTTAGTACTAGAAATTGAACTCAGGGTATTTCACTTGTCAGGCAGGTGCTGCGCCACTGAGCTATATCCCTGGCCAAGTTAGATTCTTTTAGAGAGAAGAGGCTTCTCCAAACTTTTTTAGGACTAGGGCGTAAATGGTTTCCTCCTTTCCTCACCTAGATGAATGGAAAGAATATTCAGACACTGAAACAGGAGGTCAAGCCCGGTTTTATTTCATTCAGCAAGACAGGGAGGGGAGGGGGTGAGTCCAGGAGGGGATAGAACAGGTCTGTTACCACATCGCATTTCGCACTCACACTGTTCCTGCCGCAAAGGCCCCCAACACACCTGTACACGGGGAGATGGTGATTTCAGGCAACGTTCAAACAACTGACACAAACGAGTGGAGAATCTGCTGGAATCAAAGCTCTCCAGACATTGCTCTTGCGGGGTAAGCTGAAGTCAGTAGTGTTTTAACAAAGGTCAGTGCTTTTCAAGCTCTGCCGTGTGGGGATGTGTTACTGTGTCAACGCGGCTAGACAAGGGACCACGAAGTGTGGTCAAGGTGCGTCCGTGCAGACTTTCGCTGGGTGAAATTAACAACTAAATCCGTGGAGCTCTACAAGTCAGCTGAAAGCCTAAGGGAAAAAACACCTGTGGTCCTCTGAGAAAGCGGGACCTCTGTGTCCAGAAGGGCTTCAGGCTGAAAGCCCAGCGTCATTTTTCTCTGGTTTTCAGCGGGAGTTTGCCCTGCAGTTCCCCTCAATCATGCACACACATCAGCAAGTGCCGTAGATTAAACCTCTTCTGCATATAGGGACACCCAGTCATGCTACTGGTTCTTTTTATCTACAAAACACTGACTAATAAGATCTCTGTGTTTTCAGCTCTTCGTCCATACCATTTTGAGCTCTAATCAGTCAGAATATCTGGTAGGACACTACCACTGTGTTTTAATGGACTGGCAAAGTAATGTTCAGAGAAATTAAGCAACTAGATTGAGTCTTAGATCTAATAAGTAATGAAGCAGAAATTAAATCTTACACTTCATGCTCCAGAATTTTTTCAAGTCTGTCACATTTCATAAATATTATACTATACAGTGTTTGTGGTTTTATAAATGTTCTTTATACATATAATATGTTATCATGTAGACTCTAAACATCCTCTGTCAGATTAGGCTCCGTAAATTATCACTACCTCTCCCAGGAATACACCAGTAGGTGCCAAACTCAAGCTACCAAGAAAACCCAGTGAGCAGATAATGTTTTCCTCCTATCTTGTCCGTGATGCTTTAGGGAAACTTGTTTAAAAAAAAGTCTAATGGGAAAGTGATAGTGGATTGCATAATGGACACAGCTATGCCTTTACATTTCGTTAGTGAGAGGTATATTTTGAGACTTCATAAAATGAAAACTTTTCCATGGAGATGACAAATCTTCAAAGGAAAAAAATAAACCTTTGAGGCATATTACATACTATCTTAAATCATTTGGGTCTCCATAGGAGCTTCTGAGGTGGAAACTTCATTTAAATTCCATGAATACATATTGTGCTCTAATAAGTGCAAATGACATGGTCACCTGCAGCCACAAGAATTTTATGTTCTTGGGTCTTCATCCCATTTTATGACTTGGAGATATATATATATATATATATATATATATATATATATGCTCATTTGTGTATATGTGTATACATTTGCAGACACACATATATACAGCACCCACAAAAAATATACCAGCATGTATTTGGTTTTTTTTTGGTTTTTCTCCGGTACCGGGAACCGAACTCACGACCTTGCGCTTGACAGGCAGGCGCTTTTGCCGCTGAGCTAAATCCCCAGCCCCAACCAGCATGTATTTGTGTACTGCTCACTCCATGAGTGGATGAAACAGCGTGCATTTGGGCAGCATTTTATGACTAACATAGGTCCTTGCTGGAAGCAAGTCCTTAGGACTGGCAGAGCAAGAGAATGAATGACCCTTCTCAGCAGACAGGGAGTGATGAGTGTGAGAAGAAAATTGAAACTCAATTCACTGTGGATTTTACACTATTCTACTTTTAGCGTATTGGCTTTACCAGCAAACAAAAATGCGTGTTGTATACCTTTTTAAAAGCTTCTTGATTTCCTGTAATGTATTACTATTACCAAAACATGATGTTCATATAAAATAATAGAAATTATTGCATATGTCCAATTTCAGTACATTTCTTTAAATTTTTTTAGAATGATTAAAAGAATTGATCAATCTTGCTTTCTTACATCTGGTAGTCTGAGTAACTTCATTCAAAATAACAATATGCAATACAACAACCATTCTTAATTTGCTATCTTCTTGTTTTGAAGTTCTATATTTTTATTGTTTTCCTGTTGTTTTGTTTTTGTCTTTGTTGTTATTTTGTTATGGTTTTTTCTCTTTAAAATAGGGCCAGGGATATAGCTCAGTGGCACAGCGCCTAGCTTGCAAGCGCAAGGTCACAAGTTCAATTCTTGGTACCAAAAAAAAATAAAAAATAAAATAAAAATAAAATATTTGTAACACCATATGTATATAACTTAGAAAGGCAGAATCATTTTAACATGAAAAGTAAGATTTTAAATAAGAATGCTAGCATATGAAAAGTATAACAGAATTAGCATTACCACCACTTTACAACCCATAATAACAACTGATTTTGAAAAGGACCAATATCAGATGATTAAAACTACTAGGTGAATGCTTTCATCAGCAAGGACTCTTACAGTGCCAAAAGGCAAGAATTCTCTTACTATCTCCTCTCTCCAAATATATTTGTGTGTATTGTCTATCCAAATCTAATATGAACACATCCTTTTAAGTGGAGACCTCAACAGTCACTCCAAATCCAGATCATTGAAATCAACGTCAGCATTAGTGGAACATCCTAAACTCAAATGTCTCTTATGATACTGCCCCCAATACATGGTATCACAGACTTCACATTCTTACCCACAATATTTCACTTTGCTCTTAATATCAGGGCACAATGAGACATCTAGAATGCAAGACATTCTAAGGATAACTGTTCTGATTCATCAAAAATTCTGTGCTCGGGAAACCAAATCTACCTAAGCCAACACTCAAACAAAGTAAAAGTCGTTCTATTTTGAAAGAGACTGGATAAACAAAACAAAACAAAAAATCCAAAGTGAAAGAGAAAAATAAACACAACTTATAGACTTGGATTTTATCTTGAATTGGAGAAAAAGCTATAACCAAATTGTATGTAGGTAATTATGTATATTAGATAATATTGTTTTACATTTTTTTTGAGACAAGGTCTCACTATATGGTTCAAGGCTGACCTTAAACTCACTGAATAGCGCAGGTTGGACTCAAACTTGTGCAGATTCTCTTACCTCATACTTGCATGCTTAGGATTGCATGTTTGTGACACCACATTCAGATAATATTACAGTTTTGTATGATTTTTATATGTGATGAAAATGTCAGGATTCCTATAACAAATGTTTAAGTGATTTGGAAAAATAATACAACTCTGTGTGTACATGTATTTATAATATTGGTAGGTGTTTAGGGATGACAGATGGACAGAAGAATGGACAGATGGACAGACAGACAGATAGGTAGATAGATGGTAGGGATGTAGGGGTACAGCCATTTTGAATGGGAAAAACGTAAAAGTGGAAAAATCACAAGTGACAAACAAATATAAAAGATGTTCAGTGTATTTTTTTTTACTTTTTCTCTAGATTTGAAATTTGTGAAACTTCTGCAAGATAGAAATGTTGACCATGGAGTGCAGCCTTTCTTTCTTTTTACAACAAGGAACCAGAAGAAACAAAAACAAAGAGGCAATGTGTCCAAAAAGAAAGATAATTTAAGTCAATTTGACATCTTCCTGAGAACTTCAGTGTGCGCACCAACTGCACACACATGCCAGGGGAGTAGGTGTGGGGAATGCACGGTAGTTCACCAAAAGCGCCCTGCATTCATGGTGCTAATACCAGGGCGTGCTGATTCTCTTTGCGGAATTGGTCAGACATCAGAGTAAAGCCCTCAGAAAGCAGCGGACCTGCTGTCCTCCACCCACCACACCATCTGACCAATACAAATGCCAGTGAGTAATCAGCAGCTGTGACCTCTGCAGGAATCAGCAGTTTTTCCAGAGTGGGAGGTTAATCCCCTGGATTCAACTGGAATGCGTGGCCACTGACATCAATTTTGTACTGAATTCCTACCGTGAATAGTCCTAAAGAGGGCAGAGCATTATAATCATTATTGGGACTCCAAAAAGATAAGTCAAATGGGCTGTGTATCTACTGGGAATGCTCATTATTTTACATAAGAGAAATCTGCTGAATAAAGAAGGCATTGTAACAGCTACAACCAGCAAAGAGTTTCTTTAGATTTGGATAACCCTCCAATCCAACACTGTCTTCCAACACACTCCTCAAAATCAAGAATATACTCATGCTCGTAAAAGTTAAAATCTAAATATGAAAGGCCACTTGGAAGGGATGCTATTACTCAGAATTATGTAGACATTTCTATCGATATAGAAAGTGGCTTACATTGTTATCAATTTAATGGGGAAATTTACAACTTTAATGGTCCTTTTGGGTCAGATCCAAACACTCAGGCCTCCTTTTAGTTTAGATTTTTTTTTGCTGTTTGTGTTGTGATTGTACAAGTTGATTTACAAAGGTTATTTAGCACTGGTATAAGTTGTCTACTATTACTGAAAATGCATTATAAATATAAGTATTCATCAACTTATAGCTTATACAGTAGATATGTGATATAGACAGATATTTACTTGAAATCAAATGAAAAACGAAAGTTTTTCAAAAAATGTTATGTTCTATGCAATGACCCTTTTTTTCCCCTGTACTTTCCTCAGACTTGTTTCAGAATGTCCTAGATATATGATGGTCAACAATAGCAAGCACTCAATCCAGGATGCTTTTTGCACTGCCATCTCAAACACCAAGCCAAAAGACTATTTCCTGATAATGTGATACACAAAAAAGCATTTAAAATGACATATATTTTAAGCTCACAGAAATGTAAGAGGTATAGATTACACTGTCGGATACTGGCCCAGGTCCTTCAGCAATGCTGGTGTCTACCTGGATTCCCGGAAAGGCCAATCGAGTGGAATCATTTTTCCTTCCTTATTCAATTTACTTGTTCCACAGCCCTGGGAATGGTTAATAGCTGGCAATATTGTTAATTTTTCTGCACTGGGTTCTAGAACCAGGTTTCAACTCTGACATCATCACCCATGCATGTGGTTCTACAGAAGAATCCATTCTGAAAACATAGGGAACATTATTGTATCCATTTACCCCCTTTGCAACAATGAAGTCGTGAAAGACAGCACTTTTTCTTTAGGAATATACATAAAACAATGTATATATTCTTGTAGTGGCCAGATTTAATCTATCAAAATCTTCCATGTCATTCTAAACATGTAAAAATAAGCTAATTGATGTGAGTGAAATAAGTTAAATGGTAAGTGGGTTAAATTCACAAGTAAACGATGTACAAGAGTTTGGATAGCTTGAAATGGACATAAAAGAATGGGACAATGAGGTCTGTGATGTAGCACAGTGTTGGAACTATTGCCTAGCATGCATAAGGTTCTGGGTTCTATTCCCCACACTCTCAAAATTACATGAAACAAATAGATGAGAGAATCAAGCTAAAGATGTAGACATATTAACTATAGCATAAAAAGTATATGTTATTAAATACTTCTCTCAATCAGCTCAGCCAACGAACAAATCCCACAAATTCCAAGAACTTGCAGGGTCGATTCAGTCTATGAGAATCAGTTCTGGAGACAGAAAGCAGGAAGTGGGAGGTGTGGTTTCCGGTATCTGCAGCAGTAGCTCCTGATGCTGACAACGGGCAAGGCATCTGTTGAGTATGGAGTCCACCACACAGGAGAAGGACACTGGAGCCTTTTATTTCAGTCCACACAGAAGGAGTTGCCACTTACTGGTCAACAGTTTAACTTCTTTAACTTGCATTCAAACTCTTGTGCATTTGCCCCTGCAAAGGAGGATGTCCTGCCAGAGTGGGTGGTGCCTAAAAATCCAACAAAGCTCCTTCTCTTAATTACACAATCTATTATTGAGCTCAACAGTGAGTGGTCTACTGATGAATATAGAACCCACCAGAGCCAATCACCTTCCAAACATAGGATACTGTGGGGGGACACTTTAAATCTAAGCCATAGGGGCTGGGGATTTAGCTCAGCGGCAAAGCGCCTGCCTAGCAAGCGCAAGGTCGTGAGTTCAGTTCCTGGTACCGGAGAAAAACCAAAAAGCAAAAAAAAAAAAAAAAAAAAAAAAAAATGGTGAAATTTAGCTGGGAATTTAGCTCAGTGGCACAGCGCCTGCCTGGCAAGCGTGAGGTTGTGAGTTCGATTCCTGGTACCGGAAAGAAACCAAAAAAAAAAAAAATCTAAGCCATAATAGAGGCTGAGACCTTGTGTTGAAAAGTAGCATCAAGCTAGACTTTTGTTACGCCCTGGACAGTTCTCCTGACACTCTTAGGACTAACCATACTCTTTGAGTACATAGCAAAACACTTTTCCTCTACAGTACTTTCCATCACTCTCAAATGTCTTTGGGAGAACACAATCATTTTCTTCAAAAGAATCTCTTGGATCTAACCCAACTCCTTGCCCAATGAACACACACACACACACACACACACACACTCACACACAATGTCTTTTGATCTTCTTGATCCAGAGTGGCATATAGGGGAGATTACTCACATGATTTTCTCCCATTAATAATAAAAATGTGTTCGAAGGTGACTTGCTATGTGAACCTCTTAAGATTTTGGCGTATTTTTAAAGTTCCATTTCCCCAGATGTCCAATTATTTAAAAGCAGAAAAATAATAAATCAGTGGTGAGGTTAACACCAAACATTATTACCATGATACTGCCCAGCTGCTGGAAGTTGGCTGAGAAAGAAAGCCTTCATTTCCTAAAGACATGGCAAGGATGTAGATGCAGTAACTCACAACTCTTGTGCTGTCTATAAAATGCAACGAAATTATTGCTTATGCAAAGCATAGTCACTTTTCTACAATGTCAATACACTTACATACAGAGGGAAATTTATATGATACAGTGCATGGCATTTGTAAGAATAATCATCCAATATATATATAACAAGAGATTTCAAGTTTTGTCATCTATGAAAGCAAAGAGAATTGATATATGTAGAAGTTAACACTTTGAGAAATAAAAGGCCTTTAACTTTCCATCCACATAAAAAGATAAACTTTTCAAGAAATGTGAACGACTGGATCTTTGACTTCACTTGCAAAATAAAAATTTAATTGAATATTGATATATGGATTCTGGTAGTAGACAATGAGCTTTTTGAGTCAAAGACTAGGATAGTTTATTGCTCCCAATGTCAGCAGTAGCCAGAGTATCACCTATTTTGAGGGGTTCTCCAAGCTATCCTTCCTACTGAGCAACACAGAGAGGATCAGGTGAAACTACATTCAGATAAGCTTAGGGAACCTATGTGTTTGATGATTCAAAGCAGACATCGCTGCCTATTAATTCATAGAAAGACACAGGCTCTCTTTCCTAATGTTGGGTGTATACGAGCACCCTTGGAAAGACAGTTTTGAACAGAAGTGTAGTTACAGCCTGACTTAACATTATGTGTGAAAATGTTGGGGTCCTATTGCCTCCTGATAGACAGTTGCTAATAGAAAACAAAACAAGCTAAAGGAAATGTCTGCTACAGAAAAGAGGAAAAAGAAAATTGGAAGGAAAGCCTGAGTAATGTCCATTTTGGTGTACTGCACATGTGAAATTAGGCTTGGAGATTATGCAGAATGCCAAAGTATTCTCTGCAATGCTACGATTAAAAATTAATACCACTGCCAATTCATGGTAAATATTTTTGATTGTATAATACAATATTAATAAATAACACCTGTCCTGTCAATCAAATTAAAGCAAAGTAGTAATGCTCACCTAAATGTGACTGTAGAGGAATATAGCTTACATGATCATTGAGAATATGTTGTCTCCAAGGATATATATTTGTTTCAAGTGAGGACAAATACATGCATTGTATTTTTCATTTCACTTCAAAGATCTTTTAGGAATCACTATTTGAAATGATTTGGTTTTATTCTGATGACTTTCCTTAAAAATGTTTATTCTCTGACTTGTAATTAGAACTTCTCTCAGCAAAACACATATGGCCATAACTTGGAGAAAACGTAGATTTCACTCTTCAGCTTTTGGAAATGAGGCTCTGGAGTCACTGCTTAGCTGATCACCGATCAGAGGAAAATGGCATAAATTATTTGACCTTCCTGTTGTGAGCTTTCAAATAGAATGATTATAAAACACAATATTAATATTAGCTCTGCAATGACATGATGAGAGTTATAGAAGAAATGGAAGGATGAAGGGCTTTATAAATTCTAAGGCAACTAATATCAGCTGAGATGGTAGAGGCAATGTTTTTCTGGCTTTTTCCCCCTTCCCTTGACATCAAAGAGACAGTAATGATAAATGGCCTATTCCCCTTCTGTAGGATCATTGATTTTTGAAATCCTCAAGGATTTCAATAGCAGTCCTTTTATTCTTCTTCAGTGAGTTTTAGTGTACCCTATTTTGAAGGCCAGCTATGTGCAATTGTATAGAGTAACCTGTCAAAATCGGAATGGTGTTTGATGTAGCTTCACAGCAACATGTTCCATGAAATGTCTGAGGGCTGACTTGGCAAGCTTTTCAAAAATGGGAAAATTCAAGATTAAACAAGTACTGAAGCCCAGGCAGAAAAATAGAGTCACATATGTCCTTTGCATCTGCTTATGAAATCATTCTTTTCCTTTTGGCCCCAGTAGAAGCAAGGTCTTGACTGCATCCTGGAATCGGTGAAAGATGTGTACTTAAACCCAGTGTTTACATGAGGTGGTGGTAAGCCCTTGTAAAGGCCATCTTTGGGGCCATGGCTGGAATGTTAGGCAAGTGGACACAAGGCGCTGAAATGTTATCTGACCTACCTGAATCTCGCCAGGGTGGGATTCCAGTTGCTCAGACACCATTTCATTGATCGAAGTACCAGAGTAGTATGCATAACTTACAAACGATCATACCGGTTGGCCACAAATTCATTATGTTGCTTATACTACTGATCACAAGTATTTAATAAATGCCTAAGAAGATCGCAGGATTACAATGTCAGGATTACTTTAAAAAGAATCCAGTCATCCAATCTGTATTAAGGGAGGTTCCGGCAACTCTGTTTTTGATTCAATTGGAGATCTATATAGATCTACATAACAGTGAAACCAAAGGAATAATACTTCCAGCTGTACAGACCTGTCACAGTGTCATGCTGATGAATTAGACTGAAGTTCATTTAGCAAGAGAAGTTTCTCCTCCTCAGTCTAACACCATCAGTGGAGGCCACCTGGGCTTCCCGCGGCCAGGTATTTTCCGACTAGTTCTTGTACCTAGGGAGCCATGATGCTCATGAGCAGAATATGATGAAATAACAGGTAACAAGATGTGGATTAAAATCCTCTCATCAACTCATACAAGTTTATTTTTAAAAGAAGGTAAAATTTTACTTACATTTCTAAATTTGTGAAATGAGTTTAAGGAGCTCATCCCCCCCTTTTGTTTGCACATAACAAAATATAAGCACAAATGAGGTCAAAATACAGAAATTTCTTAAATCTTTTATTTTCAAAGGTAAGAAGTTCCTTTATTTCTATATTGCTGCATTCACTTGGAGATCAGGAAGTTATACAGGAATATCAGAAAACTTAAAAAAAACTTCTAGAAGTTTCTAAGTAAATAGCTCTATAAGGAAGACAGAGACTACTTTCCAATTGCCCAGTCATGAACTTAGGGGACTTGAACTGATTAGATTGAAATACCTTGACTGTGAATCATCCAATGTACTTCACACCTGTGGAATCAAAATCTAGCCCAAACACAACTGATAACAATAGGGGCTGGGGATTTAGCTTAGAGACACAGCGCCTGCGTGGCAAGCTCAAGGTCATGAGAAAAAAAAACAATTGATAACAATAAAAAATGTTTAGTAGTGTTTTATAGAAGTATGTTACTTTAAAGGTCTACACTTGGAAAATTTCCAATAGTTCTTAAGTACTTTATCTCTGAAATGTTATAATTTTTCTTATTCATAGAGGCTGAAGTTAATAAGAACAATACTTATGGTATATTAAGTTATAAAAATAGACTGTGCAAAGAAGAGTGAATTTTGTTTCTAACTGTGTTCTGTACACCACATTTTATTGTCTATTTCTTTGTAAATGCATATATATTTAATTTCTTGAATTCAAGTAGGCTAAAAAGAAGGTAATATTTTATTTTTATAGGTCTATGATTTCAATCTGTAGCACAGAAGAAAGAGAAAAGTGAGAAATCTTCCTCTGTTGTCTGGGTGGACTTGGGGCCAGCTGGTGAGAGTTCTTGCAGAGAATGGTGCAGTCTGAGCCTCCTCTACTTTTCTTCTCTTGAGGTTGGTAACATAAGTTATGTCCTAAAGGATTAGTCACCTGCCTGTGGCCCTAGGGAGAGGTATTGGACTCTTTATTAGGTTGAGCCTAGTGGAAGGAAGTTAGGTCACTGGAAATGTGCCCTTGAAGAGGAAATTGGACCTCTTCCCTTCCTGTCTCTCTCTTTGCTTCCATTTGCCACAAGATGAACAGTATTCCTCCACCAGCCCTCCCACCATGGTATACTGTGGTGATCCAGGCCCAAAAAAACAAAGTCAAGTGTCCATGGACTGAACACTATGGAATCATGAACAAGGCAAACCTTTCCTCCTTCTACCGTGACTATCTCAGGTATTTTGTCACAGTGACAGAACACAAACAGTGCCACCCGTGAGGCTCTGACCTGGTTGGAGAGGTGACAATTCTCAACTGTATGCAAAGAACTCAAGGCAGTGTTGATGAAGTCTGGATTCTCTTAGGAAACTGCAATCAAGACTGAAAGCCCAGACAAACTGTGAGAAATACTTCAAGGCTATGGTGAGAACTAGCAGTACATTGTATGAGTGACAGGATTGTTTGCAGAAAAACAAGATTGAATACAGGGAAGGGACCAATTTTTATCTTGAAATAAACTTCTATTTTTCATATTACAAGGAACAACTCACCAATATATGGTCAATCACCATGGGATCTTTGGTAAATTGTAGAAATCTAGCACTTGTACTTTTGTTGACTCTTAAACCAAATTAACTATAAAATCGCACACCTTGAAATTAGACATGCCTGTATTTCAGGTCACCTTATTTTTAAAGAATTACTCTTTGAAGCTCAAGTTGTTTATCAGAAAACAAACAAACAAAAAAAACCCATAAATATTCTTGCCTTGAAATGCAATTGGGTAGCTTAAAGGTGATCACTTATAAAAGCTTCAGGTGTAACATTCCTTCCTTTCAAATGTGGGGAATAGTCAATACTACTAAACACAGCAGTTTACCATTTTACCATTCTCCTAAAAGATTTAAGCATATCACCTATTATAGTAAAAAATTTAAGGTTTCTATAAGTTTAGAAAATGGAATGTATATATCTACTAGAAAATAAAAAGAAGTATGTACCAATCCTGCTGTATTTGTATTAATATAATTTATGTACTTGGCCAAACTTGCTGCAGAGTACCTGTTACCTAGCGTTAAGGGACTGTGCAATGGGTTGCTACATAGGGTGCTGCACTGTATTAGCCCGAGTTAATCCTCTGATCACACCAAACTCTCTGGCTTGGCCTGCGAAGTGTAGCCTACTGGGGGCAGTCTGAGTCCTGACAGGGTCCCTCGGAGGACCTGCGGCATGGGGCCCGCTCCTGCGCACAGGGCACTGTAATGACTTTCAGAAGCCATTTACAAAAGAGGAACAGTGGGGTCCAGCTGCTGATGCAGCCTTGGGACCACCCCCGTGACAAGCATCCGCCTCAGCACCTAGCCCAGTCACAGCAAATCTGAGTTAATACTCTTCCCTTTAATCAAATATGTTTGAATGAAGGTGCAGCCTACCTCCACGTCCATTGCTTTGATTCCCTTTCAACACAGCGGAAATCAGTGTGACTCAGACACTGGGGATGCCTTGACTGGAGGGAGACTAGAAGGACTTGGAGTTATTCCAGCTTTAAGCAGGGAGCATTCAGCCTGCAGGGCAGAGCTCCAGGAACAGGAAAGAGGAGCCTCACGTGGAAGGGAAGAGATCAAAAGTTTCCAGAAACAGCTCCTCCTCCCCACTTGGTGATAGAGTGGACGATGCAGCACTGTGTGTGTCACGAGTGTAAAGACTTCTGTGCAGATTTGTTTCTGATTGAATGCACAGAGGGACCTCACTCTGCGAGCATTATGCTTGCATTTAACAGTTACTAAATCTGTCAAACTTTAGTTTTTCTGGTTTAGAGTTTTACTAAATGCTAATATTTAAACAGAAGAAAATGCAATGGCTATAATCTTTAATAGCAAGGATATTTTCCTAAATAATAATCATAATAAAAAAAGAAAGCTCCTGACACTCTGGAAGGTCTTTTAAAAATACTTGGCTTTCCCTGTTTTTGCTGTGGGGCTGTGTGCGTAGGCTGTGAGCTGTGGCCTGGGCTCTTCCCTCCCTGCAGAGAGCCTCGGGCGCGTGCACCTTTGCAGTTCCTGGCAATCCTTTCTTCTGAGGCTCCAGGGCCTCTTTAGGGCCTGAACACACAAACACATTTTGCACATGTGGGTGTTTAGAAAATGGTATTTGATGATAATGATGATGATTTCCTGCAAGCAAGGGTTTCTCATCAGAGGAATGTGTGATGTTGGAGGCTTTTGATTAGTTTTCTCTTGATCTCTTTTAAAAATAGGGTGGATGTGCTCATCTGTTTGGGATGGTTAAAGGGTAGTGTTGTCTAAAGGCAGAGGAAGGATGGGATGACTTCAAGGTCCCTTCTAATTTTATGATTCTATGAAGCAGGATCATTTATTCTGAAGAAAAGGCTTGAAGATTTAGTGTGTAGAAGATGGTGACCAGCTGCTCTCTTCGCCCTGATTACAGAGAAGGAAGTGCATTTAAATTTGAGCGCGAGCGATTGAGGCTTTGAGGGAAGAATTTCCTGACACTAAGGCTATGTCAAATCCAAGGCCAAAAGAAACCAGAAAGTGAAGTCAGTTCCTCCCCCAAGTTCCTCTAGCAAGAATGTCTCATAAGCAGAAGGGAATGCACCTGCCTTTCATTTCACTCCCCTGTCTCTCTCAACGTTACCTTGGTCTTTCTCAAGAATTTAAAGTTAAGCTCTGTGAATTCTTCATGAGATTTCAAGGACCATAGTACTTAATCCAAATCCTCAGATACCTAGGTTAATGCTCATTGTTCTGTATTTGTTAAAGGATACACAAGAAATTGTTAGTGGAGTTAGGATCCACCAGGAGATGACTTTAATGTGCACTTATATTTCTGTAACTCTAGCTTAAAACTGACCATATGTTGTGAATTGCACTAATGTTATTAATTTCAGATGTGCAAAACTAAACACTAAAATGTTACTTTAAAGTCAGCACTCTCCCAATCATCCATGTTAGGCAAACCAAAAACTGAGTAGTTTAAAAAAGTGTTTTTGCTTGATGTTCAGGGAAATTTTATTTTAGAAATATTTAAGAGAAAAAGTCAATTATCCAAACATTGGATCAATATATTGGTAGAAAATACTTAACCAGCATTTTCTGGATCATTTATCCACATGTAATTCTGGAATAACAATAATGGAACTACTAATGAACCAGGCGTGGTGGTGCATGCCTGTAATCTCAGCACTCAGGAGGCTGAGACAGGAGCACTGCCAGGAGTTAAGGACAGCCTGATCTACATAGAGAAACCCTGTCTCAAAAAAAAAAAAATAACAAATTGTTCTTATGAGGTATGAAACAATACCAAATAATTAAGATCTATAAATTCCAGAGGGAGTTAACTATTAATAACAGTATTTTCCAAAATATTTCAATAACTTTGAAATGCTTATACACAGTATAATATTGAAAATATATTTTATCTTTTATAGGTAATGGATGAAGCACAGTGTTTTTATAATAAAGATATGTGTGTGTATATGTAAATTTATACATGTATGGGTATGTATATGTAAATTTATACATGTATGGGTATGTATATATACCCACATATACACACAAATATTTATTATAATATTAAATCTTAAAAATTGTCAAATAATCAGGATGAAAGATTACCATTAGCATCTAGGTCAAAATTACTCTAGCTCTTATTTAGTAAAATACACACACACATATGCACATGCGTGCACACATACACATACACAGTATTGTTTGAGATACTGGTCTTTTTGTTTCCGTGTTTGTTTATTTGGATGTAGCTCTGGGGAACAAATCTAGGGTCTTGGGCATTCCAGGAAAGTCCCTTACCACTAAGCTATACCTGGAGCCTAATATATTCTATCTTTAATACCTGGAAAACCAAAACCTGAATTTCATTTGAATGAGCATAGATTTCAGAACACATAAATATGGCCAATGTTTTTTTGTTCAACCCAGCCACAAATAATGGAAAATAGTTTAACAATTAGGAAGATGCATTTTATTTCAACCCCAGGAGTCTGTAGGTGGTTTCAGGGTGGTCTCCTCTCTCTCAGCTATCCCTTCACTTCACGGACGCAGCAGTAGCTCAGCAGCACATGCACAGGTTACCTTGTGCAGCTGAAGATAGACTACTGCTCCTCCCTGTGTTCTGCTTACCACAGAAAACTTGCCTGAGATGTCCTCCAACACAGTCTCCTGCCCCTGTCACCATGAGAACTAGGCTATGCTCGCTTTCTAGTCTACTGCAATTGGCATGATTTGATTGGGGTAGCGGGATTTACCCTTAGGAGGAGAACATCATCTTCTTCATATACGTGGTTACACTGAAGAGACTGCCAAGAAAGAAACAGCAGGCTAATGAATAGGCGAGCAACTGTGCAGTGTGTCCAAAAAACACACATCCAAAATACATGCAATTTCCTATTTTACTTTTAATACATATATAATAAAAATGTCATCTAGTATGTATATCTGCACAGATACCCCAAAAAGAAGTGAAAATAGGAATAAAATCAAACCAAACACATGCTAATTATGATCATTCACATCAAGAATCTGAGAAAGACTCCATTCCACTTGCTTACTGCACCAGCCAGATGGAAAGTTGCTTTTAAATTACACCAGACTTTTCAAACCATCAAACCGAGATATGGCTACCATTTTGGGGGGTGTGTGCTTTGCATTCAGGAGTGAAAAACCTAGACTTTAAGCTTAATGAAATAGAAATCTTAATATTTGCATTTATTCAATAAACTGGAATGCAACCCTTAATAATAATGAAAACATTGGTGTGTGGTTATTTTACGTAAAACATGCTTACAAACTTTAATATTCCATCTCTATAATCTTGTGTTACTGTCATAAGGTTGTATTTTGATCCTGATCAGAGAACATTTTCTTCTTAATGCAAAGTGCTATTTGGTAATTTTTGTAAAGCCACAGAAAACAGATTTTTAAAATTCACATACATTTGTAATGTGCTTACATTTTAGACGTGATATGATTGGCTTTCGTATTTGCTGGAAGTTTCAGGAATCTCGTTTCTGGATAAAAATGCATGATGTCAGGCGCATCGAAAAGGGAACATGGGTCATTTTCCTACTCGCTGACACTTATTTGTGGCTGGGAAATGAACAAACTCTTCCTTTTTCCTAAATGGATGACAGCACAACAAAAGTGACAGAAAGTTTAAGGACAGAGTAGTCAGTATTTCCACCAAATATAGAACAATCATTCCTTTACATAGCATATCAATATTTATCCATTTAATAAGTAACACATATTTTTATTGGAGTACCAGTATTTTTTGTAATTAATTTAAAGAATCAGGCAATACATTTCAGATGAAGACTTGATATTCTTTAAAATATGAAAATTTTAGTTAAATATGCAGGTAGATACAATAACAAAGTTTTAAAATACATGAATCAGTAATTTACAAAATTAAAGAAGATGAGATAAAAAGGTGCTCACATGGGCAGATATTCAACATGCTTTGCTCCAGGAACTGACTGGATAAAAAATAGTAGGATCTAGGAAATCTAGGAAATCTACACGGTATCAACCATGTTAATCCAACTGACAAGAACAGAATGGCACATCTAGTTGCTGCAGAGTATATACATTAGTTGTTCTATACCTACAAAACATCCATGTGTGTCAACAGCAGCCTTAGCCATAAAACAAGTTGTAATACATTTAAAAGTTTTTAAATGAGTACGGTGGTATTATTTTGGAAATCAATATCTATAGTATATTCTGAAAAGTTCCAATTATTTAGGAAGTGTGTTGGTTAATTGGTTGATTGTCAACTTGAGTGAGGAAAACCCAGCTAGATTGAGTCAGCTTGGTTTTGCGCTTGGAAGACCTGCTGTAGGGAGGATTGTTGTCAGAAAGGTATGCAGTTGATCTTTGGGGAGGAGCTTCATTTCTATTGCTTTTCTGTGGAAGAGTTTGGGTGGTTTTTCTTCAAAAGAGCTTTGGCTACTTTCTTTCTTCTGGGGAGCTGCTATCCTCGTCTTCATCTCAGATGTGCCTTCCTGGTTTCCAGTGCAGATCTCTGAGCCTTCTGCCACAGGTCCTGCAGCCTGGTGCAGACAGGCTGGGTTTTAGCACTGGCCCCTGGCCCTTTTCAGGGAAAGTCCTTTGGTTTCCCGTGGTGGATCCTTTGGCCTCCTGATAAGGATTGAAGGCCATGTTGCCATGGGCTCCAGGCTCTGGGCTGGATCCTTCAGGTCTCCAGCTCATGGACGGGAATTTGGTACTCTTCTACATTTGACACTGGGAGCGGATAGTGTCAGTTTCTGTGACCTGCAGTAAATCTGTTTCTCTTGCAAATACTGACTACAGTAGTAAGAAAACAACATAACTCTACATACTCTAAATGTAAGAGCAGAAATCACAGGAAAGTAGGACACACTGAATGATAGTGAAAATAAAAGTAATAAAATCTTACAGGATGACACTTGAGGAATAGAACCACATCAGGTATAAGAGGGAAATCAGTATTTCTTAAATGCTCATGTAAGAAAGCAAATTGTCTAAAACCAGGTGTCTATGTTTCTATCTTAGGGAGATAAAAAAGCAAATTAAATTCAAAATAGGTAAAAGAAGAAAAAGAATGGTAGAAATCAGTGAACAGAAAACAGATCACCACAAGAGAATGTGCAAAACAGATTTAAACCAGCACACTGAGAAAGGGTCACAGGCATCTCCTGAGGGATGATATCCGGTGGAACAAGCCACTGGTCCAGTTCCCCCTGGATCTGGAAGGAGGTACCCTCCACTCCCCAAGGAGGTACCACCCGCCCACCCTGCTCCAGTGCTCCGTGATGACAGTTTTCTCTCTGCTGAGAGAAATAGCCTCTCACTGGACTCCGTTCCTCCTGGTTTTCAGTATTTTGGAGCCAGTGGACATCCATGTGCTCTGATGCTTTGTTCCATAAACTTCCAAGGCCAGTACATCACAGTCCTCAGGAGTCAGTAGCACACAGATTAGTGATGTGCTCACTTCAGCGGGCACAAATGGGAAGACATAGCATGATCACAGCTACCAGAGGCATTCTCCACTGCCAGGAACCCACCTGGCACAGCGACGTCCACAAGTCTGTTTTCTCCTAACTCTAAAACGTTCCTGCAGGGAAAAGTTCCAACCAAGAGCCCAACACCAGGCAGTCCCTGCGGCACTCCGCTCTCTGACCTTGAGTCTCTTTGTCCTTTTTCATCTTGGCCCTCCCTTCTAACTGTACTGATGCTTGCTTTCAGAAAGCTCTGTATATCTCTTCTCCTCATGTTCTATTTGAACTAAACAGAAAGCTCACCCATGACACAAAGTGCAGAGGAGGATCAGAAGAATTCAAAGGAAATAGAAATTTACCCTTAGGTGGTGCTGAGGCTTTACTGGAACCCTTAACAGCTCTGGGCTGGTGACAAATATCAAAACATGAGCCATGGGGGAGAATTAAGATTGAAGTAATTAGGCCAGTCGGGGGACAGCATACCAAAGTAAGAGCAGGAAAGGAATGCTGCTGATTCTACGCCTGCCTATAGGGCAGCAACCTCTCACGTGTTTTTGAGGTTCCTTTCTTTTAAAATCTTTTCTATTCTACTTACAAATGAACAGGGCTTAGAAAGCCTGTGAGGATTGATGTGGTGATGCCGAGTGCTCAAAATGGTCTTCACAAGTGCAATCATCCCCATACGGACAAAATTTACCCTTTGAAGGCCGCAGATCTCGGTGATGTCTGACGCGCCATTCAGTATTCTGGAGCCCTGAAGATTAATGCAGATCAGGCCGAGCTGCATTTGAATCCTGTTACTGAGAAAAACTTCCAGAATTGGAATCTCAGGCCAGGCATCTACAATTCCAGGACAAATTGAGGTGTGTCAAGGAGCAACGAGTCCCAGAGTATCGTGGAAACACCTGCAGGGTGAACCAGCGTGTGCCCAATGCCCAATCCATAGCACAAGTGACAGTACTTCCTTTACGAGGAGGGGTCTGGAAGCTGAGGTCCTATTAACATTCAGTTTTAGTTAAGATTTTTACTAATGTACTCTTTAACAGAACTAATAAAGCAAAACTAAGATGATTCTAGGCAATTGCAAACAGGATATTTAGGCATTACCAAAGCATCACACAGAAAGCTATAGTCAAATTGTCAGAATTGCATGTAAGTATTTAGCCACCTGTTTCTCATTTAAAAGTTAGAGGCATAGCACTTCTCAGTGCTGCATAGCAGAGATCTGGGTTAAACTGACACAAACAAGGAAATTCAGAGTTAAGGTTGTCACATCGTATTTAGAATTCCTGTGATATAAAAATGAAATAAAACCACTAATGTTCAATGTCATATTTGTAAATAATACTAAAATCAGAGTCAGTCCACAAAGTGGGAGCTACCATTCTTGCTCAATATTTATTTTTCATTTCTTAAAGTGTAGAACATTGAACAAATGTAGAAATTTTTATAAGGCAGAGCTAGCCAGTCCATTGAAGAGTTGAAATGTTTGAAGTCACTCTATTGTGTAGGGCAGAATGGACTTGAATCATAAAACACATGGAAATCATTTCCATCAAATGATAGGACAAGAAAGGTGTCCTTGCCTAGCTCAGCATGGTGAATTTAAACTGAGCACCAGGAAATTGATCTATAGTGCATGTGTCTTTCATTTAATGTTTTTCCCAAGGTAAGGTCATTTAGGAACCATTGTATAATTCTGTTAGGGAATTAGACTATTATCAAGTGTTTCTTCCTCACGCACACAAAAAAATCCTGTAAGAATACACCACTTGTATGTATAAATAGAACAAAGATCATGTTGTAATTATAGCACAAGGATGATAGATGAAATGGATCTAATTATTTTCTTAAACACTTGTGAATATTGTTAACACTTGAGGGCACAATTGTCAACAGTAAAAAATCTTTCTTTTCTGCTCTGATTTGCAAGAAAAAAACCCAGAATGTCCATTAAAATATGCATTATATGAATAACTGATTAAAAATCTTCCCTGAGTTAGAAAGAAAACTTTAATAAACATGCGCTAGCACAGCAATGATCTACCAGGGCTAGATGTATGATGTGTAAAGCGTATGTGTTATGTCGTAGAGTACTCCTTTTCCCGTTCTTCCAGACAGACTCTAAGCACTGAATGGGAAGGAATGTTTGCTTCTAGTGTTTACTTAAGAACAGATGAAAAATGCTCATGTCATAGAATTTTGCCTTTAGGTTCATCCATATTGCCCTCCAGTTCGTATTTTGAAATCTTAGCCCAGTGTATGACGGCAAGAGGAGCTGGAGGCTCTGGAAGGTGATTTGGTTACGATGGAGGACCCTTGCCGATGGAATTGGTGCAGTTTTTTTTTTTTTCATTTAAAAGGACGAAAAATAATGTTAAAAAATTAGAAGCAGTACAGAATTTCTTTCTTTTTTTTATTTTTGGTTTTTCTCAAGTACCGGGAACCAAACTCGCGACCTTGCACTTGCCAGGCAGGCGCTTTTGCCGCTGAGCTAAATCCCCAGCCCAGGATTTCTTTCCTTTTTTTTTTTTGTGGTACCGGGGATTGAACTCACGACCTTGCGCTTGCCAGGCAGGCGCTTACGCCACTGAGCTATATCCCCGGCCCCAAACAGTACAGAATTTCAAAACATAAGATGATATATATTCAACAATGGCTGTTATATTGCATATTGTTGTCTTCAAAGGAGTCTCTCAGATTACCAGATATAAGCATGCAAAATTTGTCAAAAAGTATTAAGCATTAATTGCTCCCTTAAATAAACCAACAGACAGTAGTACTACAATTATCTTAGCTATCTTGTGGATGTGTGTATACATATATTTCCCTTCCTTCTTTCTTTCTTTTCTCCTTTCCCTCATCCCAGTTATTCTTTCCTTTTGAGCAGTTTCTTTCTCTTTCACAATATCTATTGTAGGGGCTGGGGATTTAGCTCAGAGGCAAAAGCGCCTGCCTGGCAAGCGCAAGGTCGTGAGTTCGGTTTCCGGTACCAGAGAAAAACCAAAAAAAAAAAAAAAAAAAAACAACAATATCTATTGTAGCTTTATGGAGCATTACTCAGGGGTTGGTGCCTTTATAACCCCGGTGGCTCTCTGCTGTCTGTTGTGCTCAGAAACAGTGGGACATTGGCAGTCAACACCCAGAAATGGGCCCTGGACAGAAGCCAACATTGGGGTCCCCTGAGCCCCAGGCTTTCAGCCTCCCAAAGTTCAGAACAGAAAGCTCACTGTGTAAGCCCCAGGCAGGTATTTAGTCAGGATGTATTAAGTTAGGTTTTATGTTTTCTTCTCTTAGCATTTATATTTTTTGAATATTCTTTTGTGTATCTTAAATATTTTCCTTATACATGTCTCCTAAATAATAACAATTGTGCCACATTTGTTTAGCACTGTAGACATTTCTGCTCACCAATATTTCTGGCTTCCTGTATTTCCCTGACAAATGAGTGAATGCCACTTCTCCACCTTCCAGGACCTCAGCACAGGTACAGACGCACAGTGTGCTTTGAGCAGTATAACGTTGGTAAAGAGCTATGTGCTGTTTCTAAGATGAACTATTTCAGGATGATTCTGGCTCATCCTGCTTCCTTTTCCTGAGCACCGCAGATTGGGTTAAAACAGAGGCCTCACAAGATTGAGGCAGCCAGGTCAATAAGCAGAAGCTGAGCCTCTCAAAGCCAGCGTGGGCCGTGTGGACCAGCAGCCCTCCTGGGTTAAGTTGCTGCGATTGTGTCACACTTAGTGAAATGCAGCTGGTCTTTTTCTTGTCCCGCCTGAATCAATTCCTCATTCACGTTATTATGTTGAAGCATCTATTTTGTTCTACCTGATTATCTGTGTAGTAAATATAACTAAAGTATGCATTTAAACCAATTGTTATTGAAGTATTGTAGTTAGCATTTATAGGGGAATAGATTTAATACAGGAAACATAATTTATAGGATTATTTTATAGGAGTGACCCAAAGAGTCAAATGCACAAGAATGCAGGAGATCTGTCTACACATAAGAAACCAAAGAATCTAGCTGAAGACCTGGATCCCACAGCAATGTCTTCCACAAACCCAGGTGAAGACCCAGAGCCCATGGCAATGTACTCCAGGAGTCCAGCTGGAGACCTAGAGCCCATGACAATGTCTCATGCAAGTGTGTATCAAGGATCTGCACTGGAAAGGCCCAAAGGCCAGCGATGGAAGCTGGAAAGTCTGCACCCCCAGTGTGAAGGATCTGTACCAGTAGGCCGAGGGATCTGCACTGGAGCCAGGAAGCGACAACTCGGGTAAGGACCAGAGCTCCCCGGAAGAGAACCACAGCCGTCCTCAGTGACAGTGAGGACCTGAGCTCCTCCTATTATGAGAACAGCTGAGTTCATATCAAGAAAACCAACACGAGAAGCTTCTCTAGGAGAACCAACAGCACACCCTCTTCCCCTCCAGCTCTCCCTTTATGCTGCTGGCTACAATCCTCGAATGGACCATCCACACCCAGCACCATGCTGATTCAGTTCAGCTTGGTATTACAAATTGACCATTAGTTAACCCATCACAAGTACACTTATATAATAAGATGTATGCAGTATATTGCAAGTGTACATTCAGTGAATTTGACAGATGCACACATTAACATAATCATAAAAGAGAAAATTTCTGTCACCTCAAAGTTTGTATCATACCTTGAACTCCCTTTCATTTTCCAAACAGTGGCCCAGAAAGCTACATGTTGTAAACTTCTATTGGTTAATTTATCTTTCTTCATATGTGTTATTTGTGTTATGATAAGTCCTAGAAATGTGTAATTTGGATACATTTGGAAAGATAAGTGCAATAATGGAAGTATCAATATCCATATGTTAGTCTCAAAATATCTCTGTGTGTATAGCAACCTAAATAAATTCATCTTCTTATTTAAAAAGCAGTTGAATGCGATATGAAATGAGACACAGATGGACGGGTATGCTAGCTTACTTCATTATATTCAGTATATAAATGAATCCCTAATCCTCCTCAATTTATAAAGAATATCTTTTTTTTCTACTCTAGAAACATTTTTTGTTATCATACATTTAATATTTGTCATTTTTAAAATAAAAGATACTGTCTTAAAACAGCATTAGTAATTCACTGCATGTTTTCCTATTTTTGCAAAAATTGTGATAGCAAATTCCACTCTGCTTCTCTCCATTTCTTTCTTCCCTGTGGAAGCCTCAGCACTGTCCAACGGGGAAGATCTTGAAGCCAGTAAGAACTAGGTTCACACTGACGCTCTATTCTGTAATGTTAACTCAGTCATTTAACTCAAGCCTCAATTTTCTCATCTGAAAAAATAATGTAGCATCTGCCTAAATATTTGTCTAAATGAAACATATAAAAAATAGCAAATATGAGGAGATCATTAAGTGTTTGTTTTCTCTCACACACATGCTGTTCACGAAATAATGGCTTTGAAAAGAATTGAATAAATTAATTAATTAATAAATAACAAATGAACTTTCTTAATCCACCATGATTTGTGAATTATTATATCATTTGTGACAACTGTTTTAAGTTGAACAGATGGTTGTCTATTTAACCTAGTCTATGTACTAGCACTTTTATTTTTCTCACTAGGGATTTCCCTGGTTAGTGATTCAGACATGGTTTCAAGATCTAGACAAATATAATCTTACAGAAGAATCACAAGTTCTTCACGCATAGAATCTAATGTATTTTTCCATAGAAAAAAATATTTGTACTTCAGGAAATGGATTCAGAATGATTAAACCCATGAACGTCACAACGAAAAAATCCCAATGCCAGCTACATTTGGTAACTTTTTGGAAATAGTATAATCGTTAATCGTGAGCCAATGAAAGCATGTGCAGAAGATATTCAATCTCGCATTTATACCATCAAGAACTGACTTAAAATATAAACACCCCCTGAAGTACATTGTAAGACAGAATGTTAATTTTGAGTGGAATTGTCAGATCCGAGGCCAAATTATTATTCATTTGGTCAATAATTCTTTACTTAGAGTATTTTAATTGAAATTTGAAAAATGACAATATTATGGCAATCAGCTTGAAATAGGCAAGAGCCTTGAGAGAGAGGCCCAAGGAAAATCCATGCGAATGTGTGGAGTCACAGTTTAGAATGCAGCGTGCTGAATTACATAAGAGGAATCAGAGCTGGGTGTTGGCGTCTTACATTCCTAGCTCTGCTGCCTTCATAGAACACTGCGGATCCTGCCTTTCCCGAGTTCTGAATTCTACCAGATCATTTGGACCAAAAAGGTTTTACTGTGAACCTTTTACTTTGCAGCTTATAGTGAAAAAGTCTAGGTCAACTAACAGACTGTCTAGAAAGCATTCCTTTTAAAAATATAATTTTCCCAAAATGGTTTTAATGTAATGCACAACCATTGGATAGGAAAGGAGAATGTTTAAGGATGCAATTATCTTGGTGTCATCTTTCGCGATAGAAAGAAGCTGAGAACAATCCTCTGTCAAGAAAAAAAGTCCTCTATAACTACAAAGAAAATGAAATTCCTCTTCAGCTCTCTTCTTCCCATGATAACATAAATCAATTTGTTCAGTCACTCACTAGTCTTAATTAGGCAACAATGGACCAATTCTACTGTTCACTTTCAATCTCATTTTCATGAATGTTATAGAGCCTAAACTCCAACTTCTCTACTCCCATACTGTACTTAATCAGTGGTGACCAAAAGGCCACTACTTCAGTTAGGGGATTTCAGAATTAGGCCACTAGACCAGGCATATCCTAGCGCTAGCTCACACCAGCTAGCAACAGCCAGCTGTGCTCAGAATCCAGTCATGTCTTGTGAGTGAATGGGTCACCTTGGCCCGTGTTTGTAGGAGAGAAGACAAAAGCTGTGGATAAGGCTTTCCTCAGTCAACCATGAGACCCTGTTGATCAAAACATATCAACAAACTTCTGCACAAACCACAGATGTATAAAACCTTTTGCATTCTAGTTAGTGAATGATGGCCACCTCCAACTGATTGTGAAACTCAAAGATTGTGTGATGCTGTGGGAAAGTCTTTGCTCACTATTCCAAGTTGTCACAGTGAGTAATTAGAAACTGACTCCAAGTGAAAGCCTATTCAATATTTCATCATGTGCACTTACAAGCAATGCCAATCCAGATTATCAGCTAAATAAAGTCAGAGGAACACATTAATGTCCTTGTCCCTCATCTCAAGGAATCTTCTCTATAGCTGCCAGAGTAATATCCAAGTATTTTAGTTCATTCTACGAAGAACACAGGGTCTCACCAGTATGTCTAACTTAAAGCACTTGACTTGTTTGCTGATTAACTTTTATTGTATCCTGCTTTAACGATGACTTCCAGATGAACTCACTTCAGTATCTGGTGTTTTACAGTGCCTTTAATTCATGTAAGTGATGCAAATTTCTTTGATCAAGAAATCTCAAGGCATCACAAGCCCTCCTGTAGACTCAAAAGTCCCATGAAGTGAAGGGGACAGCCCTCTTCTCAGGGCCTGACCACCTGGCTCACTTCCATTGCTGGTTTCTTCATCTCTCTTGTGCTTCCAGTTTATTATTTTGTAGATATAGGATCAGACATAGAAGACAGAATGTCAGTGAAAGAATAACGATGCAGTCTCCTGGCGCAACAACGAAGGGGCCGTGAGCTAGAGATGGAGTGTGCTCTAGTGTGGGCTCACTGATGGCTCTGAGGACAGACATCAAAGTTTGCAGGGCTTCAACAAGTGCTATTTTCTTGTTGTCAAAGTATTATGGATATTTTCCCTATTACTTCTTTTTTAAAAAATTAGATCATTAATGAGTAGTCTAGTTGCTATTTCTTTGTGGAGACTGTTTCTTCTCATGTTTAGCTTTTCATGAGATGATTTTTTCTATTTCTCAACGTTTATTTTTTAAAAAAGTTTTAGGCTGGTGCAACTACTGTGGAAATCAGTGTGAAGATTGTTTAGAAAACTCAGATTAGATTTCTTATTCGACCCAGCTATTCCCCTTCTGGGTATTTTTCCAGAAGAACTGAAAACATCATACCACAGAGATATATGTGCATCCATGTTTATAGCAGCACAATTTGTCACAGTTAAATCTTGGAAACAACCCAAAGGCTCACCAACTGAGGAATGGATGAAAAGGATGTGGTATTTTTATACAATGGAGTGTTACTCAGCTGTAAAGAAAGATAAACTTGAGGCTTTTATAGGTAAATAGATGCAACTAGAGACCATACTCATAAGTGAAGTAAACCAGATTTGCATGTGTAAATATCATATTTTCTCCCTAGGGTAAGAACCTGAAAGAGTAAGTAAGATCCAAAAGGTAAAATGGATATTGTGAAAGGGAAAGAAACTGCTCAAAAGGAAAGAACATTTGGGATGGGGGAAAGGAGAACAGAAGGAAGAGAATATATATATATATAAGACAGCTAAGATAATTGTACTACTAATTTCTATTTGTTCATTGAAGGAAACCGTGCTTGTATTGTTTGGTCAATTTTGTATGCCTATATCTGGTAATGTGAGCAACTACTCTAAGGATAACAATATGTAATATAATAACCATTGTTAATTACCAAAAAAAGTTTTAAATATTTCTAAATTGACAAGAATCGTATGTATTACTGTGTGCACAGTGCTCTGAAATTGACACACACTGTCAAACAATAAAGAGGGCTCATCAGTATATGCATTACATCACGTCTCTTTCTCACGATTAGTGCATTTGTTATCTACACCAAGTTTTAAGAATATAATATACTGTTATTAACGATAGTTACTGTGTTGTGAATTGGATCTCTTAAAGTTATTTGTTCCGTCGAATATGGTGCGCTTGTGTGTGTGTGTGTGTGCGCGTGCGTGCACTCACGTGTGTGTGATTATGGTACTGGGAATTGAATCCAGAGCCTTTATACAGAGCTCCATCCCCAGACCTGTTTTTAATTTTTTTTAATTTTGAGACAGTTTCTCTGTAAGTTTCTAAGTTACTCAGGTTGAACTCAGACTTTCAGTGCTCCTATTTCAGCCTCTGAGAGGGCTGCACCGCCATGTTGTAGATCTGTGGTGATTTGCCACGGCAGCAATAGCAAAGTAATATTGGTTCTGTGCCTTTTTAACTTTTGTAAGGCTATTTAATATATTTAGCACTTTCAATACACTGTCCTACTTGTAGTGTTGTGTTTATCTGGAGTTCGCTGATCTGTCTCTTTTTCTCTCACCTTTGTAATGGGCAACATGATTATCACTTTGACTGGATTATGAGTCACCTAAGATGCACATAGCTACAATTTCAGCACTCCAGAGACTGAAGCAGGAGAGTCTTCCTGAATTCAAGGCCTACTTGGAGTACATAGTGAGTTCAAATCCGGCCTAAACTATGCAGTGAGAACCTAGCTCAAAAAAAAGGAAGAAAGAAAAGAAAAAGAAGAAAGAAGGGGCTGGGGATTTAGCTCAGCGGCAAAGCGCCTGCCCGGCAAGCGCAAGGTCGTGAGTTCGGTTCCCGGTACCGGAGAAAAACCAAAAAAAAAAAAAAAAAAAAAAAAAAAAGAAGAAAGAAAGTGAGAGAGAAAGAAAGAAAGGAAAAGAAAGTGAGAGAGGAAAGAAGGAAGGAAGGAAAGACATCCTCAGGGTACAGAGTAGGCACTACACCACTGCTCACAAAAGCTTCCAGACATAGGTCCCAGCCCTCCTGTGTCTTCCCTCTGTGTATCCTTAGCTTTCTTCAGGCTTTCTGGGTCAGAGGTGCATCCATCTTACTTTCCACCATTTAACTTTTCTAACTCTTTTTATCTATCTGTTCTCTTTCCTTTTTCTGCTACTGAGGGCCATGAAAGGATGAAGTTACAAGCCATCATCACAGCCAACACCTTCACACTCATGCATGGACAAGCCTCGCATTGGACAACAGCTATTGGTGAGAGGCATAAGAAAATAGGCTTTAAGTGGCCAAACTGTCTCATCTCATGCCAACCCCTCTGAACATGTGAGAGCTTTCTGAGCACTAGGGTGAGACAGGTCCCAAGGTGACACATTCTCATGGGGCATGTGTCCCACCCTGAGCCCCTAAGCCCTGGCGTGGGCACTGGGGAAGGACATGTCCCTCTCTCAGGAGATGCATTAGCCAGGATATGGACAGTGATGGGGGACTTCATGTCCTGCCATATAACCAACCTAACTTACTATGAAGGTCTTAGCAATTCATAGAATCTTAAGAGCTGGGCAGACTTCGTTTGGCTGGAATGTGGCAGATAGTCCCATCTCTGAGGAGTGACACTAAATTAGGTAGGCAACATTTTATACAGATGACATTGGGTAAGACGTTATTGCATCTTCTCTTACAAGGCAGCAAAGTTCTAGAACAGGCTTGGATGCAATGGAGAGAACACTGATATAAGCTTACTGCACCTCAGACATGTAAAAGTGTAAGGTCAATATTCTCATGGCTTCTACAGTGTTTTCCAGGATCCAGAAAGAGTTGGGTCTAAATATTTTATGTTTACATTGAGTCTTGTTGAACAAAAAACAAGATGTGGGAATTTGGCCTACCTACAAAAACTGGCAAATCCATAAATTGTGGACATTCAATGTGGTGTGATAGTTTTGGTATATGCCACACATTAGAGGTATGTTTTGCTACAGGTCTTTGGAATGGATCCAACTTTTTAAAGTGGCTCTATCTGTATGTAGATATAACTATATTATATATGTAGCTCAAGTTAAAATATATCTACAAAGAGATTCAATGAATTTCAGTAATTTTATATAATGTATATTATTTCATAAGCAGAACTTTTTTGTCTATAAAGAATCATGTGAACATTGATTTCAAAGTTGCTACTTCAAAAACTCCAAAGATGTAAAGATATCCCCTAACTGAAATAAATATTGATTTAAAAACAGCCTCGGTGGAAATTTGACTTAACAAAACTTTGATCAGCATAATATCATCCCTACTCTAAGAAATGAATGAAAGTTGATCAGAAAATGTAGAAAAGTATCAATTTTCTTTTCATAATTCACAGTTTGTTCATAAGGAAATTGTAATTGCAATTATAAGTATGGACATTTAGAAGGCCAGCCAATTTGTCTATTGGCAAGCTTTCCCCGTTTACTAAGATTCTTTAAAAAAATATGCTTTAGGCTTGACTGATATTTAAGTGATGGCACAAAACATTTGTTTGCTTTTGAGCAGTTTCTTTCTGGGGGAAAGGAGAAAAGAAGGAGGGAATATCTATATATATCTATATATAATATGCATATATGTATATATATCTATATATAATATGTATATGTGTGTATATATATATACACACACAAAATAACTAACATAATTGTGCTACTAATTTCTATTAGTTCATCAGAAGGAACAGTTAGTATTTATATTGTTTGATCAATTTTGCATGCCTATATCTGGTAATCTGAACAACTGCTCTGAAGATAACAATATGTAATATAATAACCATTGCTAATTTCCTATCATTTTGTTTTGAAATTGTGTATCGTTTTTATTGTTTTTATTCCCTTTAAAATAAAAAATACTTTTAATGTTTGTTTGCAAATCTTGTAATTGATAAAGCAATATGTTATTATTTCTTTCTCTTATAATGTCTTTTAGTATACACAGATTTACAGGACACAGTATTTTACCTCTAATTCAAGACATTATGCTTCCCGTTCAGTTCTTTTTCGGTCCATGTCATCAATCCAATCTAAAGGTTGCCACTTACTCTTATACACTGTAACTACTGATCACAAAGTGAACAGCCTTGACCTGCTCTGTCATGCAGATTCACAGAAATTTTTTTCTACTTTTGCTGAAGGCTATGCACACTGAGAAGTCCTAATTAAAATATGACGTTTGATCTGTTCTTGCCACTGATTACAGAAGCTGAGAAAGCAAAGGAAATGTGGACTGAAGAAAAGAAAGCCACACAGGTCCTAGTAATAATTTCTGCTCATTTTCCCCCCACTGATTTCTCCCCTGCATCAAGCACCATAGGAGGAAAAGTTAGGCTGGAACCCATGAGCCAAGACTTCAACCTGGCAGGTTTCATGCCCCCACATCAAAGCTAGCAGAATTCAGAACACAAAACTGGAGCAGTGTCACATACAGGCTTTGTCACATGTTGACTTCCTAGGGATCAGAACACCGTGTTTGCCTGTTGGTCTGTGTGGTCCCACAGGAGAACCTGGCTTCTGACTCTTCATTACATCAGCCAAGAACCCTGACATGTTTTCAAGCGCTAAATGTCAAGAGTTACTGATTTAGGTCAAGTTCAATGGAATAGTCACTTCTTCAAGGTACTGAGTTATCAAAGAATTTCGATTGGATGAGAGGTTTATTTCTTTCCTTCTTTCCTGCTCCTTCATTTTATCCTTAGTGAAAATGTATACATGTAACAGAATGTATGTGAAAGCAAAAAATATTACAATGGCATGTTAACCACTTTACCGTGATCTCATGAGAAAAAGAATCAAGCTGCTGCCGAGTAGACCTGCTCTTACATTCTTTGCTTCCTCCTTTATGGCATTTATATTAACAAAGCACTCAAACTCATTTGGCCTAAAACGTGTGCCCTGATACAAGAAATAATACCTTGATTTTACTGGTTTATATTATTTCTACATTAGCCTAATTTTCAATTTTCATAATCCTCTAAATACTACTTGGCTCTATTATATTTTAAAGCTCAAGTTCCACCAAGAAAATGTGATTCAACTGAGGAAAATACCTCAAAAGTAAGAACAAGCTTCTCTGAAGTCACAGTTGTACATGAAGAATCACTTGAAGGAAGCAGATATGAGTAGATTTAGTTGCACTTAGCATACATGAAAATGATCATGAGCAATATACATGAGCGGGTCACAGGCTTTCCCTTGAAATACTAACTTTCTAGATAGCATCCTTTTCAGCCCTTCTCCAGGGCCTTCCTTTTCAGCATGAGGGATGGATAGTTGATATAATTAAACCTCTAACACCTTTCTATTACTTGTGGTTTGTTTTTTAATGTTTGAGCTCATATCCATTGCCCAAAATCCATTTTGTTTGACAGAGCCCTAAAACCAAGTGCTGATTTTCTATAATAGAAATATTTGAAGCTGTGCTTATTCATTTTCACAGTCAGGATGGCATGGAAAATGCTAAACTTCACTTCCTGTTCAGTGATTCTTTTGGGAAAACAGCAGGTGTGAGAGCAAAGACAGCAATTAACACTCCAAGGAAAAGCGACTCACCCAGGAAGACACAGATAGGAAGAACTTTGCTTTAGTTCTCAGATCTTTCTGACACCTCTCCCAAGATCGAACTACAAAAATAAGTATGTTTTTTAAACTCTGTCATGGTCAAATAGTGCTTTTTTTTCCATGCAGCTCAATGAATTTTGTTAAAATTATACAGAAGTGGTCAAAAGTCACATCTAAATGGAACAGGCATAACAAAGTGAAAATGGAAAGAAAGAACACATCCACATCACTGACATCATATTGATAGAACACATACTCTGGGTGGTGGCCGGAATGTTTTCATGTTCATACAGGTGCTGTCTTTTCTCAGACATATATACATTTTCCTGGTTACTGTACCTATGCCTTTTTCTGTTTGTCCATTGCATTCTCTTTTATTTAGCTATTGAGCACCACATAAGTAGCTCATCAAAGCAGAAGCAAATAAATTAAGTTTGGGAATCTCATGAACCAAAATACAACAGCTTTATTAATAAAATGTATAAAGCAAGAAAGGTAATTTGGACATGTCAGTGTGCAAGGAAGGAAACACCCGTATCTCAGTAAGATGGAAGTACAGAATGTTGGAACACTGGAATGCTCTTTTCCTTCCCAGAAGAAGAGCTTACCCAGCTTTTAATGACATGACACAGCAATCTGTCCCTTATGGGACACTGAGTAGCAACCATGTAGATACAGTATGTAGAACGACAGACACTTCTCCAGACAACCTAGAAGACTCAGGAGGCTGGTAGGAGAATTGTGAGTTTGAGTCCAGCATAGGCAAATTTACAAGACTCTGAAAAATTTTTAAAAAGGCTGGGGAGGCATCTCAATAGTAGAAAGCTCTTGGGTTCAATACTCAAATGATGATGTGAGAGAAAGAGAGAGAGACAGAGAGAATGAGAGGCAGAAAAATTGAACAATCACAGACTAACAATAAGAAAAACTATAGTTCAATTAACATGAAAATATACTTGTGGCAAGAATTCAATGGTTGGCATCCACCAGGTAGGGAAAAAATTGAATGACAAAGTGCGATTAATTTCAACACTGACAGCTGAAACATCAATTTGATGTCAAATCTATTTGGGCATTGTTTAGATGCCTAATTAAAATAGAGCTACATTACATCATGAAGTTGCCATTTTGTTTATCTAATGATTCCATATTGTTTGGATTGTTCAGTCCATAACAGGACTTCAGCAGCCCAGAAATATAACTATATTTCCCCTGCTGAAGTGCAGTTGGGTATTTGTTGCTGTTCTCTTTCCAAGATCTTGTCAGTATCCAAGTTTGCCAAGAGTAGATATTTCCCCCATAAACTATTAGAGCTATCATAACATCCCCTGAGGTGCTTAATTTAGGGTGAGATGTTTAATACTTTTATACAAGAACTACTCTTGCATGTGAATTTTTTCCAAATGGAAAGCCAATGTAGAGTTCAGTTCCAGAATGGTTACTCTTCCCTGCAAAGCATGTCAAATGTCATTTTTCACACAGACATACATACATGCATCCTGGTGTACAATTGCCCCATAGCAATTGCACTTTATTGAAAGAAACAAAGTTGGCAACAGCATTGTAATGTCTTGGCTATAAAGTTTTATTTGGGAACTTGCCAATGAAAGAAAACCAGGGTTTTCTGAAAATAATAATATTGGTTCTAACACAAGGAAGGAATCAAGCCCATGCAAGATGATAAGGATCAAGAGCAGCAGGGGATACCTAGGAGAAACTGATGAACACTTGGTGGGTAGGAAGAGACCATGGTGGGTAGGCTCTCTGTTGGGAGAGCCCTGAGGGCATTGAGGAACAGCAATGGGAAATTAGTGTCAGAAAATCACAGAGTTTCATGTATGTTCTATATATGAATATGCAAAAACAAACAAAATAATAAGATGAGTGTAACTCATAAGGCATAATATGGATTCAATGTATGTGAGGTTGTTCTTTGGTGACCTATATTCAATACTTAGTGAGGAATTGCCTTTAGGTTGTTTAATAGTAATGTTTGGACTTGGTAAATGTTATTTCACTGTGGATTATGATAGAAAAAGTACACAAAACCACGTTATTACCATCCTTTGAAAAAATTTCTCAAAATAAAGCATAATTTTATACATATTCCTCAAAAAAACAACCTATCTCAGATAGTCTCAGTTCACATCTTTTATTATTGTTGAGTTGTGAATCATTGAATCATGACAGTTTTCATTCTTGATTTTCTTTTGGTTTGGAAAATAGATTATCTGAAAACCATAGTCAGAACCACATGTTAATGTTGTTTGTTTTACTGCATGCATAGTGAACAATAACTCTACTTTCAAACCTGAAAGTAGGCAAAGAGATGCCCAGGAAATATTGAAATGTAGGTTATTGGGCTATTCTCTCAGAAATGATGATGTAAGAAGTTTGGGAGGAGAGGGTTCTGGAAAGAGGATAGTGTTGGTAGTGCTGGAAACCTGTCCCAGCACATGGATGAGATTTGGACCAGAAGTCCTCAGGATGTAATGATTTGGAGGTCTGTAGCGTATTGAGAACAAGTTCTAGGGGAAGACTTGGAGCTGGAGTGTGGACTGTAACTCATGGTAAATTTTAATTGATGTCAGCTCTCAGCACAATGGTGGCATCCACTTTCCGCCTCTCAGCTCTGTGACGGATGGATGGGCACCAGTTCTTGGAGCAGGTATTGAAGAAATTTGAGAAATTCAGATGGGTACAAAATGGTAAATTTTGGGAACAACACATATGCCCATCAATGAATGGAATAAGAAAATATGGCATTTATATATAATGGAGTATTGCTATGACATAAAGGATAAACTTGAGGCATTTTAAGGTAAATAAAACCATATTATTAACTGAAATAAATCAGACATGCAAATTTCAATAATATATTGTTTGTTTTGCATGAGGAACCAAAAGTATGAATAAAAGATAGACATTAGGACATAGGGAGAACTTTTTCAAATGGGAAGGGGACAAGAGATGGGGATAGGAGGGAAGGAAAATAAAAGGATTTAAAGAAAAAATGAATTGAAGGAGCAAATGGAAATAGAGAATTTGCAAATGTGGAGGGGGGAAAGAGTTGAAGTGAGGGGAGAAGGATATGTGTTATGCACAAGTAGAAGTTACCCATGACGAATGTGGTCATTATGTATGGCAGACATGTACTAATAAAAAAAAAAAGGCTTGTTCTGCAAATATACCAAATATCACTGCTCAAGTCACTGGTTGCTGCTTCTCACCAACCACTGACAGAAGAGACAGAGGCCCTTATCGTCTAACTATCTCTCTTGTTGTGAGCCTCTCTCTACTTGCTGAGCAGACGGTGGGGGTGTAATGGTTGATACACTGTCAACTTAAGAAGTCTAGAGGTTTAACTAAGTGACTCAGCAGGGAGCCAGGGTCCTCACTTTGTAGACATCCTAAGTCTCTGCAAGAGGAGAGCAGGGAAATGGTGTTAGTGCCACACCCTCCAAGGGGATGGGTAGCCTGCCTACAACATTAGGGGGGAAAGAGACTTGCTCGGCTCCCCTTTTTCTCTTGTTCCTTTTGCTGTCTTCTGTTGCCTTGAACTGTTGCCCCTGTGCCATGCCACCTTGCCTTGGAGCCACCTGATTATGGACTGAAATCTCCAAAAACTGTGAGCTAAACAGACCTCAGCAATGCGAATAAAGTAACTTTGTCTCAGCCATGAGAATAAAGTAACTATGACAGAATTTAGTACCAGAGAATTGAGGTCATTGCTGTGACTATACTTGACCATGTGGTTCAAGAGCCTTTGGCAATGGCTTGTGGGAAGAGCATGGAAAAGTTTGGAGATGTCACCTGAAAGAGGAACACTGGAATGCCTTGGGATCTTCTGTATGGGAGACCCTGGTCAAAGTTCAGAAGACCAGAAAGCCACTAAAGACCAGGCTCAGGAGGTTTCTGGTGAGAAGAAGGACTGCATTAGCTGCTGGACTCGAGAAGATGTGTGTTATGACTTGGAAAAAAGTTGTTTTGCATTTTGCTCATGTCCAGAGACTTTGCCTGAGACTGAGATTAAGGGCAGTAGACTAAATAATCTAGCACAAGAAATTTAAAGGCTGTTGAATGTTGAGACTGTGGCATGGCTATTGCTGGGGGCTTTTAGCCAGACCTATGTTGAAAATCAAGAGCAAAGAGCCCAGCTGGATGATTTAAAATACGGTGAGTTTGGCAAGAAAGGAAGCTCCAGTGAAGGTGTGAACCACAAAGATAGAGCTGGGGCAACACTGATTTCTGAGAAGGAACAGGAGAATAGCAAAGAAGGCCTGAGGGTGTCACAAGAAGCAACAAGTCTCCACCCTTTGCAGTCTCAAAACTGCAAAAGTGAAAGACTTTGCTTTGAAGGAAAAGTTGCAGAGTATCACATTCCAGAATGGTGGGGGCCACATCATGTTCCCAAATGGTAACAACACAGAAAATTTGTTCCACAGAATTTGATTCAGAGTGCCTAGCAATCCAGGCTCTCAACCCCTACAGCCAAGAGAAAGGAAAGGCTGGCTACTGCTCCAGCTCAAGGCAGACCTTGACATCATCCACTTGGTGCTGGTTTTAGATGCATGCAGAATGCAAGTTATGGGGTTAAGAAGGCTTTCATCCCCATCTCAAAAGGCCTGGGAGACCAAGCAGTGTGCCCCTGTGAGGGTAATGTGTGAAGCTGTGAGTGTGAAGCCAAAGGTGCAGAGGGACCCCACAATTTTGGAAAAGCCAGGAAAGTGGATCATCTAAGGAAACCTGTAAGGAGCAAAACCAACCCAAGAAAGAAGCCATGGGAGCTACAACCACTGAAAATGCTATGGGAGGGGAGTCACTAGTGCCCGTTGTAATTCACAACTTGTCACAGACTGCCTTAGATGTTCCAAATGGAACTACAGGACTTAATGCTTGCCCTGGTGGATTTTGAACTTGCTCTGGTGCCATTCTTTTGTATCCCCATTTCTAAGTTTTGGAATAAAAATGTTTATCTTGTGTCATTGAATGTTGGAAATGTATAATTTTCCTTATGTACCATGGCTTGCAGCTAAGAGTTTTCCTTCATCTCAAAGGAGACTTGAGAATTGGACTTTTCAGTAATTTTGAAACTGCTAGGATTTGGTGACTGTTAGAGATGGACTAAATGTCTTCTGCATAAAGCGATATACATGAGTCTTTTGGGGGACAGCATTGGAATGTTATGATTCTAATGGAATATAATATTGATGGACTTAATTCTGGTTCTTAAGGATTGTTAAACCTGTACTATAATGTTCAATTTGTGAAATGATAAAAATAAGTATGTCTTTGTGTCTGAAAACTGGTTTAAAGAAATGTGCCTGGTGGACAAGATGATAAGGGGTGGATTGTAATGGTTGATACATGTGTCAACTTGAGAAATCTAGAAGTTTAATTAAGTGACTTACCAAGGGGGGGCTGGGGATTTAGCTCAGCGGCAAAAGCGCCTGCCTGGCATGCGCAAGGTCGTGAGTTCGGTTCCCGGTACCGGAGAAAAACCAAAAAAAAAAAAAAAAAAAAGTGACTTACCAAGGGCCAAGGTCCTCACTTTGTAAACATCCTAAGTCTCTGCAAGAGGAGAGCAGGGAGATGGTGTGAGTGCTACACCTGCCCTAAGGCAAGTAGCTGGCTTACAATATAAGGTAGGAAAAGTGACTTGCTCTAACTCTCCTTTGTTCCTGCTGCTTTTCCTGTCTTCTGCTGCCTTGAACTGTTGCCCCTGTGCCATGCCACCCTGCCTTGGAGCCAGCCCATTGTGAACTTAATCCTCCACAAACTATGAGCTAAGTAAACCTTCCCTTCCTTAATGTAGAATGTCAGGTATTTTGCCTCAGCAATGAAAGAAAAGTAACCAAGACACAGGGTATTTAGAAGTCTGGTAAATTTTTCCTCTCTTTCCACTTCCTCTTTTAATAACAAAACAATGAAGAAAAGAACATTCAAAAGCAACTGTACAGGTGGGAGGAATTGGAAAATCAGCATGAATTAACAGCAGAAAGATAGAGGCTCATAAGGCTGGAGAAGATTGTAAGCTTACACCTCAAAATTGCAACTGATAAAGAGATTGTTCATGAAAACTCTATAGCAACAACAAAGAAAATAATAAAAACAGAAGTGGGAAATGCTGGAAAAGAATCTAATTCCTGAAATCACCACATAATTACATTCAAATATCTAGTAGTGAAGTAAAAGATCATATGGCACACACACAGAGTCCTAAAAGAAAAATGTTGTTAAAATAAGAACACTGTATGCAGCAAAACTGTCTCCAAAGAAAGAGAAATTAACACATTTATAGATCAGCAAAAGCTAAGGTAGTTAATACCCACACACTGCCCTGAAAGAAATGCTAAAGGAGGCTGGCAGAGTAAAATGAAAGGGACTTAACACCTTATGGAAATATTAAAATCCCCTGAAAAGAAGATATGTAGACAATTTTTAAAGTCAGTGTTATTGTAACAATCCTGTGTAAGCCCAATTTCCCTTTTGCACATGACTTCAGAGAGTGAAACTTTAAGAAAAAGATTTATTAGTTCAAATGCTAGTGTCATAAATTTGATTTGTAGCACATTTTGTTTTTCATAGAACATACAAGATAAAAATACCAAAATTATTTTATTTTTGGACATGAAATATATGATGATATATTTTGTAGCATGGAAACTGAAAGGGTAGATGGAACTGTTAAAGGCAAAAAGGTTTTGTATGTTACTGAAGTTAAGTTGGCATAAATTCAAATTACAGTGTTATAACATTAGCATATTCAATGTAATCACCATGGTAACCAAAATATCAGAGAAAAGAATATGCAACACAAAGGAAATGAAAAAGGGTTTGAAATGTTCTATTGAACATCAACTACTTGTAAAAGAAGATAGTAATACAGGAGATGAGGTATAAAGTGATGATAAGGCATATAAAATGCAAGTAGCAAAATGGCAGACATGCATTTTTACATAATCAATAAATGTGCACAGGTTAAAATCTACAATCAAAAAACAGAGATTAAAAGCATGCATTCTTTAAGAGGTTTAATTTTACTCCACAGCAGGCTTATTTTAAGCACTTTCCAAAACATGTGGAAAGTGGAAGGATGGAGAGAAATATGCCATGGAGGTAGTAATGAAAGAACAGAGATGCTGTACTAATATCAAACAGTCTTTAAATGAAAAAAATTACAAAGTACAATGAAGAGTATCATGTATTAAAGCTTTCAATATAGCAAGAAGGTATAAAACTAATAAACATTTATGCATCTAATAACAGACCATCAAACACATCAAGCAAAACTTGACAGAATTAAAGGGAAAAATATAGAGTTCTACCATATTTGGAGATATCACTACCCAACTCTCAATCACTGGTATTGATCAATCAGAAGACAAGGAAATAGAGAACTTGACACAATAAGTCAACTAGGTCTACCAGAAGTATAGATCTAGTATATATTTCAAGGGTTTATGGGGATTCTTCAGAGGAGGGCACTTAGGCCACAAATTAAATCTGAAAACATTTAAAAAGATGAATGTTATATAAAATGTCTTCTCAAACCAAAATAAGATGAAGTTTGATATAAAAAGCAGAAAAAAACTAGAAAATTCATGATTCTGTGAAAATTAATCCATTGTGTACCAATCAATAGACCAAAGATTAGATCACATGTGCAGTGAGAAAATACTTTAAGATAAATTAAAATGAAATGACAATATGTTATAATTTATGAGAACTTCCAAATGAAGAATTATTGGAGAAAGAATGAGTATATACGTTACTGTGTTGGTTTGGGGCTTATTTTGCAAGGGGAACAACATAATACAGGACACATACTTTACATGATTATTTATAAGTCACCCAAAGAACAGTATACAAAAGAGTGCAGGAAATCTGCCCATACACTAAGACCAAGGAATCCAGCTGAGGACCTGGATCCCACAACAATGTCCTACATGAGTTGAGCTGAATACCCAAAGCTCATAACAGTGCCTCCCATGAATCCAACTGGAGGCCCAGAGCCCATGACAATGTCTCATGCAGACCTGTTTCACGGATCTGCTGGGAAGGCCCAAAGGTCAGTGGTAGAATCTACAAAGTCTGTGCCAGCAGGATGAAGGACCTGTGCTAGCAGGCTGAGGGATCTGCACTGGAGCCAGGAAGTGATGCTCAGAAGAACCAGAGCTCCCCCAAGAGGTACCACAGCCATCCTTGGCAACAGTGAGGTCCCGAGCTCCTCCCATGATCAGGATGGCCAAGTTCCCATTAGGGAAGCCAACGCAGCAAGCTTTTCCTGGAGGCCGGCAGTGCACCATCTTCCCCTCCAGGACGGAAGCGATGCTCAAAGTGAGGACCAGAGCTCTCCAAAATGAACTGAAGCCATTCTCAGTGCCAGTGAGGTCCCGAGCTCCTCGGAGGATGAAAACAGCCAAATTTATCAGAGACGTCAGCTCCCCACTGCCTCTCTCAGCTCCCAACAGCCTGCTTCTTCTTCTCCAGGTCTACCTCTTATACTGAAGGCAACAGTCCTCAGGTGGGCCTCCCACACCCAGCACCACACTCAGTCAGTTCAGCTGGGGGTTATAAGTTGACCACCAGTTATCAATCCACTACAGTTACAAAAACAAGAAACAACTCAATCAAAAACTTCAACCGACAATTAACAAACTCAACCAACAATCAGTTATGTACAACTCACATAACTGAAAAATCAAGACAAACTAAATGCAAAACTAACAGAAAAAGTGAAATAGCAAAGACTGAAACAGAGATCAGTGAAATGGAGAGTAGAAAAATATTAGAGTAAGTCAATAAAATTAATTCTTCCGAATATCAGAAACATGGGCAAATTCTTAGCTAGTTGGACTACAGAAAGAAGGAACAAAGACTAAAATTACTAAAATTATAAAAGAGAAGACATTAGTACCAATTCTACAAAAGAGAAATCTGAGACTATTATATGCAGTTGTGTGCCAAAAATTTGGATAACCCATATACAACAGATAAAATGTTACAAGCACAATATCTACCAAGACTAAACTACAAGAAAATATAAAATCTTTCTAGACCGATAACTAGTAAGGAGATGGAATCAGGAATTTAAAATAAAGAGACCTCAAAAGAAAAAAAATTTTGGAAAACGTTTTCACTGCTGAATTCTATAAAGATTTGAACAACTAACACAAATTCTTTTCAATATCTTCTAAAATAATGAAAAAAAAGAATACTTTCCAACTCATTCTATGAAGCCAAAGTTGACCAAACAGCAAACCTAGAGAAGGGCATGATAGGAAACTAAAGGACAATGTCCCTTATGAACACAGATTGAAAATGAACCTCAACAAAATCTAGCAAAATTAATTGAGTACATTACTAAGAGGAACGTACACCATGACTAAGTAGGATTTATTCTTGGAAAGCAAGTAGATTTCAATACAGAAAAATCAATTAACATAACACTCCATTAACAGAAGGAAAGCGGAAAAAAGAAAATGCAAAAATTATTTATTGATGGAGAAAAAAGTAGTTCACAAATGTCAATGCACTTTTCATTACAAAAACACAATAAACAGGAACAAAAATAATTTATATCAACATAATAAAAAGTGTGGAAAACACACATCAAGCATTGCATGGAGTGATAAAACAGTCAAAATTTTCCTCAAAGATGAAGAACAAGACAATGATGTCCACTTTGGCTACCTCTATTTGCCATCATACTGGAACTCCTAGTTAGACAAAGTAAACAAGAAAAAGAGACAAAATACATGGGAATTAGAAAAAACTACATAAACAAATCTCAACCCATAGATGATGTGATAATGTATGTGGAAAACCTTAGGATTCTACAAAAATGAAAATTAATAAGCAAATGCAGCAAAGTTTAGGGACCACAGTCAACACAAAAATAAATCACCTGAGTTTCTGTATACAGATGATTGATGGAATGATTCCAGCACATGAATCTTTGGGGAGTAAACCACAACCAAATGTGCTGAGATGTGCTGATTTATAGAATTCAGCAGTGAAAACGTTTTCCAAAATTTTTTTTCTTTTGAGGTCTCTTTATTTTAAATTCCTGATTCCATCTCCTTACTAGTTATCAATCTAGATGATTCAAAAAGAAAATGATGAAATTCTCATTTATCATTGCATCAAAAACATTACAATAAAAGAAGACTTGACATACTCAAGTATGTGAAAGACCTACCCAATAAAAATATAAAACATTTTTTGATAAAAATTAAGAAACCAATCGATCAACTGGTGGGAAGACATTTCACTTTGTGGATTGAAGAAGTAATGCTAGGTGGATGTCAGTGCTGTGGATTAGGATTTGGGTGTGGTTTACTCCCCAAAGATTCATGTGCTGGAACCAAGGACCCCCATGCAACTCTACAAAGATGGTGGAGGCTTCATGAGGTTGGTTCTAGTGCAAACGGTTAAATCACAGATCTACCACACTACGATGGGTGAATTCTCATCCTGTGAGAGTGGGTTGTGTCTCTGTGATGGGTTAGTTTTCTCAGGAATGGTTTGTTGTGATGGAAGAACACCCTATGGTTAGGTTCCCCTCTGTGTGCAATTCACCCATCAACAAAAGAAATTATTATATGATCAAGTAATTCTATTTCTGGCTATCTATTCAAAAGAATCAAAAGCAGAGATTCGAAAAGATTTTTTTTATACATCCTTAAATATAATAGCAGATTTCACAGTAGTTGAAATATGGAAACACCCTTAATTTCTGTTGGTGGCTGAGCAGAAAAGCAGAAGGTGCTTTATATATTCAATGGAATATTATTTAGCCTCAAAAATAGAGCTTTTGCAAGTGGGAAGGAGATCAAGATATGGGAGAAGGGCAGGGTGGGAAAGCAGGGGACAAAAAAAGAATTAAGATATGTTGTGAACAAGTACCAACTCCCACATGGAACATAAGCATTATGTACAGCAAATATGGACTAACAAGGAAAAGAGAAAGGGGTTGAAAATTCTGGTTTATGCTACAACATGGATGAAAGTTGGAGACAGTAAGTTAAGCAAAACAAAGCAGTTACCAAAAAGAGAATACTCTATGATTTCACTTACATGACTCACTTTGGGTAGTTGAAATTGGATATTAAAAGTAGAACTGTTTTGCCAGGGACTAAGAAGGGGAGAACATGGAAATATGTTAAATGAGTATAAGGTCACGGTTTTGTAAAATGAAAAGAGTTCTGAAAACAGATAATGGTGACGGTTGCACAGCATGATGAATGTGTTTAATATCCCTGAACTGTACACTTAAAATAGTTAAAATGTGAATTTTGTTATGTGTGCTTTTTTTAAAAAGCACAACAAATGGAGAAATGGAAAACAGCGTCATGTCTTAAAAATGTAGTTTTATCATCCATCTGAAATGACTCTGGTAGGCTTGTCCCATGAGCCCCACTCTGAGATACTGTGGAGGATAACAGGTGGTCTCATTAGACATTCATTGTTCCTAAGCTGTTATTCTTCATCTTGAGCCAATGGGATTAAAACGGTTTGACTCTCCCTCTCATATAGTCAAATTTTAAATGCTAACATTCCTTTTAGTGTTCAATGATAATGTTTAAGTGACAATAGCTTATTGCTTTATTGCCTCTCTCCATATAGTTAGGTTTTATTCTTTATGCCTTCTCCTCCTACAGCTCATAAATGCTAGGGCCAACACATTCTTCTACTGCCAGTCTGTCCCTGAAACATGTAAAGCACACACATACACACACCCCATTTCCACGTAATTTGTTTCTAAGCACAGGAAGTTTTGTTCTGCTTACGATTTAACACAGATGTTCACATCAAAAACCTTCAAGGAGAAATATGAGATTACAACAATTCAAGCTTCACACTGAATGTATCATCACTGCATGCAATTCTGACCATAGGTCTTGGAAGGGAAGTGAATTGGGAAAAAAATAGTCAGCCATTCTGGGCTTATTACCAAGCCAGCATACAGATACTGCGAGGGAGGAGTTAGGAGGAGGGAAAGGAAAGAGTTGAAGGGAAAAATCGAGTGCAATGAATAGTTGCAATTACAAATTAGGTAATTGGGCATGGAAACATTTGCTTTCATTTGAACATTCTGCTGTGCATTCTGAATTCACTGCTGTCTATTTGTGTCAATGGATCCCTATTTCTTTTTTCTTAGTTACTTTAAAAATAATTATCTTCAGCTGGAAATAACATATTGTATGTTGCACGTTATGTAGAGGAAACCATATCCTGCATAACTATGTAATGATAACACTTTGTGTTTTGGTTATCAGATATCTTAGAAAGGAGATAAAAGAGAAATTACATTCTCATATTAACACAGGGAAATTGATGGCTCTGGAAGGTACAGAATACACCTGCAGTCTGAGAGGTGTAAGCTAGGACTATTAAGTATGTACAAAATTCAATCATTTAATGTCAGATGTATTTTGAAAATGTGATGCCATGAGGACAATGGAGAAAATGGGTTGCAAGAGGGAAAGGTACTTGAAGAGCTAAATTCACAAAAAAACAATAATTTAACAATAGCACAGAAGTAGGATGATTCTCATCCAAATTCTCAGGCATTGGCAAATAAGTGTTTTCTGAGAGATTGCAAAGAAGTTTAAAATCTATTTTCACCATCAACAAAATGTTTCTCTTCTGAAGCCCAACATAGCTAGACTTTAAGGACATTTAGGTAACTGTGATTATTAGGTCAGATTTGACGTTCCCTGTGGAGAGATATTGAATGGGCGAACCACTCTGGAGCAGCTGATGGACACCAGGCGAATCCTGACACTTACTGAGTTTCTCCTACACACATCTTAAGACACAACTTGTTAAAAATCCTTGTAAGTTGAAGTAATTTATCTAATGTTATTAGTGTGTGTATGTGTGTGTGTCTGTTTTAACATGTCTAACGAGGTTCTTTCTCCTTCCAAAAGCACACTAAATATAAACAATTACTGAAAATAATTATGCAAATATTACTCATGTAATAAAACCCAAGGTATATGAATTTTTATATTCTAATTAAAGTAATTAGAATTTAGAACACTGATGTTGGGTAGAGAAAATAATTTACTATTCTATTTTTACTTTGTATTAGACTCTGAAAAATTATGTAAAGAAATTGAGAAAAGTATGACTCACATCATTCTGTGATGTGCTAGTAGATTGTATCAATGTTCAAACCATAAGTTATTGTCATAACATATATTTATGTTATGATAATCATAACACTCATAACATCATAACACTCATTTTGGTCAATAAAATAAAAGCAGAAGTACTGTGTCTATTTTAAGTAGCACTGTTGAGACAGTACAAAGTTCATGGTGTTTCTCTCTTCCATTGTCAGCCATTTTCAAAAGAGAATATGCTCAGCTGGACTTCGTATGGGAGATGACCAAGGGCAGGACTGAGGCCAACTGGCACATGAGGTGTCAGCCTCTATTGTAAGATTCCGAGGTGATGAGGTCATTCATACCATGGTAAAACTTAGTACCTCCCAATTAGTAAACAGAAGCATCAATGAGGAAAAGCCACATATGATATCCAGATTCTCCAGCGATAAACAAGGAAATACTATCTCTTCCTTAGTCCTCATCTGAGGTAGTACACCCAAAGAAGTACAGTTCACTGACTTCTGTTTTTTGGAGAAATTTCAAAATTTTGGTTTAGAATTATGCATGCTGCTATTTATTATTTCTGGAGTACATAATAAAATAATTACAAATATTGAAAATGGAATTTCCCAAACCTTAGAATAACAAGAATATGAAATAAGATGGTACGTATTTTACAACTGCGACAACACTTAAAAACCAAGGGTGATTAGAGACAAGGCAGGACACTGATAAAGGCTTTTGAGAAGGAAAGCTTTTTATAACAGATGGCATTGAGCCTGCAAATTACATGAAATGTATCCAACGTTTGTCATATCAATAACAAAAACATCTAAGGAAAGTTTCCTTTATTACAATTATGGATTTTAATTGCCTTCAGAATTAACATGTAGCAGTCACTGTATAAAAATAAAAGCAAGCAGCATCAATGATCTGTACCTGAATATAAGGTCCTTGGCAAATAATAGTTGTTCTGTTCCCAGAGGTCTTCTTAAACACTAATATCTTTTCTCTGTGCTTCTTTTAAGACATTAATAAAATGTATTTTATGCAAATTTAACCACAACATGATAATAAAAACAAGTATCAGTGTTTGCTTTTCTATAAATGTATTAGTGAGCAAAAATCCTTTCACTACACTTAGATATAAATAAAGCTACACATATACATATACACATATACACATGTACATATGCATATACAGCAAAGCTGCTGTATGAGGCTGGATTCAGTATGTGTGTGGTCTGTTTTGGACGTTATCCAATGAGAGTTACTCTTCTGAATTACTCCTGAACTCTTATGGCACTCATTTCACAATGATATACTGGCAAAATCGTGAGCATTTATAAAAGCAGCTTTAGATTTATGCAATTCAGCTTATATGGACTTGTTTGTGTTTACTAGCAATCTCCAGCCTGTTCAAAAGTTATTTGGAGAAAGCCACTTGATTTCCAGCAGCAATCAGCCGAGTCTTTCTCCCTAAGGAAAAGCCAGATCCAGACCTTAAGGAGGCATCTCAAACTCATATCTGCTTTGTCATCTGGACTCATGCAACAGACAAGCTTGGGATCTGCCATTCTCTGCCATGCATTTCCTTCTGAGGAGCCTCCAAGCTGGATGACACACTTCAGGAGAACTATTGTGACCTCCAAATCAATCCTTTAGTCATCTTGGTAATACTTAGCTGATCAACAAATGAGATCAGCAATGCATTTTTGTGATTGATTCAGTCATTACAGTAAAAGAAACTTTTCTGTTTTAGCCTATGCTAAAGGGAGACAGAATGAGAAATAAGTGTTAAAGAAATCATTTATGAAGCCTAGTGACGATATGCAAGTTTACTACATTCCACGCTTTCGAAGTTCCACTCACTCATGGGTCATACTCAGCTGACCAAGTGCCAGGAACAGTGCTGAAAAGGGAAGATCGGTCGCGTGCCTCTACAGCTCTGATGCCGACCATCTCCGAGTCAGTTCAAGAAGGACTCTGGAGGGAAAGATCAGCATAGCAACTCTGCAGAGCATTAAATGCAGCTATTTTTAGTAGAAATTAATGGAAAAGAGGGAGACTCGAGAAAAATGAGAATTATAGCAAAGAAAGTTTGACTTCTGAAATCTGTCAAATGTGTGCAGAAGGGAGACGCAAAGCAAGACTGTGAGCCTCAGTGGAAGCTCCAAGTTAGCTTTGGAGGAGGTAGAGATGGCCCAGGGCCAGAGAAGGTGAGAAACAGGAGCAGAGGTGTGGGCGAGGTGAGAAGGATGAAGCTGATGTAAATGCATGGCTCATGAATTCACTTCTCTTTGAGAAACAGGGCTGGAATCCGTAATATATTACTTGCATAAAACTCAGGAGCAGAGTGTGAAGCAAAGACAACGTATTTGCAAATTATCCAATGGTAATGGCTTCTTCCATCAGAGTATAGTCCCAATTGTCAGGTTTATCCTCAAATGATCTTTTAATGTTTCTGATTCTCAGCAGTACTTTTTATTAAATAGGAGTTTGTGTCAGAAACTCAGATTGTCAGCCATCTCATTCTTCAGACTTCAAAATTCCACTTCTTTCTAAATGGCCAAGTGGTAAACGGCAAGTGATTCTGTGTGTGTGTGTGTGTGTGTGTGTGTGTGTGTGTGTGTGTGTGATGTTTCTGGTCACATAACAGTGAAATAATTAATGTAGGAAAGATACATAGACAAAGTCTAAACTTGAGAACCAAACAGTCTTTTAAAGTGTGTGTTAAATTACAAACAGTAAATACTCCCCTCAGTTGCAGAGATCCCAGGTTTATTGATCTTTGTTTTTAGGTGACTGGTTCTAGTTTTGGTGTTTGACACATAATTTCTGCCTTCAGGTATCTCTGAAAATCCCTCATTTCCAAGTTCTGTCCATTTTTTAGGCATGACACTTTTAATAAAAACTGTTATGCAATTATTAATATCTAGTTTTGTTACAGTGAATATTCCTAATGTATATTCAACAGAATGATAATCAATACAGAACGGAGTAAATAACATTTGAATATCTATATGTTTCCCCCTAAAATCCTTCTTTTCACTGCTCATACATTGTCTTATGAAGTTATCAATAAAAATGCATTCAGAGGTGGTTTTTCCTCAAGGGTTCATATGATGGAAAGTGTGTCCTCAGAGTGGTGAAATTGAAGTGGTAGGAATTTAAAACTCAGGTTCTAGTGGGAAGTTGCAAGATTGGCTCCTCCCCCTGCTCAGGCTTCCTGTGTTACCATGAGATTAGTCCCTCTCACAAATATTCCTCCCATTTCAGTTCCATTTGCCATGATGTGATGCAGTTAAGGGAGGGCAGCTAGAGCAAGTGCTATGCTGTTTGGGCTTTCATCCATCTCCGTAACATGATCTAATTAAATTTCCTTTCTTTACCAATGACCTCAGGCATTTCACCATAGAAATGATAAGGGATCTAAAACACTTGCCAAGCCAAAGAATGTTGAAAGTTTAAATTAATAATTGTCCTAACTTCAAGATGCTTAAATCTGAATGAGAACAAAAGATTTGCTAAAGGACTAAACAATCATAAAAAGCTGATGCATGATATTAACAAAAGAGTGATCTGAGGGATAAAGAACATTGAAGTAATAGAGGCAGGGAGGGAGGCCTTTCTTGGATACTGACCTTTGCCTGAAGTTTTTATGGAGAACACTTAAAGATTCAACACTTTCTCACCGTGTGAAAAACATGAAAATATTTTGCTAGGTCCTAATAGCCTTTTGGAAATATTACTTGGTATTCTTTCAGATTTGAGGTGTCCACAACCTTACTCAAAAGTTTTCAACATTTTCCAGAATAAGACGGGCACCGTAGATGCTGGAGTGTGACATGGAACATTGACAACCTTGAGAAGTTCTGCAATGGGCAGCCATTTTCTCACTTCCCCAGACCCTGGGAATTAGAGTGCAAGATACTCCACAAAGAATTTAGTGCAAATTAAATTTATTGAATTTAAACATTTGAGCAGTCCTCCCAATTTGTCTGTCCTCTGCCAGGTGCTCAAAAAATATTTTAAGTCCCAAGCACCATCCCAGTGTAGACCAGAGTCCAGGAGGGTCTAACACATTTGGAAAACAGCATCACAACTTACTTATTTGAAAGACCATCTCCAACACTCATTAGTTATACGACTATGAGTAAGTTACTGAACATCCTCTGTTCTTTGTTTCTTTTTCAGCAAAACTAACAAAAAAGGTTCAGTCTGCTTGTTTAGTGAATCTGAAAGCTTTTTGAAAAACTATAAATTCAAAACAGTATAATAAAAGAAAAGTAGGATATTTTAATTATAGACTATGGGTACATGTTTATACACTTACAAAAATTTTATAGGGCAGAAAGGTTATTATTGGTGATGCCAACTGCCGGGTGTCATTACTAGGAATATGAAAGGAAACTAGCAGGGGAAATACATGGTTTCTTCAGAAAATATAATTTCCAAAAATTATTCATTAAAGTTAGGACTTTGCATAGCAGTGGTGAGAAGTGCTTTCATTTGTTTTGAAATAAAAGAAGGTTAACAAAAGCTGAAACCGCTTTGGAAATATCATCCCTCTCTGTCTGCACTAGCACACTTAGGTGCTTTTACAAGGGCAAAATCTTGGCATAAGCCGTGCTAAGCAAGGTGCAGATATCCATCCTTCTTTTCTTAGAGCTACGGGGTCTTTCAAGACCAGCGTGAAAAAACAATTGAAATGTTAGGAAAGGTCAAAAGCCAGGAAGAAGAGACATTCTGATTAAAAGCTTTCCCTGGAGGCAGCAAGACCTTTCCCTCTTCTCTAATTCAAACACAAAGACGTTTAGCTCATGCTAGTTTTCTGGTTAATTTTTCAAGAATATGGGTTGTTAGGGATCGGAATACTGGCTGGGCTTCAAAAGACTCAAAAGGCTCCAGTTGGACCCAAACAGTTTGAACTGGGCCTCACTGTTCACGTAGCTCTTGCTCTTTCTTTTAATTTCTGCTTTTTTTTCTTTCTTCACTTTTCTTTCTGACATCTTTCAGAGTTCTAAAAGACTCATTGTTAAACTATATTATTTAAAGCAAAAATTTCTACAAAGCCTTGGAGGGAAACTAAGTTCTTTAGCTTCCCAAAAGCTAGGAATAATTTTTTGTCGATATCAGTGGCACTGATATATAAACCTCAAAAAGTTTTAAACTTTAATTTTTATCCAAGCTACTTTAGTGCAGAGAACCTCAGATCAACTTTTCTTTTTATATTCTTTTTTACCTCCTAGTTTCAGCCACATGTCATACGCTATAAAACAGCTTGACTTGGACATTTTTCTTTTAGTATAATACAAAAGTTTCCAAACTTGAACACTGGTGGGAAGACTTCTCACTGGTTAAATATGAGACTCAAAAGAGAAAATGATAGAACAAAATTGAAAAGGATAGACAGATATCTTACCTCTAGAGACCTTAGAGTACAAAGCTACGGTCAGGCCCTACCTGTTATTTGTAGGATCACTGGTGTTACGGAGTGTATCAAAATGTCCCTCCTGCAAAGCTTACTGTACTCATAGGTGGGGCCTTTCAGAGCTGGCTGGATCTAGGCTTTGTGACACTGGGATTGAGGGTATGTAGTGCGAAATTACTCCACTAATTGGTTTGACATATTTCTGAGTGAGGATAATGAGAAGGACCACCCTGGGTATGGGCAGCACCACCCAAAATGCCTATAGCCTAGATGGAACAGAAGGGAAAGGAAGGCTGGTTTCACTGCTTCCTGCCCTGCCTTGGACTGTTTCTCCTTTGCTGTCCCCCTCTGACATGCTACCTTGCCGTGGAGCTAGCTGACTGCGGACTCTACAAACTGTGAGCCAGAGTGAACCTTTCCTCCTTTAACTTGTGGGTCTTGGGTATTGCATTTCAACAAGGAGAATGTAGGCGAGGCATCTGGCTACCGCAGAGATCTGTGTACTACATGGGCAAGTCTTATTACTTAAAACCCAGAAAATGTTCCTTTGGTGGTTCCTTGAAAAGTTAAGCACACACCTTTAAAACTATCCAGCAGCTCCACTCCTAAATGCATGCCCAGCTGAAACTAGGACTCCACAGATGCTTGCACACCAATGTTCATGGCAGTGCTACTCTCTGTCTCTAAACTGTGGAAGCAAAGCAAGTGTTCATCATGTGATGAATAGGTCGCTCATAAAATTATGTTCGTTCATAAAAACTAATGAAGTTCTAGCACTCACTACAACATGGATAAACTTTAAAAACTCAGCTATGTGAAATAAGTCTGAACAAAAGCAGAAATACTTCCTGTTGCCATTTATACGAAATATGTAGAATAAGCAGATTGATAAATATATCACAGAATAATGATCGTCAAGGGCTGGGGTAAGGGAACATGATGAGTTCGTATTTTGTGGGAGTAGGATTTTTGTTTGCCATGATGAAAAATTTCTGGAAATAGGTGTTAGTGATAGTTTCACAACATTGTGAATCAATTAATGCACTGAATTGCAATATTTTTATATTGAAATGGTGGATTTTATATTTAATATGTGTATGTAAATTTAACATATGCTTTATGTATACTAATGTATACTACATTAGGTTATAGTATACAAAAGAAGAAAACAACCCATTAAATAAGTAACTTATAGTCTATTCACTTATGTTAGTTGTGTCTTTGGTGTCAATTTGATTTTAGGCTTGCAGGATTTCTCTGTCTCCCACCTGCAATAGGATGAGGAGGGCAGGGCAAGCTCCTACCTCGTACTTCCCACCCCACATACACCCACCTCCAATAAGTCCTTTGCTTTGTCCTCCCTGGCCCTGTGGGGCTCTGTGGTCACATATAGCATGTGACAACACAACCTCCTGGTACAGGACAACATAGTGGTAATGCTGTGGTTGGTGTGTCCCCCAGGAGATGAATCCAAGCAAAAGACTTGCTCTTGCAAATGAACTCCAGACTGAGCGAGAAAGCGAGGCCAGGCTAACTGCAGTGGGTCCCTGGATTTGTGGAGTCCTCGAATCCCCCGTCCTGTGGTGAGTTGCGGGAGGATGGTTCCCAGGAGGCAACATCAGAACCTTCTGCAGTGCAGGGCCAAGGCGTCTTCCTCTCTTCCTGAAGCTCCTGAGTGATTCTTGGGCTATTCTTTCAGCCTTACCAATCACAGGCAGGAGAGCACTTCACTGGTTCAAAGAAATAAAAACAAACATCTGATATAGAGTTCACACAAGAAAGGTCTCCAGGCACACCCTTGATGTAGATCCTTTCTATTTTAGGAAACACCAGTGGTGTTAATCCATGTAGAATTCACACCACTGCCTCTCCACCACACATGACATTTTGAAATCCAGATTGGCTTGTTTAAACAACTCTTTGTTGATGCTGCTCAGTTATTTCTCTCAAGTGAGGGTGCCTTCTGCACAGATAGCTAATCCAGAAAAATCTGTCTTGGGTTCCTTGGGGCAGACTGTTGACATTGTTGTACAGCTGCCAGGTCCTCTCAATTTACACACCCTTTTCTCTACTTAAAGTCATCATCTAGCAGGTAATGGAAATGTTAATTATCTCACATTTTTTAGAGAATTTGATGGTGGTATAGAATGAATGGAGAAGAGTCAGTTTCTTGCTCCTCTTGTCTCAAGAACTGAAGGATCACCATATCTGACAGCTGTGCTACGATAAGCCTTCCCTTCTCCTCTTGCCAGTTCAAAAAATGTGTCACCATAGCAGTTCTAGTTCTCAGCTAGATGTACTGGACTTGCAAAGATTAGCTATGACGTTCTGGCACTCTGCTTGAATTTTGCAAGTGTCCACTTGGTTCCATTGTAAATCTATTTACAAGTTTTCTTATTTAGAAAAATAAGACTGCTGCCTATGGCCAGAAAATCAAACTTTGTACTTTTTCTTCGGTGCTATTTATGAAAAAACTGCACCTGTCCATTTTGTTAATTTGCTAGCTGGATGGTCATGTTTCAGGATTAAGCTATAACTTGATTTCTGTGATTTTTCATTGATTCATATATATGTACCTGTAAAGACATCAAATCAAGTCAACATTAAAGAAATAGCTGTTGCAGACAAAAGCCATTATGGATGCTAAAATTAGTGGGAAATTTGGTTTTTCTCCGGTACCGGGAACCAAACTCACGACCTTGTGCTTGCCAGGCAGGCGCTTTGCCGCTGAGCTAAATCCCCAGCCCCTTTAGTGGGAAATTTGTATGATAAAAATACACAGTACTCCCATAGCCTCAAAATAGCTTTGCGGAAGATACCTTAAATTACAAAGTGAAAAACTGTCACTTTGGTGTGAAAACACCTGGCAGGCAATATCAAAACCAATCCCAATTTTGTATCTTTTGGAGCCCTGATGTTATGTAATGGGTAAATAAAATATATTTGCAAAATTGTGTAACCTCAATCTAATTATAAGAACACGTCAGACAAACCCAAATGAAGGAGCATTCCACAAAGTAGCAGACCAAATATCTTTCAAAACTGTCAAGATCACAGAAGATGAGAAAAGAGTAAGGGTCTGGTACAGTTTCTAAACCACGGGGGCAACGTGACAGAGGGACGCACTTGCTCCTGGAGCCAGGAAAATGGCACTATGGTAAAATGCAAACGTTTAGTAAGTCAGTAAATCAGTGTTGTTAACCAAAGCTAGCAATGGTATTGTACTATTAATACTGTTATCTTTAATGTCCTGTATTACTGTCCTTTATATTATACTTTATCAAGAATTACTATATTTTGTATGATCTGTACATTTTTAATGATTAATAATAATTTTTATTCAAGTAGTTATGGAGATACTAATAACAGGTAGCTAATGACCTCATAGCAAACGCTTTCTTTCTCACATCTGTAAATATGTTATGTGAAAGATGCCGTCATTAAGTGAATCTACATGCAGGGTAGGTGGGAAGTCTTTACTCTTTTTAAAACTTTTCCACAAGCCCGAATTTTATTTCAAAGTAAAAAGACTTAAATGGAACAATGGAGCACACTGAGTGCACATGTGTTGTCCTTTGTCTCTTCTTCCATTCGCCTGGAGCATGGATGCCACACGTGGAGCCAGCAGAGCCTACCAGGGGCAGAGCCAGAGCCCTGCACGGAACACGGGAGCTGAGCCCCTGAGCCCTCGGGGCTTGTGCTGGCTGTATCAGCAGCCTGCTACCTGCAGTCCCCAACTCCCTGTCACATGGGGGAAAACGAGAAGCAAAGACAAAAATACCATCACAATCTTTGTACTGGATTGAGCCACAGAAACAATACAACCAGTAATTCTAACTCTTCAATTCTGCACTATTTTTGAAAATTAAAATTTTTTATAGAAAGTGATCATTCTCTGTGGTCATAGCAAAATAAGTGTCACAGTACTTTAGGGTAATGTACTTTTCTTATTATTATTCCTATACTTTAGATGGGGGTCTCACTGTACTGCCCAGGCCAGCCTTGGACTCTCACTTCTGCCCCCCTGACCTCCCCGATAGCCAGGACGATAGTTGCACATCGTGACACACAGCAGGGCTATGTCCTTTAGCACAGATTTTGTGTGTATTTCTCTATAAAGAAATTAGCATAAATCCAGCCTGTGCCCAGATCAGAGGTCACGAAACAAGATGTCCTCAACGTGTGTGTGTGCATGTGTGTGTGCATGTGTATGATACCGAGTATGATGAAAGAGCACGGACAGTGCACTAATATGATTATCTGGTTAATCTCGCATTTATCCAGCGGCTTCCAGTCAACAAAAATGCCACATGCCTGGATATACTGGATACCAACGATTCTCTGGGATCAAGCTTTCGATCCTTACTCGTGGTTGAAAACGACACTCAGAGACATTTAATGACTCAAGATAAGCGGGTGACTGTATTAGCACTGTGGTCATGAAACAGACCCAGAAATTCTTTACTCTTCTCCACTTCAAGTGGTAGAGCCCAATTCCACCACGGAGTGACTCAGTCTCGCTGACTCTCTTCCATGAATACTTTGTGTGCAAGTGATTCAGGCTTCCAAGATCAGGTTATGAAAGTCATGTTGGCTTCCTCCTTACCCTCTCTTTCTTAGATTTCTTGTTCAGGGAGAAATCAGTTGCTGAGATGAGGGGACATTCACGCTGCTCACAAGGATTGGTGTCTTCTGTAAACATCTCGGATGCCGATGCTCCAGCCCTTGTCATGCGTATAAGTGGTTATAGTTCTGGTTGACATCATGACCACGACCTCATTCAAAGACCTCACTCCAGAACCACCCACAAAACCATTCCCGACTTGTCTTTACCAATAGAATTACAGAGAAACAATGTTTGTTTTATTTTAAACTTCTAAGGTTTGGGACAATCTGTTAAGCACCAATAGTAGCTAACAGAGCTATAATAGCAAAAACTGAATTAAAATGTAACTTTTCTGATATATCAAAAAATTTTTTCTCCCTTATTATAGATACTTTCTTTTTAGCTATCTGTAAGCCACTCCACTATCTTGAGCCAAACGTAAATAACCCAAATATAAAAGTAACTTTGCAATCATCACTCTCAGTAACAGGATGTGTTTTCCATTTCACAGATATTCTCTCTCAGTTTTTCACACCACAGATCCCTAGCATGGTATCACAGTTAATGGTTAATAGGCAGAAGAGCCAGACAAATTATTCTATGCAATGGAGTCCATGAAATATTGAAAAGATAAATCATGACATGTGTCTTGGGATATCCTTTATTATATAATGTGTAGAGACAAAATTTATAATTTCAATAGTCAGATGAATTGAAAATAGGTAACTAGAGTAACTCTGCTTAGCTATCCTGTTGTACATAATTATGAAATTTTATATGTTTGTCTATATATTGCAGGTCTTAAAATGAGTAGACCTGAACAGAGTTATTATCAACACAAAAAGGCATATCTGGTACACACCAATATTATAAGAGATATGACATGTTTTTCATTACAACTATTGAAATATTAAATTGCATAATTTTGAAATAAGAAAACACACCCTTGCCTTGAAATGTAACTATTTTGAAGTTCTTTCCCTCCCAAACTCAAAAATAGTAGCAAAGGTATGAGAATGCCTGGACCACCTTCTGTGAAAATTCAAGGTGAGCATTTTTCTTTTGTTCCACAATGTCTATCATACTCCTAGTTTTTATTGACTTTTTCACGTTCTTACACTAGTGAGACAATACACTGGTTACACATGCCGATTGACTTATTTCACTTGTGAGTATGGTCTCTAGATGCTCAAAAGTAAAGGTCAGCTAGGGAGTGGGAAAAGAGAAGGGAAAGAGGGGGAAATTCTGTATGTATGTATATACAGGATAGCTGATCTAGTTGTTCTACTGTCTTCTATTGTTTAACTGTAAGGAGCAGTTCATGATTACTTATTTGATCAACCTTGCATGTCCCTATCTGCTTTCCTGAGAAACCACTTTGAAGACATCAATACATAACACCACAACCATTGTTAATTTCCTACAACTTTATCTGTAACTCTGTATTGTTTGTATCATTCTTATGCTATTTGGTAAATGGATGTCTGTTTGTTCATATATTTTCCTTCTTTTATTTTTAAAATAAATTTTAAAACAATTCAAGGTGAGAGCAATGCGCGGGTCACAGTGTTTTAAGTCTATGCCATGCATGCTCTTCTTGGAATAGGTCATTCCTAACATCCCATAACATGTATGGCAAAGGACAGCTCCTGTGGAAACAGGGCAGGTGTGCAATGCTTTGCATGAATATGAACCTCTCTACCACAGAACTGGACATTTCAGGTGCAATAAATGAAATCCACTAAAGGCTGTACTAGTAGCAGCCTGCCAGCATCCCAGTCTCCCAATGTTCCTCTTTATTTGAGCGCAGCTAAAGTGCTAATCACTTTAGCATGGGTATCTGCATGCCTGATGCGTGCCTGACTTCCTCAGCAAAATGTGGACAGCAGCTGAGTTCCTTTTTCTCGTGTGCATCTTCCATCAGCCCCCCGCTGTGCTGTCATTCTACTTAAAAAGCTGGAATAGCTCAGAGGCTGCCAGAAATCTCTTCCCTGATGTTCAAAAAATTTCATACTGGATCTCACTGTAACAAAAAAGTAGAACAGAGCTGTGGAAAGTTAGTTAAACAAAAAGGAGTCTCTAAACTGTTGACATCCACCTTTTTAATTTATTGGGTATATAGGTAATTGTCTTTAGAACTGCAATAATTTTTACATACATTTATTTAATTCTAATTCATATCCCAACAAAAAACATTAAAAAAATCACTGGTGATTCAAGAGATGCAAATTAAAACAGCACTGAAATTTTATCTCACTCCAGAAAGAATGGCTGTCATCAGAAATCAATCAATAACTAATGCTGGAGGGGCTGTGGGGAAAAAGCAACCCTTCTCCACTGTTGTTGGGAGTGCAGACTGGTAAAACCACTGTGGAAACCAGTGTGGAGATTCCTCAGAAACTAAAACTAGACCTTCCATTTGATCTAGCTGTTTCCCCTCTTGGTATCTTCTTGAAAGAATTAAAAGGATCATTCCACAGTTATATATGTACACCCATGTCTATAGCAGCACAATTTGTGAAAGCTAAATCTTGGAATCAGCCCAAATGCCTATCAAGAGCTGCATGGATAAAGAAGTTGTGGTATTTTTCTACAATGGAGTGCTACTATGCCATAAAGGATAAACTTGAGGCATTTATAGGTAAATAGATGCACCTTGAGACCATAGTATTAGGTGAAGTAAATAGGATATGCAGATTTAAATATCACATTATTTCTCTGGTGTGAGAAAACAAAAGTGTGAAGAGAGAAAAGGGGCTTGGGGAAAAAGAAGAAGAATCAAGATATGTCATGTACAGGTAGAAATTCTCTACGATGAATGAGATCATTATGTAAATCTAAAATGTATAGATAAAACCCACGTCAATTTTCCCATCTTGATGTATAGATGAAATACAACCCCAATAGAAATGAAGGCAAGTTATCTTACAGAGGTAGACAAACTGCTCCTAAATTTCACATGCATGGTAAGAGAACTAGAGAAAGCAATACATCACTAAAGACAAAGGCAGGAGGAAAGAAAGTCAGAAGACAGACACAACTTGATTTCTACCTTCACTGTAATGCTACTTCTCGCCAAGACAGCATGGTGTTAGCCAAACAGTAGACAGATCGATGGAACTGCGTAGAACCAAGACATAAGCACTTGTACAAGTAGAGTCAGCTGACCTCTTACAGTGATCATGTCAGTACACTCATAAGAGAAAAAACTTCATACATACCTTCATAGCCATTTCATTTGTAATTTAACCAAAAAAACCAAGATACCTTTCAACAGGTGAATGGTTAAACTGTGGTATACCATGAAATTAAAAAAATAAAAGAAGTAAGAAAGAAGGCACTTTCAACACATCCTGGGGTAAAAACAAATCAGGGAGGAAAAAACTAGCCTTTTTAACAATTGGTACAGGGTTAGTTGGCTGTCTATATGCAACAAATAAATAAATAAACTTAGACAAAGACCTTAAACTTTACACACACATTAACTCAAAACTAATCACCAGTATATGCAGAAAGAAAACCATAAAGTGAAAACATAGGAGGAAAATTCATAAGAGCCTGGCTTGGTTATGATGCTTTAAATATAACATCGATAACACTACTAATAAAATTAGATATCAGATTGCAGTAAAACTGAAAATTTAGCTTTATGAAAGAAATATTAGAAGAATAAGAAAGGCACAGGCTAGAAGAATTTAAAAGCTTACTTAATTAATGACTTGTATATAAAATAAAGTTTTTTAAAGTCACTAAAACAAATACATTATTTTAAAGAAAGAGAAGACTCAAATGAGTATCTTACAAAAGAAGACATACAGAATGTAAATAAGCATATAAAAATCCAATATTAAATCAGATGTGTTGGCCTGTGCCTACAATCCCAGCACTTGGAAGGCTGAGACAGGAGGATCACTGCAAGAACAAGGACAGTCTAGTCTGTAGTGAGTTGAAGGCCAGGCTGAGCTATGTAGTGAAACCCTGTCTCAAACAAAAGAAAACACAGCAAAAATCCAATACCATCTGGCACTGAAAAAAGAAAACTCAAATAATAGCATCTACTAAATGACTGATCCTGACCCCTAATAAAATACCTGAAAATATGAATTGTTGCCAAAAATGTGGAGCAAAAAGAAGTCTCATTCTTTTATGACAAGAATCAAAATAGAGCAACTGCTTTGGAAGAAATTCTGCAATTTTTTACAAAACAAAACATAGTTTTATCATACAATCCTAGGTATTTAGTTGCCTTATTGCAAAATCATATCTCCACACCTGAATGCACACACACACACACACACACACACACACACACACACATGAGAAAAGAAACAATATGCATACTTATGTTTTTTTTAACATTTTTATTTTAAAGAGAATAAACGATAATTGAAAAAACATAAAAAATGATACAGAATTTCACTAAACAAGGTGATAGGAATTCAACAATGGTTGTTGTATTATACATTGTTGTTAGTGTAAGAACCTGAAAGAGTAAATAAAATCTGAAGCATGCATACTTGTAAAATGATTTTATTTGTAATTTAAATTTAAAAATACCATAATGTCGTTCAGTCAGTAAATGGTTAAATAAATTGTGGTATATCCATGCAATGCACTGTCACTCAATGAGTTAAAATAAAGGATGAATTTCAACACATCTGAAGATATGGATGACTTTTAAATGCATATAATAAATGAAAGAGGCCACTTTGTAAGAGCTACATACCTGATGAGTCAATAATACAATACTCTGGACCTATAACACACTGTAGAGATTGTAAACAAATCAGTGATAACCAGGGCTTCATAAATTGGAAAGGTTGATGAGTGGACCGTAAAGATTGGGAGGAGTTTGTAATAATTTGATATGATACTGCAGTGATGAATATAAAACAGCTCTGCCCAAAGTTTGGAGAAATCAGAAACTCTTGGACTGAGTTATGTCATGTACTGATGAGCTTGGAGCATCATGACACATAAAGAAGTAAGTTCTAAAAACAGTCACAGTAATGTCAAATAGACACCACGGCCAATGAAAGCACTAAGGCTCTGCATTAGGAACAGTTTGAGGAAACATGAAATAAGTGTGAACACAAACCGAAATATAAAGAAATCTATGAATCGTTTTGATAAAAGTGAATAGTAGAAAGAGAAAGTAAACTGGGGAGAACAGACAAGTCTCCCCCAGATGAATTTCGAAATTTCTTAGTGCTGCCTTGCCCCTAAGGATGCAGGCATGCCTCTTCACTTCTTAGTGGGGTACTCACAGGGACTTCCTCACAAGGAGAATGATATGGTAACTAGAAAATTTACCCTTATGGTGAGAAACCTGACAATCACTCCCTCAAACATGTAGCCGATGCAATGTGACATCAGTACGTAGATGAAAACCCTTACTACTCTGTAAACGTCCTGAACTCTTTAGATAGTGTACTGAGGAAATAACTGAGTCCAGCAGTCCCCAAAACTGTGAAGGTACCAACAGAAAAGAAATCCAATGAACTATCACAGCAGAAGACTCTGAGAACGTTAATGAGGCAAACTCAGGCAGAGTCTACAGAGATGGTCTTAAGTGCTGTGCTACCCTGTGTAGATTCAAACAGCCAGAAAGCCAAAAAGATACTAGGTCAAAATTAAGGCAATCTCAATGAAACACGACATTTGTTAAAAAACATGCATGAGCATTGCTTCTTTAATTAGCATAATCATAAGGTACAAATATAAAAAAGATAACAATAATTTAGGAAATTGAGTACAGGTATATGAGACCTCTTGCTACTTTCTTTGTGGTTCTTCTGTAAATATAAAAGTTTCCAATCAGAATAAAAATTTAGATTCAGAAAGGATAACTGTGAAAGGAAAAACTAAAATAAGGAGCAAACAATAGCATTAATTTTAGTAACTTTTTCTCATTATTCTACTCATGTAGTGTTACAAATATTCAGGTTTTACACGAAGTTCGGAGGCATATAACCTCAATGGTTGAGGTTGATTTGAGGCAGCCTATTGAGTTAAACATAATACTGTTTCATAATAAATATGTTGGACATTGTTGTCCCAATTATTCTGACATTATGCTATTGCAAAACTGTCAGTGAGGTATTCTTCCCCCACTGTTGAGGAATGAACCCAGTGTCTTTGCCCTAAGAGACAGTCTCAGCCCTTTTCTTTATTTTATATTTTGGAACAAGCTCTCACCCAATTGCTAAATTGCCCTGTGGTGGAGGACTAGAGCTTGCAATCCTCTTGCCTCAGCCTACCACAGTATTGGAATTGTGGGTGTGTACCACCATGCTCAGCTCTTACAGTGAGTTTTTTTATTTTTTTATAATGGAATGCCCTAGCTTCAGATAAGAGTACTAAAGGAAGTTAGTGTGGTGTGATGGTAGAAAGTTCAAGTCCCTGTAACTCTGTAGTTATTAAATTATTATGGTCCGTTTTTTTGATACCTGGATCAAATTCTTGTATGCACAATGGTCTTTGGTCATCTCCATAAAACACAAGTCTAATTGATAGAAATAAAGGACAACTCCTCTGAGTGGTTCAGAATGATAAGGCAATTCCTTTGTAAGAGTTATGAGAAGCAGAAGAGGCCCCGTGTGCTCCACAACAGGTTTCAAAAGTCCTCCTTGCAGCCACCAAGTCCTACTGTCAATGAAACCTGAACGCTAGCCAGGGCTTACCCGAAAGCAGTGACTGCAAAAATAACCAGACTTGGTTGCTCTGCAACAGAAGTATTTTTTCTAGAGGCAGCTGGGTTCAAGAGTAAGGTCAATGCATTCTTATTTTAGCGCATTACCTCTCTTTATTTTAACAAATGAGAATAGCTTTATTCTTGGCAGCCTTAAGAAAAGAAAATATTTTTCTCTCTCCTTTCAAATTTCTGCTCCAGGATTCAAAAAAGCAAATGAAGAGTTGCATATGCCGCTCAAACATGAAAAGTATTTCTTTCATTTTTTCATGTCTCTATCAAGTCAGCCCTGATTGGTATTTGTTCTCATGCGTGTTTCTGGATTGTTCTGAACCTTGTCTCAAAATTAAATAAAGCTTATTGCAGGAATCTCTGGGAGAGGGTGATTTTGGAATGGTATGTCAGTAATGGCAACAGTGCACTCAATTTCCTGCAGGGCGCGGAGATGGGGTGCCAGGTGTGTAACACAGCAGAGAGACCGCTGCAGCTGACTGCACTGCAGACACTTCACTGTCCCTCTCCTCTGGCCCCTCCTCCCCCTCCTCATTTTTTTTATAGCACTGGAGATTGAGTTGCCACCCCAGGCCTGCCTAGTGTTTCATTTTGAGACAGCAACTTGCTTAATTGCTGTGTTGCTCAGAACTTCTAACCCTCCTGCCTCAGCCTCTCAGAGTGTTGAGATTACCAGCTTGTGCCAACACGCCAGACAGGAATGGCTACTTCTATGCAATGGTGTGCCAATCAACCTACTGGTGCTGTGCACTCTTTCTTGAGTTTCCTTGCCTGAAGGTGCTGACGTCATGGAAGCAAGCTACAGAGGATCTGTCTTAGATTATTGTCCCCAACTGCCTACATCTCAACTTCCGGCCACAGAGATTAAGTTGTGTTAAAGCCAGGACTATCACATTTTCTGTTACCAGCGGGTGAACCTAGTCCTAACTAATGTAATGAGTAAGGCAGTAGTAAAATTCAGTGATGTCTTTTAAATGTTTAGCCATGCATAGGCCCAAATGAATGATATCCAAGATGCTGAGGGAAATTGTAATAATAGGTAATATTAAAGTGCTTAAACAATACTCAAAATTTTTTGATGCATTGATTCGGTGGCTCTCAAAGGACCACTCTGTGAAAGGTGACATTTGCATCCTTATTTTCTTACTAAGCAGATGGAATTTAAAGATATTGCAGATATCTCTAAAGATAAATCTGCTTTCTTTAAGACACAGTTCAAGTTACGGCCCATCTAATTGTCAGACTAAACTGCCACCATGGTCTACCTCTACTTTTCTTATGACAGACAGTACTCAACCTCTTATTATTTAATGAACTTTTATTGGTGTCAGGTCAAATCATTACTAATATCCAGCAAATCTGGCAGTAACATATTATCTAGTGTAGTAGAAGATATAATCAGACTTTCTAATACATAACATAGCAGCAACTTGTACATTCACTTAAACAATAAATTCCTGCATAGCACCTTATATATGCCAACTCTAGTATGCCCTAGGAATACTCTAAGTAGAGTTACACATGGCCATGTTTTCCTGAAATTCACTGTGCAATCATAGTGAAAACTTCAATCCCAGACACCAATGTAAGATTACAATGACATTTAAGAGCTCAGGGGAAGGCATGATTTAGCCTTGCCTTGGTAGTCAAGAAGAGACCAGATGAAGTCAGAAATGAACTGGGATGATATGAACCAGGTGGCAAAGTGGGAGCATTAGAGGAATATAATCACGCATAAAGCAAACAGCACTTGGGAGATCCACTGGTAGAAGGAAGGTGAGAGACGTCAGAGTTGCTAAAAACAGAAAGTGAGGGAGATCTTAGCTCATGGAGGTCTTGAAGGGAAAGCGAGAAGGGAAAATAGCAGCAGAACGAGAGAGCCTTGGAGACCAGAGAGACGGTTCGTTTCTCTGACCTAAGAGCAATGCAGATTCCTACTGAATAGATCTCTGTCCTTAGAGTCAAGGCAAACAGGGTCTGGGTCTCTGCCTTCAGAGAAATGGGGACACAGATTTGGTTTTTTACCTGAAAGAAAGAGGTTAGAACTTCAATATATAAATTTCAGGGGATGCAATTAAGCCAAAAACAATTAATATAAATGCTTTAGAAATCATACAATTGATGCTCTAGGTCTGGAGATTCACCAGTGCTCTGATTATCCAGGAAATATTCTTAATACTGAGAAGACATTTCCAAACTCTGACACAATAACGGTATCATGTCCCAACGGAGATTACCACTGTACATTTGCAAATATAATCTCTGTGGACTCAAATAAGATTCACTGGATTCCTAGTGGTGGGGCTCCCATCCAATGTGGTGGAATCCTTGCAAGAAGAGTCAAGGGGTAGGAAGTACATATGAGAAAGTTAGAGGACACCAAGAAAGAGAAAACTGCGACCTAGAAGACAAGGAGCAGTGTCTCCCCAGAAAGCAACTGTGCCAGTGCCCTTATCTTACATTTTTGCCTCCAAAACTGTGGGAAAATAAGTTTCCACTACTTAATGAATTGGATCTGTGGTGCTTTGTTATGGCAGTCAAGCAGACTGATACAATAATATTTTCCTATCCAGATTTTAAAAATGACTGCATGTCTCTTCTAGTTTAATAACTTTTGCTGTACAGACCTTAAACTAGTGTTGGAGTTAGTTAGAAAAATACTGAGCAATCAAAAAACCTAATTATTTATAGCATTGCTCTCTCTATTGAGTGAAAGGACAAATCTTTGTGAAATCTCTGAAAAATAATTTGAAGTTTAAAGGTATGCAAACATTTCATTTATTTTTCTTAATTTAGGATATGCTTTTAAAAAGTCAAAAATGTAAAGAATTGTCAGAGGAGATATGGATATTTGTTTAAGATAAGATCATGAGAACCCAAAAAATAGTGATTGGTTAACTAATTAATCAAAGTGACATTAAAATATTTTAAAGTAAATTTGGAAGGTAAATAATCTTAGCTCTTTCAATAGCTAGAAAATATTATATTATTTTTTAATAAGCAAAGATATATTAAAGTCAACACAGAAAATTCTCAAGGGGACTTGCCCTCTTCTGTATTCTGATATTGCTGGTTATAATAGATGTCATGTCCATAGCCACTCAGCCAGTACCGACAGGGTGTCATCTGTAGGGTGTCATCTCCAGGGTGTCATCCTCTGGAGTCCTCTTGGTGTTGAAGGTCAACTGCAGAATCTGGTGCAAGATTCACTCCAGAATTCACATGCTTAGTCAGAAAGCTATATGGCAATGTCCAGACCCATGACTGTAGCCTAAATCCTGGACTTCGTACCCGCTTCTGAGCTGCCGTTACTTCAGCAGTGCTCAAGCCAGGACTGCACACTGGGTCAAGTTTTCCAGGACCTTGGGTGACCCAAAGTTAGACTCCTTTCTTACAGCAGGGTCCCTGAGAACAGGAAGTAATTACACTGGTAAAAACTGAAGAGAAAAGACAAGGTCGGCAGATACTGTTAGCATTACTTTTATCTTCTCAGTGATATATGAGGAGGATGAAATTTTCTTCTGCCTTTGAGGATGAAATAAAACATTTTTTAAACTACAGCCAAATGAGAAGGTATAAACATGTGATTGCAGCTTCTCGGGGGGTTGAGGCAAGAGGATGGCTTAAGCCCATGAGTACGAAGCCAGGCGAACTTGGGCAATGTAGAAAAGGAAAAGAGAAAGAAAGAAAGAAAAAGCAAATATCTGATTTTCACTAACTTCCTAGAAGTAAAAAGCTTTACTTATCTTCCTAATTACTTATGGAAATTCTGGGTAGATATTTGCATAGGGTTACCGAAAGTCGGCCTTCCTTGTTAGTGAATCATAACTAGGCATTTTGTGCACACATTACTTAGCGTCACACTGGAAAATGATTCTCATTTAATCGGGTCTGAGAAGCCCTTCCCTGGAGAACAAGTTTGGCTTTGTGCAGAGCCAAAGCGTTTCCGTGTTTTTCATAGGCAGCAACACAAGTCACCTCCTATTCAAAAGACACTTCAGCCCATTCGAGGGAATTCACCCAAATGCAGGTGAAATTGAGTAGAGTTTCTTAAGGTTGGTTTGTGGGTTTTGGAAGAGTAAAGAAACAGAATTCCTTTAAAGTCCAACCCATAGATATTTGTGAAAACTACTCATAGATTATTTTTGCATCTTCATATTCACTTGGTTGTTGAGAACTGGTTTAGAATTACAAAATAAACCCAAGGATGGCCATCTAGTTAATTTAAATTCTACTCTATTCATGTAAATAATCAAGTCCAACCCCAGGAAACTGATCTGGACATTGTGTGATAAAAAATTAGTGCTAGAATTAATTTCATCATTAGGGGAAAACTGTCAAGCAATGGGAGAAATAAATTACACTGTATTCTTTCAGTGAAACACTGGGTGTTTCTCCAGCAGGACCTTAGGGTGAGGATCTGATTATATAGGTGTGTACACTTTGGGTTGTTGTTGACTAGATTATTTTTCAATTCTATAAAGATAGAGCTTCAATTATAGAAAAAAAGCATAGTAATTCTAACATTTTCTTCCCTAAGCAATTAAAACATGACCATTTATAACCATACAAATGTGTGTGTTGCCTGGAGAATATGCTAAGTTCTCACTTTATCTGTTGTAACATCTTCCTTCTTCCCTCATTAATGTGCCTCCAAGAAGACACAGCAGAAATGGCCAGAAGTGTAGGAAAAGAGTGGCACCTTGTTATTAGGGACTCCAAAGAGGAGAGGGGCCCTCAAGCTCCCAAGAGACAAAGGAGGATGAGGAGGGAGACACAACCGCACAGCTGGACCAATGGAGACAAAAAGAGGAATAGGATTGGTGTCAGCTGCAAAGTGACTAAACAAAAACATTAGTGACCAGTAATGACAGCGTGGCATAATGTGGAACACCAAGGGTCGTGGTCGCTTGTTCCCATCACAGAACCCCTAAAACCCCAGGATTTCCTGAATAGTGGGAGAAAAGAGCACTTTTCACCACATCTCCATTTATGTTAGTAAGGTATCTCAGAACGAGGGTCCTCGAAAAGTTCAGGACAGGTCAGGTTAACAAAAGGGCCAAACTCCTGATCAGAGCTGGGAACTCATAAGCTGCACCTCAACCCCACTGTGGGGGCCTTCCAAGAGCAGTGCTGGGGATCAGGTTAGAAAGACTTTTACCCATGAGAGTCAGGTGTGGGAGCTTCTGCAGTAGTAAACACACACACATGCAGGGAAGGCTGTTCTGCATCGGTGTCCTGTCCCTGTGCTACATTCTCCCCCACTGGCCTGTCCTTGGGTTGTATCCTTCACGATACACCGTGACCACCACGCAAGGTACTTTCAGGGCTTTTCTGAGTTGTGCTGGCAGATTGACGACACTGCGGTATAAGAGTGTGGAGCAGCCCCAGCATCTGTAGTGTGAGTGACTGGGTGTGGTGTGGCTGTAGTGTGTGGCATCCTCTTGTGGACCAAACCCTGGTCCTGCATGTTGCTCTGGCTCTGGGGGCTCAGTCAGAATTGTACTATTAAGCACTCAGTTAATGTTAGAGCGTTGGTTGATTCTTAGGAAATAATGACAGCTTTTCAAAAAGTGGCTCCATGAAATAGCGTGATAAGATAGTAGAGGAACCGTGATTCGTGCATAAACCAGTGGTATCTACTGGCTCGATCACTTTAAAGGATTTTGGTAGGAGCTCTCTCTAAATCCCCACAAAAATTCTGTGCAGTGGGAGGAGAAAACATTACTATTACTATTCCCATTACTATTACAGAAAAGAGCATCCCGAGGAGTTAAGTAATTTGTTCAAAGCCACATGACTACTTGGCAGTGGAGCCGGAGCATTAATCCTAAACTCCATTTGATTTCAAGGTTCCCTTTTGGTTCCAAAAGTATAACATTTGAAAGCTCTCAATTTAAACTAAAAAAATCATTTTAATATATAGAACTAGGAAGCCTGTCTGAGTGGCTAGAAATATGCTTTCAAAGACCAATAATGGAATCTCATTTTTATGATGCTGAGATCACTGCAAACTTCAGATAAGGTGGTGCATTCGCTCCAGTACGTAGTGGGCCAAAGAGACGTTGGGGTGGGGAGAGAACCTATGTCCAGGGTTCCTGGAAAGAGACATGGACCAATCCAATCAACACAGAGGGAAGGGTTTGGAAAGGCTCACAGCTTAACTTAGAGTTATGGGAGACAGAGCACAGAGCAAGAGACCATTCAAGGAACTGGAATGAATGAGTTCAAACATTCCAAAGGATAGGGTATGTTGGGTTTCACTTATTCTAGTGAGAGCACCTGGGTCAGCTGGGTCAGCTGGGTCAAATCAGTATAAGAATGTTTTTCTAATGAACACAAATGTGCTGCACTAGGGAGAGATTGACTAAGAAGTGAGATTCCTAGCTTGGGATGTCTTCAAGCTTAAAGCGTGAGAAGCAGCAAATTGGCTACTATCATTTGCTTGTGAATTGATATTGCAATCATTCCTAACTTTTGTACTCTGATGCCATGAAACATTCTTTCAGACTTCAAGAGTGAAAAAAAAATTGGTGAAGCATTGAACTTTGAATTCCATAAATCAAATTAAGAAAAATATCTTGGGAAGATAAGACCCAGGTTAACCTATTCACACTTCTTGGTAAATGACAGATATCTGCTGAAATGGGTTAAATTAATTGTATGTTAAAAATAAAGTAGAACAGCTTCTACCACTTCCCCTTCACTCCGCTTCATGGAGATGTTTCTTGTGGGCAGTATTTCCATGCTCAGCACTGCCAGTCTGTTTACCCTGCAATCTCAGGGGAGAAGGGACACCCTAAACCGTGAGGATAGGCTGATCACTTCAGAAAGCAGCAGAATAAGACTCTATTAAATCATTCTCAATGTAATGAATTGTAAAGTATTTATAATTTTCAACAATCAAACATTTACTATGAAGATAGTTATCGATCCATTAAATTCAAGTGAAATTAAATTTACAGAGATGATCTGAAGCACAGAAAAAAAGGTGCATTCTCCTGCCTCAGGAATTGTAGAATTGCTGGTCACAGGGACCAGGCATACCCTGCTAATGGGTGGTCACTCTGGTCAGCATTGCTTGGGAAACTGACCATTGCCAAGTCATTTGAAGGATTTCACTGCAACATTATTCATTGAATTACTTTGCAAAAGATCACAGACTTTCTTTTCAACCCCCAGATCTTTGCATTGCACATCTTTGCATATATTGGTGATGGTTTCCACTGCATTTATTCTGCAAATAATGCTAGGAACAGCATATTTTTGATACATTACCTTAAAATATCAAAGGTTTCTACAATGAAACTTATACTGACCATTGCATTATTTTGCACTTTTGACAGACACAGGGGTACAAGAAATATTTTATTTTCCCTCTAACAATATGAAAAGTAACAGGTGCCAATGAAAAGTCAGTGTTACATGGGTTGAGTGTAGGACACCATAGGAGTTGAGAGGTCTGAAAACGTCTCTCCACAAGAGTCACCACTCGAAGGTATGAGCTGCTTTTGAACTCATGCGGGGGAATCAGATTTTTGTATAAACTTGTCTGCCATCTGAACTCAGAGCAAGTAGCTGTGTTACAACAATAGCACCTGTGCTGTGTGGACCACACCATGCTGATACATTTTTAAGACTTATCATTTCTTTGAAACTTACCCATAGTTTCTAGAGCACTATTTATTTAAATTCCTAAACATAGAGATTACATTATTAAAATGAGTTTTATTTTTCTCATATGTTGTTGATTATCAGCTTGACTGGGTTAGGAGCGTCCAGAAGAGGAGATTGGAGTATGAGGGCACTAGCCTTATCAGTGGGTTAACCCGGCCACAGCTAAGTGGGCTATGAGCAGGTAGGGTCTAGTTGGAGGAAGTGGTTTATGGAGTCATGACTTTCGGGACTACATGTGGTCCTGGATCCTTCTCTGGGCTCTATCTAGTGCACTGTGCTTCTTAGCCACCATGAGTCGAGCAGCTTTCTTTCACCATGCCCTTCGGCAATGATGTCTCTGCCGTGGAGTCATTTAACCATGGACTGAACCCCCTGGAACTGGGAGCTAAATTCAGCGTACACTCCTTTCATTTCAGGATGTGGGGTATTTTGTACCAGTAACGGGAAAGCTAACACACCACATTATCGAAGCATTGAGCTAAAGCATTTGGATATCTCACAATTAAATATTCAAAATTATTTTCATCCAGTAAAGAAAGATTGCTTTTTCAGTGAAAGCGAGAGTTTTACAAGCATTTGTATCATTAATCTTACTATTTTTGGTTTTTTTTGTTTTGGTTTTTCTCTGGTACGGGGAACCGAACTCACGACTTTCCGCTTGCCAGGCAGGCGCTTTGCCGCTCAGCTAAATCCCTAGCCCCTTATTTTTCAATGTATATAAGATTTGTAAATAGTACTTACCTCTTCTCTATGAAAAAAATATACTTACGCCTAACCTTTCTAAGACTAATAAGTAATGTATATCCTAATTCACATGTGTAAGCTTATAAAATTGTAGATCTTTTTTACTAAAGATAATGAAATAACACAATTTTATCTCCAAACTGGTTTAAATACAGACTCAAAATACTTGAACTGAAGGAAACCAAGATGGATTTTCTTTGAGCTGTCTTATTTAACAGAAGAAGAAAATAAACAATGTTGAACAACTTGCTGCAGGCAGAATAGGAATAACATTTGGTGTTTGCGTTAATTCTGATAGCATATATCTTTTTCTTTAGCTTAATAGTAGACTTATGATAGCATTTTCTCTGAGACAGATCTTCACATTCTGGAACTATGGCAAGCTTTATGACTTTATCTATGATTCTTCATTTTTCCATCTTTGCTTATTCACTTCTGTCCTGGAACTAACAGTGATTTCTAAACATGTGTGTTCATATGTACATTATGCAATATATCATTGCAGTTTCTTAATTTTAAAGGCACATTAGTGTTAAGGTATTTTACGTCTTTTTTTTCTCCCATAACCTTCATCTCAAAATGTCCTAACAATTTACAAAATTCAAAGGAGCAAGATGATACAGAGAAGTATACCAAATCCTGATCAAGAATCAATAGAATAGCATCATCTAACCACAATATAAGTCTACAAATGTCATTCATTTATACAGAAAACCCCTTTTAATAAGAATTATTTTGAGTTATTAGAATATATATTTTTAATGTTGCATTACATCTGTTATTTAAGAAAGTTTCCATAACTGATTTTAAAATAGGTTAAGAAAGTGTTGCACTGAATTTCCAAAGGCAATAATTTGTTGCTTATGAAAATATAGTACAAAGCATCATCTATATGCCACTAAAATATTTAGAAGTTTTATTCTGTAAGATTTTTTTTCTCAATCTGTAAACTGATTTAATCCTTATCAGAGAAAGTGATAATGTTTTAGAAGCAGATAAAATCTGGAGACTCCAACAATGCAAAGGTTGCTAGATCCTCATCTGACTTATTGACAGCTCTGCAGGAATCTTTAATGGAGTGTCAGATTGCAGGACAATTATGCATGTTCCTGCACCCTCTATCAGTTTTGTTGAATATGGATTCTGGGGGTGGCTTGAGATAAATTCTTATTTCATTATGCCCTATAATCTCTGGTGTAAATATAAATGCATTATAGCTTAAAATACAGTGCATATTATTTGACTAAAATAAGATAACCATTCCTCAAGAAAATGTTCCACTATTACCAAGGAGGTGTAGGCTTTGCATACCAACTCTTGTGCATAACCATTATTTCTCTGAAGTTCTACTTTCAGCTAGCTATACTTCCCTGCCTGGGTTCTCCCTTCCTGAAGGAGCTATTCAGCACTTACAAGCTGCAAGTCATCACGAGTTCAGGTTTTAAAGAGTCTTTAATATCACTGGTTTATAAAACAGAATTCGGGAAAGAGCCTGTCTATGTCTCCATTGAATCACTAAATGTGGTGTTTTTTAAGTACTATTTTGTAGCAGATAATACATAGGTCCAGTGGTTCTTGACCATAAGATACTCAACTGAAAAGCATATGTACTTAGATAAATGGTAAAAATAAGTCTCTGTTAGAATGCTGCTAAATATAAATGCCTCCTAAGCATAGCATTTAAGACATGTATACAAAGAGGAGAATTACTGAGGACAAAATTCACTGGTGTTTCAAACTAACTCTATTTAAAAAGGCAATAGCATGAAAATCATGTAAAGAGTAAACAAATGAATCTCACATATTCTATTTAACTCTTTAATGAGGAATCTAATGAGGTGGTATAACTAGTTCATAGCAGAACACAAAATGCTGAAGAAGCACACATAGAGGTAGATCAGGAAAGCCGAAATACATTTAGAAATAGATGACAGAGTCCATAGCTTTTTCTAGGGAGGGACGATTGTTTTTCAGGAAGCTGCAGCCTTTTCCTGGGACCAAACCTCTCTGGAGTTCTGGGAGCGGGCCCTTGTAACTGCTGTGAGTTATCCGTATCTTATGGAGTGGTAACCACTTAACAAAGCACAAAAGCAGGGCTGAAAATGCAGGTCAGGGCAGAGCACCTGCCTAGCATGTATGAGGCCTGGGTCCGAGCCCTACTGCTAGAAAATGGATCATCTGAAAGACTGACCTGAACCAGACAAGAAGTTCAGTTTTCTTAATTTATATTTTTAGGTTTTAGGTTGTTTTCCCTCCTTTTCAAACCCTCCCCTGACAGTGACTGTCCTGGTCATGAAGAGTCCACATATGCTGCAATCCGATGAGCACATTGCAGGACACACCAGCCTCAGTGTCCTCCTCCTTGCAGGCAGCAGCTTGGCCTGCCTCAGCCTTAGACCTACCCACTTTATGTTGGGTTAATGGTATCACTGCTGTAAAAATTTACATGCGCTCTCTAGTTAAGATCAGATAGGCAGAATCATTGGAACATACACACACACACACACACACACACACACACAGAGAGATGTGAAGTGGAATTGTCTGAGTTGTACTCCAAAGCTCATGGTTTTTTCTACTGTGCCATATTATGGTGACATTTGCTTAAGTGCTGTATGTCCATGATTAGGAGTAAAAAGACCCAACAAACCTTCAGGTTACTGCACCCTTTTTGGAAAGATCTTTCATATTATCTGTAAGCTAAATAATAGAGTATTTCCCTTTTTGCCTCCCATTCCTTCCTTTTCTTTCCTTTCCTTTCTCTCCTTTCCTTTTCATTCCATTCCATTCCTCTTTCTACTTCTTTTCCTTCACATTCTCTAAAGCAGGGAAGAAGAAAGAGGGGAGGGATTGGGCAGTGTGCTAGCTAATTTCATCAGTGTAGACAAAGTTAAATTAGCTGACTGAATTATCCAGATTGACTCTTTTGATTGATGAAATCAAATTAGCTAAATTTGCAGCTCTCGACCTCACAGACACAGACGAAGGAGTGACTAAAGTTTGGACTGATTAGAAAGTAATCGTATGGAAAAAAGGAAAGAAACAACACACTGTTCCAAAATGTAAAAGAGCCATGGGTCCAAGGTTCCCAAGTCCAACACCTGCTCATAGTCTTACTTTGAATATTTGTCTTTAAATTCAGTCTTTTTTAAAAAATCAGTTTGCCTCACAGTAAGTTTGCCTTGAAAATTACAGAGATGAAGCAAGTTAACATGAATGTTAAAAACTAGGAATCCAGGAGCACAGTTAATCCATAAAATTTTGATGAGGTCATTGTCCTTCTTAACAAGGAGCTTCGTGTTCAACTCTGAATGCCTCCCAGAGCAGGGAACCTGGAAATGCAGACCATGAACCCCAGGTCCCCAGGTGAAGAGCAAACCAGCTGATATCCAAGGCTAGGGTCCCTTTGTAAACACAGAAGGTAATTATCAAATCAGTAGATCGGGTCACATAATGGTTGTCATCTTGTAAAACATCTTCTAATGATTATCTTACAATATCTCTCCAGATAAAGCTGGAACATCATTGAACAGGTCAATTTAGCAGAAGGATTTTTATTTTGAAAAAGGGAGAAGAAAGCACACTGAATAATGCCCAGAAATGTAAGTTTCGGATGTTCTGAGTTCATCCAGAAATAATCTTGGAATGCCTATGAAAGCATGAATTTAATCTTCTACAGACTCCTATTGACAGTGATCATCTGATTTAGGGAAACTAAACTGTGGCGAGATGATAGGAAGTGTAAGAATCTACTTCCTCACAAACGCACGGCTTACTGATCTTCCAACATTGCCAGTGAACAAAGCAACTGTGCGGCTGTAGTCAGTGGTGTTAGCGCTCTTCTCTTACATGATTTTATTATTCACAATTCCCTTTGATGGTTATTATGGTTAGATAACTGACCAGAGAATAAGCCTTTCAATGACCTCAAACATGTTCAAAATGAACGGAACCTGGGAGAAATGAATGCAAAAAGCAACACAGAAAACATAGTACTAGATTTATTTCTCTGAATATACTAGTAATTATTTAATACCTTTTGTAATAAAGACTTCACTGTTTCACTTAGTTATTAGAAGCACTTTGCCAAATAGTTCTCTTTATATATTCACAAATCTGAAATTGTTATTTTGATATTATTTATCAACCTCCACAAAAGATATACAAGTTGACACTGACTAACAAGAAATACTTTTATTCATCTCCTTAACAATAATAACTATTGCTATTTTTAAAAATCATTATCAAGCTATAAGGTGAAAAATATATGAGTACTTCTATTTGCTTTCTCTTGACTACCAATAATGATCATCATCTAAGTTCTGATTATTCATACACCTTCTGTATTTTGTATCTGACATGTCTGCTCGTTTTAAAATGAGGACTTAATTCTTTGGGGTTATTTGCCAAGGGTTTAACCACAATCTAAACTTTAAATGCACAGATACCTCCTGGACAATCTCTTGCTAGTGTCACTGGTGTTGGCTACAACCACCGACTATGGAGCGCAGCTAATTTTCCTTCATTCAGTTTGACCATCTCAATTGATTCACTCTGTATTTTATGCTCAATACACTCCAAGCTCTTTCTTGCTCCTCTCTTCACCTTGTCAGACCTCTACTCCCCGCTCTTCATCTCCATCCCCACACTAACTGGGGTCACTGCACAAGTGTTGGTTTTATTTATCAACTAAAAAAAAGTTGTAGAAAATGAAAGAAAAAAGTATAGGAAGGAAGAAAGAAATTGGAAGGAAGGAAGAAGGGAGGGAAAGAAGGAAGGAAGGATCTTAGCTCCTAACTGCTGGTTAACGTGACAGTACCTCATTACTATTTCAGGTCACACAAGGTGTCATTAATGAAAATCAATATCCACAAGCCCCAGGGGGCTCCCAAAAGAATGATAGGTAATTAGCAGACACCCTCACAAGTCCTGTTGTTTGTGAAAGCAACTGTTACTGCAGGCACAGGCTGAGCACAAGCTCCAGGCATCGGTGAAGGAGACTGTACACATGTTCCTCTCACTAATTTCTTCTCCTGCCAACTCTCCCGGGCAAGTGTCATGGTCTCCATGTTTCCTATGCTGAAACTGAAGCACAGAGCAGGAGAGTAACTTACCCAAGTCAAAAATGACAAAGTGGATGTCTGTGAAGTTGTCGCATAAGCATACAGAGTATTCTTTCTGCTCCATGAACTTTTCAGAGTGATCCACTCAGTGCAGCCAGAATGAGAGCAGGACCTGCAGCAACATCGTGAGCCTGGGAGTTTCTCTCCTGCCCCAGCCCGGCTACAGGAACCCTTGAAGGTAACCACTCTCTAGTTACCATCGCCACAGAGCAGACGTGCTTGTGTCTGAATGTGAAATGAAGCCAATTCCGAGTAACCCAGGTTCCCACAGGCGGAAAGCTCTGAGTTTCCTCTGTGTTGCTGATGTGCTATTTCACTCATTTTAGTTATTGCTATATAGAACTCTCTCCTTTCCATGGACAAGCTACCACTTACCCTTCCCACTATTACTGATGTTTGGACTGTTTCTCATTATGCCGAATAATACCGCCATGAGAATGTTATGTTTGTTTTCTTGTACTTAGTTTTACAAATTTCTTCTCTATAAATATTTGGAATTCAGTTACTGCATTGCAGCTCTTGAAGTTTACTTCACATATGTTTTCCCAATTCTGGGGCTTTAGACAAACCCTTCAGACGGGGCTTTTCTTTAGGTTTCAGTATGGCCTCAGACCTACGGACGTGATCCATCAGTCAAGTGGGCATACAGCAACCATTCATTCATTGCGTTTATACATATGGATGTATGTAGGCGTGTGGATGTGCACACACATAAGCACATACACACAGAGTACATGGTACAAGTCATAGTTGTAGGATGTTAAAACCACTCACACCTGCCTCTTACCTTCATGAAATTTACCATCTCATACTATAATTCACCACAGTTAGCTAAAAGAAAACGGGAAACAGATTTAGCACTTCTAAACATTGTCCTTTTTGAGTCAAATAAACCACCTTCAACAAATTGAAACGACAAAAAATTCACATCCAACTTTCTTGCCTTGATGTAAGCAGCGCTATTCACTGCATGTTCCCCCTGTCATTGCTACCAAGTCTCATCTGAAAAGCTCCCCAGGTAAGCACCGCTCAAGGGCAGGAGCCTGGATAGAGAAGTCACCAAAAGTGTGAAAGTCTGCTGCAGCATCTTACAGAGGCAGTGTAGGACATATTGCACAAACATTGTAGGTGTTGGTCAGAAGAATGACAATGACTGGGTCTCATCATGGTTCTTGATGTCGTAATCATAGTGTGGGATCTGCTCCCACTCTTGGGAGCTGTCAGGGGCTCCGGTTTCCCCTGCACGAGAATCACCAAGAAAGAGAGCACCAAGGGCTTTCTAGCCTGTGCACTTCTCACTACAGTTTATAGCTCAGTGTTCTTGCTTTATCTGAAATATGGTGTAAAAATTCCACTTGTAGAGGAACTGCTCCTTGCTTTCAGTGTCCTAACTAACACAGGCTTTTAGAAGAACATCCGTTGGACTCTACATGATATCATAAAAAATGCTGTGCTCATACTTGCTTCCCATTGTAGGCAAGAAAAATCTGAAGTTAATATAGAGAAAGACGGTATTGTGAAAAATTACTAGATTTCCTGTTCCATTATTTTGTCATGATAGAATAGAAATGCCTCCGCCAAGGCTCTAAACATTAGCTGGGCAATGAAGATCAACACAAAATGTTAATGTTCACTACAGCACACTTATACACACAAGCACACAGAGATGGTGTATCCAATTCTATATCTTGAGCTCTCATAAAATATGATTTTCCTACGTGTTTGTTCCAGATGCCATCTTCACTCAATAAAAAGCACATTTCTAAAGTATTTAGTGTGAGTTGCTATTTATGCCAGTCAATAATTCACATCATCTGCAAAAAACATGTTTATATCCTTTCTGCACCCTTGAGAGATGAAAGGAAAGAATTTGTGTGCTAAAATGGCTTCATGTGCCCAAATCATGCAAATTTCCTAAGCCATTTCCTAAGATTTGCAGATGTGTAAATTGTTTCTGTTTTTTTTTCTTCTTCTTCTGAGAGTAGGTATATGACGGTATGAATCTCAAATCAGCTTTTGTCTCACCTCGCAGTTCTGAAATGTCGTTCTTCAAATGATGAAAACTGATTTATTACTGTGGTATTGTGAAATCTTGAATGGACTCTAATCTTCTATTTTAATCTTTTATGAGGCAACTGTGTAAAAAAATTACAAATGCAAAAGATGTGTGTCAGTTTATGTATGCACACACTTACATAATATATGCATGTATGACCCAGAAATGAGAATCAGACCACGTGGAGCACTAGAGGGACTTGAAAAAACCTAAGGGTTTTAGCAATACTGCCAAAATAGAGTCTGTCTAATAAAAGCTGGACGGTACAGTGAGGTTACACACAATTTCTGGAATACGGAAGACTTGATAAAGTCCTTTCTTACTCTCACGAAATCCTGAAATCATTGCCTTTCTGATGTTACCATTATGCAATAAAGAACGGATGTTATAAATTGTTACAGTTCTTATCCCTATTTTATCATATTTATTTTTATAGAATATAAATATAACCACTTCCTTTATTTGAGAAGAAATAGTCTTTCTAAGACTCCAAAGAAACATACTACAAATGATATGTAAGTGTCTTTCAACAAATTTTTTTAGTGAAGTTCTGGTGGTCCTTTACAATTACAGTAGAGTTGCCTTAAAATATATAGAGAGATGATGGATTGGTGGAAGGATGATAGGTGAATAAAAGACAAAAAAGAAACAAGAAAGAAAGAAAGAAAGAAAGAAACATGTAAGACAGGAAGAGAGAGAGCTTTGTGGCTTGGAAATTTAAAATCCACCTCAATAGCAAATAATTATAGCATCATGTTTGATAAGCATAAGCAAGACTAAAACATACAGTCTGTTGAACCTGGGACAAGCAGGCTTTCTGAGCAGCTGGTCTTTGGTGTGTTTCCTCTGCATGAAGCCTAAGTGTGCTCCTGCTGCCTGAAGGACTCCCAAAGTGTCCCTGTGTGTCCCCCTTGCATGGTACCCAGGAAGCAAGAGCAATGAGGAAGCTAGAAGCAGGGTCAAGGGCCCCATTTTTGCCCACACATGTCCCCTCTTTTGTGAGAAACAATATGAAGTCTTCTGGGTAGGAAACCTCACCAAATCCACCGAACTGGGGGAGAGGGGGAGGATGACATGCAGAGGAAAGCAAGGGGAGGGACAGAGGAAATGGGAAGCTGGCAGTCTAAAGCAACCCTGAAAACTCTCCCTGAGACTTTCTGTAGAGGGTTCTGGAGCAGCTCTCTGCTAATCTACAGAATTGAGCTGAATTAACTTTGGTATGAGGGACAGAATGTAACTTTCTTATCTTACTCTGAACATATATAACAACATCAATAATGAACTGAATAATATTAAAACCAGTCATTTGTTTGCTTGTGTTGATATCTACCCCTCTATCTATACCTATCTCATATCAGAGATTCAATCTGACTTGGAAAGGCTTACACTGGAATTGGAAAAATGCAGCATTTTTACTGACGGTACCACCCAGAGTGTTGTAATGGATTCTTTGATAAAACTATGGATATTACTTTTATGACTTGATTCTTAGCTCTAAGAATATTGGAAACAGCAGCTACTACAAAAAGAAAAAGGAAAAAAAAAAAAGCTTCAATATAAAGTGGCCCTTCAGATGCCACAGGAATTTAACAAACATTCCACAGCACACTATTTTTGTGCTAAACATTGCTGTTGAATTTTTGGTCTTCTAAAACTAAATCTTCTTTGCCAAAAATGCCAATTACATGTTTAAGAAAAATTTATCTTTCCCTCAGCATGTTCACAAAGTCTTCTGACCTAAAATGGAAATGTAGAGAAATCTCCACCAAGAATTATTCTGCAAAATCAACCTGAAGCTCTGGGCTCTGGGGCTCAATGTATTTCCCTTTTCATTACCCAGAGAGCTAATGGTCACCTGAGCCCCCAGCTTTGCTTGGTCACCCTCTCTCCATCTCACTGTCATCGCCCTTCACCTCCACAGGCCCTCATGGCAGACCCAGGATGACTTTGGACAGTTCTCACCTTCTTCAATTTCTGTGAATCTTGAGTTCTCCAGTTCATCATACTCTGCATAACCTTCCCTTCCCACTGTCAGAGAGTCTTTCCATTTATTTTTGTCTTGTTTCGTTTTTTGAAACGGAGTCTTGCTATGTAGTTTAGGCTGGTCTTGAACTCACTATGCAGCTCAGGCTGGCCTTGAACTTGCAGCAATCCTCCTGCCTCAGCCTCCCAAGTGCTGGGATTGCAGGCATGTGCCACTGTGCCCAGCTTCTATTTATTTTCATATTTTTGGTAGCATACTTTTAGATGTCTCTTTGCTGTCCCTTCTCCCTCTATTTCTTGGTTCCCTTTCCATGTGCAAAAGATCTCTCCATTTCCTGTTTATGATCTTTCATTGTACTCTTTAATTATTTACACTTTGGGTTTCTCACAGGAGAGAAACCATGTGAGGTTTAAGCTTGTGTGTCTGATTTATTTCACTTTATGTTGTGGTCACAAGGTCCATCCTTTTTCTTACAAGTGACTAAAATTTCTCTTTATTTAGTAGTGCCCCATTTTGTATAAACACCATCCTTTATCCATTCATCTGTTGATGGAAACACAGCCTCCTTCCAAGATTTAGCATCTATGAGCTGCACTGCTATAAACAGGCGTAGGCATGGATCACTGTAATATGCCTTTCTGTTGCCCTAAATGAGAGTGCCCAGATTTCTCTTTCTGGTGGATTCACCAGAGACTTTATGTTATGTGCCTGGTGTCCCTGTCCTATTTGGCTGTGTAGCCAAGGTCATCCCTCGGGAGGACCAATTGCTGTTGTGAGTTCAGTGTGCTCAGAATGGAGATCATCTTTCTACAGCAACTGGTTTCCCTCTGAAATCATCCTTTTCTATGTGTGATACGTGTCACTGCTTCTTCCAGAAACTCACACCTCATCGCTCTTTGTCTTCTGACTTTTATAATCCTAGCTGAAACTCGTCATGCTTTTTCTTCCCAAAGTGACCTGAGGGGAACCATTTCTTTCCCTTCCTATTCGGCTGGCCTCATGATCAGTTCCCGTCACTGTGGGAATTCATTCCCACCTGGTTCCCAGAACTCTCATGGCAAAGCCCAGGGGTCGTCAGTCCCACAGGGCTCCCACTGCTCCCCCTGCTCCATCCCCACGTTTGCTCACCTGAGCCGAGACTGCCTGACTAAGGTGTTGAGGAGGCTTTGATGGTGCGGGTTTAACACAGTCCCCTTTGGGGTGGTGCAACTGTCTAACGTGCATGAGACCCTGGGCTAGATCCCCAGCTTTCCAAACAAACCCAAAATAAACAACATGTCACATCTAAAATAAGCAGTGTCTTTATTATGTGGTATGTCTTTGTGTGTGTGCCGCCTAAGGAAACAAGCTTTTTGTCCAGGGATCAATTTTATGTTTTCTTATCTATTTTGCTTCATTACCATAGTCTTAACGTAGGTTCCACCAACTCCAGTCTTGTCTCCTTGAGCAGCTCTGTAGGGGCTTCCTGTGAAGAAAGTCAGCCCTTTCATCTATATTTACTTATTTGTAAGTTCATTATTTTCATTGTCCTTTCTGTGAAACAGACAGAAAACCTGCAGCTTCTCCCATTCTCTCTCTCGTCAGATCACTGGGTCTGCGTGCAGTGCAGCTCAGACACTACCAACGTGCGTGAAGCTTTTAACACACAATGCTTTGTGCCTCACTGGTTCACAATCCAGTCCCTCTCCAGCCTCCTCCTCCCACCCCACCCCGCAGCCTTCCTGTGTCCTCACCGCCCCCGCTGCTCCCCTGCACTGGTCACAGCTCCTCAGGCACTTGGCCCTCATCCCCCAGGTTCACCTAATGCTCAGATGCAGTGGGACTTGGAGGCTCCCACATTTCTGGCGCTTTTCTATCATGGGCCTTGTTCAGGTCTAAAACTTCTCGGTGAAGTCTTCCCTTATAATTGCTAGTAAAAGTGAGTCTCCCTTAGGCTCACTAGTGATTTCGTTGAGTAGACAACATCAAAGCATACTTCTCGTCAATAAATGCCATAGGATACAATCAGGGACCTCAGGTTGATCCGGTTCTAGAAGATTAGGCATGACCCAGTCAAGTAAACATACCCTTGGGTCCAGAAAATATGTAAGATATTTAAATGTAAGAAACTTTTCAAAGCTGTGTCACCGAAAGACAGATAAGCAGATGTGTTATCCAGGAGATGCCCCCACCCAAACATCTGGCCCCTCTCTCCAAGTCAGACCTCTGAAGCTGCTGTACAGACGATCATCAGGCAGTGCACCAGTGAATGCATCAGTTCTCCCAGGGCATTTGGTATTTCTTCCTGGTTGTCTGACTGCTGATAGGAATCAAAGGCTGTAGAACAGTCCCTTAAACACACCTGAGTAGGGACGTGGTTATACAGATGATTTATGGTTCAATACATCTAAGTTGGTAACAGGGCATAGCTTATACTTAACAAATCTGGAGCCATGACAACTATGAAATGACAATGAATCGGAGTATTTCTCCCTCATTTTGCTTTATCTTTGTTTTTCCATGTGCCCAAAGAGAATAATGAAATTCTATGCAGGAGAATTAAACTCCTTGTGCTATAATGAGATGTATTTTTAGGGGTCTTCTGTACTAGGTGAAATCTTGAGTTATTATTCTAAATTTTCAAAGCACCCTAGTAGATGCCTCATGCATGATCTGTAAATGAAGAAGAAAGTACAAATACGTGTTTGTAGGTGAAGTTTCTCTGTAGGAACTTCGGAACTCTTTGTTCTCTTATTCCCTTAAAAGAAGAAGATATCAGATAGTCATCTAAAGCTGTAATTCTCAAGAGAACATTGACGTAATATTCTATGCCACAACTTTAGTTGTTAATCATTACTGAAAGCTATCCAAAAATGTCTGCAGCCCATGTGTCTGATTTAATCTCCAAGGGCCTGACCCATCCCCACCGTGGGTACCCCACACACCTGTGGTGGAGCAGTCAGCATTTGCTCAGACTCCACACCCCATATGCAATCTTGCTGTGGGGCTGAGTTGAGTGATGAACACCTCTGTCCATCAAGTGACACAAGTCAGAAGTTCACTCCACCTTACTCCTAAAGTTCACTATTCAGGAATAGTCCTACCTGTACTCCAGGTGAAGTCCTACCTGCACTTCACCCCAAAAACTCTTGCTAACTCACTTCCAGCACTCTGACTGGGCCAGTTCTAAGCTGGACCAACCCCTTCTGTACACACTGACTACTCTCCTCTCTCCTTCGTGCTTGATTCTCCTCATTCCTCATGTTGTATGCAGTCGTCTTTCTAGCTGTTGCGTAATAACTGCTTTTCTCTTTAAACCACTTGGTCTTAGAATGAGGTTCAACATTGTAAAATACATGTGACTCTATAAAAACTCCTTTACCTCTAAAACCGTTTCTTGTCTACTTGTTGTTTCCCTACCCCTGGACTTTTCACTCCCATTTATCTTAATTTATTTTGGTACCAGGAACATAAGCAGGCTTTCACTTTTGGACCCTCTCAAATGTTGGTTCATCCGATAGGAATCCTCTCCATGGATGCATCCTTTTTCCAGCCCAGTTAGTTATCAGGTTACAGTGTAGAAAGCACCTCCAGGGGAAAGTGGTTCTGGGGCCCCAAGCCCGTCAGGTTCAGAACCCATCCTGCGTGCTGTCCAGGGCCTAAGCTGTGCCCCTCGGAATGCTCACCGCAGGTCAGTGCTGGGCTATTTCACAGGGGGAAGGAGTGACTTCAGTGTATTCAAGCCTTCAGTAAATAAAACTCTTAAGAGCCAAGAAGGCAATAACGTTCATACAGTATCTATTTTTATACATGTAAACTTTTTATTTTCATGTAATTTGTCATTGGCCTGGTCACCCTTCCTCCTGCCCTCCGTCCCTCCCTTCCTCCCTTCCTGCCTCCCACCCTCCCTATCTTCCTGCCTCCTACCCTCCCTCCCTCCCTATCTTCCTGCATCCCTCCCTCCCTTCCTCCCTGCCTGCCTCCCTCCTTCCCTCCCTCCCTTTCCTTCTGTCCTATCTTAATTTTCTTCATTGCTTAGACACAACATCTGACACCCACATCTCGAAGGAAGAGAGGTTTACTTGCCCTCCTAGTTCGTAGAGGTTTCACACCACAGTCCGGTGGCTCTAAGAGGAAGCAGCATGCCGCAGGGGCACGAGGGATAGCTGCGCACCACAGGGCAGCCAGGAAACAGAGAGCGAGAGAGGAGTGCTGGGAGGGAGGCGCTGGGAGGGGACCAGACCCTTCCAGGCCACGCCCCCAGTGACCACGCCTCCATCCCCTGCACCTCCCAACATCACACAGATCTGGGAGCTCCTGGGTGGACTCCTTCACTACTGAGCATCACGCGCCCACGATCCAACAACCACTTCTCACAGTGCAGCCCAGGAGAGCACGAGGTTTTGGAGGACATCTGGGTAACACTCATAACTCTGCCTCTTTCCTTCTTCTTTCTTTCTTTTCTAGTGCCTTTTGCTCCATGAATCTGTTCCAACCCTATCAGAACATTTTTCTTTCCTTAATTTATTTCATATACTGAAGCCCTTCATCTTCTGCTCCAATCAAAGCTGATTTCTAAAACGGCTGTTTTCGTGGAACTTTATTATTTTTCCTGACTGAGTTCCATTTTTTTCCATCGCCCATTGCAAACTTTGTCTCAGTTTGTACTTCACGTAAGCGACAGCGCATCCTGAAGCAATTATCAAAGAAAATGTTAGGGGAAGGTAAATTTTCAGGATTCTTCTGCATTATGAAATTGTAAGAGTGTTACCTTCACTTTTGGTTGGTGCTATGAGGACAGCTTGAAGATTAGTTTCCCTCTATAATTTTGGAAGCATTCCTCCACTATCTTTTAGAATATGATATTTTTCATTAGAATTTTATGTGTTTTATACTGAAATCATATTGGAGTCACAGAATTGTTTCTAAGATAGGGGAATGTATTCCTTCCCCCTTTTCTAACGCTGTCATCCTTCCTAATGATATTTTATTTGTCACAACTAGGAGGTTGCCATCCACATACCACTATTAACTGAAGCATGGTCTTTACTGGGATTCCCTCCACCGTTCCACAGATGCCTGTTTTTCTACTGTAGGGTCCTTTTCCATGCACCCTAGGACATCTACACTTCATGTTTCCTTCAGCCCCTCCAATCCAATGCTGTTCCTCAATCTAACCTTACTTTCATGCCTTGGGCATTTTTGAAGAGGATTTGTCAGAGTCAGGTGTTTTGTAAGTTATATTTCAATTTTTCTTTGGTTGATGTTCTCTCAAGATTGGACTTGGGTCCTAAAGATGAGAGAAGAAGGACACAGAAGTGAAGTTCCTTTGCTTTCTGTAAGAAGAGTTTTGATGGAGCTCTGACTGCAGTTTTTTGTGAGGGACCAGAGTTTTTATTGTGTGTGCTTTCTGGGATTCCCAGAGATGTTTTCAAGTATGAGTCCATCTGCTCACTCACCATGCCAGGTCAGCACTGAAGCCTTTTGATGTGTTCTTTGCACAACGAAGCTCTGCAGACTTCTCATTTATTTCCTCTTTGATATATCCTCCTTGCCTTTATCTTTGTCCTCATTTCATATGACTTATAACAACATTTATTAGCTGCTTGTTTATATGGTATCTTGAGTTGCTTACATTTTGAATAAATTAGCCTGAAAGATAACTAGGAAGAGACTGGGTCTTATTGGTCTTTTCACAAAGTTTAAAAGGTAAAATGAAAAGTTTGTTTTGCTTCTGATCTTTCCATGATTTGAAACTAGAATACATACAAGGAGGCATAATTTCAGCTTTGTCTTTTCCTACTTTAAAAAATTCTTCTATCCTATTTTGGCCCCTGAATACTTAAAGTAACAAGTCATAACTTTCGGCATTCTTGTCTCCTCTGGCCAAGGGCTGACAAGGTGGGCACACTCGTTGTATGCCTTGGCTCTCTCTGGAGTCCTACAGGGATGGAAGCCAACAGTTTGGTCACCCTGACACCGGACACTGTAGGCAAAGTGTGGCTGTGTTTTCTCTGGCAAAGGAGGAAGACAGCCTGCAGCTGACAATGGCAGGATGGGTTTCGGGTACCAGCTGCTCGGCCCCGGCTGGGTCTCTCGCATTCCGGTAAGGCTCTCAGCCTCCCCATGAGGTAATGTTTCCTCTGTCTTCAGCCGCACTTGTCACAGCTGACTCTGAGAGCATTAGATAAAGCTAACTTTATGATTTTCTTTCCAGCTTGAAGTAGGTCATGCATATGCAGAAAACATAAATTGGCACTGTCTTCCTGATTTGCATGTCATAGTTTACTCTGGCTTCCCAATTTACTATTGAGTTACTTCAAAAAACAGTTTCAGCTGAAATTCTAGAGTCCTTCTTAAAAATCAGTCTGTCAAATCCATACAATGAGCTAAGCAAATCAGGGATTTTTATCCCCTACCAAGAATCTTAGTTCTTATTACTAGAGCCAATAGCAGACTTGGACAGCCAATTCCAGATGACAGAGTGTGAGTATCCAGGTCACACACCATGTGTGTCCCCGAAGTCTCCTCCTCCTGCAGGCCATACCGTCTGCTTTTAGTTCTGGTGCTACTAGTCCCTCCACAATGAGATGGGAAAGGTAGTCAGTTCCCCACTTCTGAAAGACCTACTTAAACTAAATCACAAATGAGAGAAAAGTGAAGTAAATGGTTTAAATGATACTTTAGTTTCTTCATGGATTAGTGTGACTACCCATCAAACATTAATGACTAACATAGAGTTGTTCTACATTGAATTTGTATAATAAATTCCCTCATGGATAAATACATGGAAAGAGGATGACCTTGTTAGTTAAAATGATACGTGACATACTTTTAGAAACTGGCGATCTCCTGATGCAAGAAACACTAGCTGCTGGTACAGCATTGAATTGAAGCAGAATTATCTCACGGCATGAAGATGTAAAACTTGAAAATGGGTAGAAGGACCAGTACCTAAATGTCTTGAGGTGTCCTTCCCTCCCCTTTATACTTTAGAAGACGTATGTTATTTTTTCTTAAACTTCCTCTACATCTTCATTCCCTGCTCATTTAATGTGACCACCACTCACTCTATTTCCTTGTGCTACTAACTGGAGAAACACAGCTCCTGCTTGGGCACTCTGAAGATTCCTTTATTGGAATTCTAATTCCTTTCTTGAAGTCTAAAACCAGCATCCATGCACCTGTGGCTATGTGTGGCCATGTAGAACGTTTCTGTGGCTAGACAAAAATCAGTACTCACAATTTAGAGGAGAAATTTACTTCAGCTCATGGCTTCAAAGGATTCAGTCCATGTTCGACTGGCTCCAAGGCAGAAATGCCATAGTGGAAGGGCTTGGTGGAGAAAAGTGCTTGTTCATGGCAGCTGGGGTCCTGAGAAAGGGAACAGTGCCAGAGAGGAAGGGGAGGGGGGCCCGACATAGAACCCCAAGGCCAGGTCTCTATCACCCACCCAGAGACACCCAGAAGTGTGCTCCACCAAGATCCCAAAGCCAAGCAAGGGGACTCTCCACCCACAGTGGATCTGAGGAAGGCCACTTAAGTGCACTCTGGATCATTTGTTGATGTAAGAAATGTAAGGAATTTCCATGTCTAGGAATGTGCAGGCCATGTGGCATGGGTGAACATCATGGGAGGAAAGCAGATCTGCAATCAGCCATGCTTCCTTTACAAAGACATTGAAGGGTCACTGGGAAAGTTGGCACATTTCAAACATCTTTTCTAGTATATAAATGGTAATAGCTATACATATTCAGGTGTCTGTCACAAAGACGTGTATTACTGATATAAAATTGAAAAGCTTTTTGCAGTATCTAGCATCTAGGGATGCTCAATTGTTTATATAAATATATAAATAGAAAAAAATGAAAATGTCCCTTCTTGTTGGCCCCAATGATAACACAGAAAAGTGGTACTATCCCAGATGTTTAAAATTAAGACTATATTTGAAATGAAATTATCCAATTTAGAGATACGAGGGTGAGTAAAGTCATGTAGGTGCTCACCCTGGAGTGAACTACTCCTGAAGTGTGAGAGCAGAACTCTCCTGCCCCTGAAATGATTTGTGCTTTAAAGACATCCCGACTCAGCACTTCCCACCTCTCCCTTTGTCTGGGCAGACACACTTGGTAAACATTCCATTTCTCCTTCCCATCTTCCTTTCTTGCCTTCATTCTAAGAATGACCTGCAAGTGCAAGAAAAATTACTGTCAGGTAAAAGCCTTTTTAATAGATACTGCAATGAAAATTATAATTACTTTAAAGCAGAGAAATTGTAACCCTAAGAGGTAATACTCAGAGACATTCTTCCTAAACACTCTCTAACTCTTCAGTGATGTTTTCTGAAGCTCTAAAAGAGCTTCTCTTCCTCAAAAAGTGACACATAAAATATATGCACTCTCTCTCCCTGGAAAAGAGAGCCTCTTTAATCCCATATTTTATTATTGTAGGGGTAGTGAAGGAGAAAATTATTGTAGGGGTAGTGAAGGTGATGTCAGTCTCTCCAATGATCAGACCTGTGAAGGGCTAGCTAGAGGAAAGCATGATCTTCTAGGTCTCTCCAACATGCAACCTCTTACCACTCCATAGCAGGAAATGCAAAGACTCAACCTTAAAAACTGAGATAGAAAACAGAGAATGTATATGGAGCTCCGGACTCATAGCTGGCTCCCGCTCTTTACGCTGTTTGTGCTGGAGTTGTCTCAACTTTATGGGATGGACTAGGAAAGGCATATTGATAAACTGAGTGGAGCCAAGACTTCTTATAAAAGTTAGCATTTGAATTTAGCTTTTTAAAGTATAAAACATACAAATATTCATTGATGCTGAACATAATGAATTATTAAATTAAATCTCTTGTGAAGGATTAAATTAAATTGTATTGTAGTAAAAGACATATTGCTCTGAATCCCTCTCAGAATAGTCTACCTTGCTTTGAGCACATTTATCCCATCCTTTTTGCCACTTTCTGAAACAATTCTGGAAATCTTCCGTGACAGTCTTTACAAAGTGCTATTAAAAAACAATACAGTGAATTTCAGTGCCCGGTAGCATCCAAAGTGTAGATCTGTAAATGTATTATGGTATCCTGATCCACCTTCTTCATGAGCTCTGACACTGCGTGACCTCTGCCTCTTCTCTAAAGCCAAAATGATCATGAGAAGTAAATGTTTTAAAATGATTCAGGACATCAAGGCAGCCACAGCAGTACAACTAGAGACACACGAAAGAAGACTTCCAGAAATGCTTCAGGAAGTGGTAAGGATGATGGGATAAATTTGTTGAAAGTGAGGGAAATATTTTGAGGGGGACTGATATGGTCATGTATGAAATAATATATATTGCTAAATTTAAATATTCACCATATTTTTCAATCTTAGGACATAATGTGTTAATTGCTTCACATAGACTGAAAGTAAATAAGGCTTGAACACACCAGGATATAAACTTAAATACCCAAATTCTTAAATTGTCTTCCAGGAAAAGCATATGGAGTTGGTCCTAATGAGTTCTTCAGTTTAGAATAAATGCTTAAGAATGGAAGCAAACCGAAGCCACCTTGTCCCCCCAGTTCTTGTAACCTTGAAGCCCTCGGCTGAAGCTACCACACTCACCTTCCAAAAGGAAACAAGTGGTCCACTGACGTGGGCAGAGTCACGCTGTCCAGGCACGTGCAGTCTTCTCCTCTACTTTCCCATTAATGCCTCTGCCAGGGCTGCGCAGGGAGACAGATGTGTGCATACAGATCAGACCTTTCTGCTGACCACCCGCACAGTAAATCCTTTTCCTTTTACAAAACCTTAGTGCCACTGTATTGGGTTCTTCGTGGATCAGGCAGCAAGCCCTTGCAAAGAAGCAGTATCATGCCAGTTAATCCATTCAACAGCTTCTGTCTCGCATATTCTTCTTCTTCTTCCCAGATAGCTGTGGACATGAGGTTTTGAAGTGATGGAGAACTAAGCCAGCAGCACGGGGTTAGACTCAGGCAGCCCCACCCTGGCACCTTTCTGCTCACCAGGCTATTGACTGCTTTTCCAGAGATGGTGCAGGACCAGACTGGAGAGAACATTTCCATACATAGGGAGGTCAGTCCTTTTCCACTTGGGTCTTTGAAGGAAAACTTGTTCTCCTAGTAAGCCTGAAGAAATTTTAGAAAATACTTAGAGTGCTAATTTTTGATATTTTGGGAGCTGCTTGAATGCATATCCCAGGTCATTTGTGAATTATCATCTTTGAGTGGAATTTTTTTTACCACAATCTATGATGCATAAGTAAACATACAGCATTAATTATTTTTGAAAATTCAGCTTCGTATTATTTAAAATAGCACTTAGTCTACTCCAATACTGTTCAGTGCCAGGCACAGGCACTAATATAAGGTACAGCCCTTCTAGGTTGATGGGATAACGCATATCACAACAGACATTCCTTTGAGTCTATGGACACTGCGTCAAGGGGAGACAAAGCAATAATTAGCTCCCCTGAGGAAGAGGAGAAACTTGTCAGATTTTCCACACTGAACTGACACATCCTAAAGAATGAATATGAGTGAATCCATGGGCAAGGGAGAGGAGAGGCTGCTGAACGAGAGGACAACACGAGCAACGGCCCAGGAAAGCCTGGAACATTGGCTAGGAAAGTGGTGGCCCGAGAATATTGGTTGGGAATATGGTGATCCTGGAATATTGTCTGGGAATGCAGTGAGCCTGGAATATTGGTTGGGAATGTGGTGAGCCTGGAATATTTGTTGGGAGCGTGACGACCCTGGAATATTAACTGACAATGTGGTGAGCCTGGAGCACTGGTTGGGAATGTGGTGTGACTGCAGTGCAAGCTGCAGGGAAGGTTGCAGTGAAGAGGACTGGATAAGGCCAGTGACAGGTCAGATATTCACAAGAATGAAAAAAAAAAATGCTTTGCAAAGGAGGTTTTGCAGAAACAAATGAGTAGATGATTTTAAGTAGGGAAGTCAGATGATATTACTAAAATCTGTGAAGTCACCCTGTGGTGAACATGCAGATGAATTTGGAAGGATGCAGCATTGCTCTTCCTGCTTTACTCTCTGGCCAGCTCAAGGAATGAAATGGCTAAAGGTATGTAGGAACATTAGAGAAAATGATGGGAGGAGCCAATGGGAGAAGGGCTGTGGTTAGGAAAGTCTTACTCCAGCTAGGAAAGAGTAAGTAGGAGGTGGAGGAGGGCAGATCAGATGGCCCTTCAATCAGGCTCTTGCTGATCTGCTTGCCCAGCCCCTGCGCCCCTGGGTATGGAAGGATTTTCTATCAACTGGACCACCCAGTCGGCTTAGCCCTGCAACTCACATCTTTGAATTATTCAAAGCAGATTCACTGAACATATGCAGACTTTAATAGTTGCTACGGTCTTCAGACATTCAGTCTTTTCAAAAGGGTTGTAAAAGAGCTGTATGAAGCACCAACCCTCCAGCACCTCATAGTGTGGCAGAACACACATATAGCAAGGAGGAAACCCACCTCGGCGCGTACTGAGAGAATGACAGCAGCCACAAACTGCACAAATGCGAGGTCAGCCTTTGTCCGTGCACACTACCTTTTCTTCTCTACTTGTTGCCTCTGAACACTGTGAACCTCCAGCGTCCATCAATTGTCTCCCATAATGAGGAGACTACAGTGTTTCATCATCTCCCATTCAGATCTGAGACCAAGCTTTGCAAACAGTATCAGATCTATAAATAATTGCTAGTAAAAAAAAAAAAAAAAAAAAAAAAAAAAAAAAAAAAAACCTTAAGCCTGGATGAAAACTCCTGAGCCAAACTCCCAGAGCAGTGTGAATCCCTCCCTGAAAGATACAGTTTATAGCTAGGAACAGAACTGAACCAACCGCCTCATGGAAAGCCAGAGAATGACCATAATAACAGACAGAGGAAAGATGGAGCCTCGAGCAAGCCAGCAATGGGAACTTTCAGGTGATGTCTCTTTCACCTTTTACATTTGTGCTTTAAAAGGCAGGGAGCTATCTTTTCCTATATAATTTACTTTCAGACGTCCATTTTTATTTGTAGTGTACACTGTGAAAATGAAATCTTAATTCCTTATCATTTTCAAATTATTCTCCATTCTATTAAAAAGACATATTGAAGACTGAAAGGAGATCAATATTTGAAGTCACCTTTTCGTTGAGTGGTTTATTGAGAGAAAATTAAAATAAATTTAAGTTGTTTAAAATATGTTTACTCTCTTAAAACTTATCATTCTATGTATGAATTTTTAGGAGATAAGAAAATAGGAGAAAAAAATGAAAACACTAAAGCTGTCATTCTAGGCCTGGTGTATTGGTGCCCACCTATAATCTGAGTACTTTTATAGGCTGAGACAAGACTATTTGGAAGTATAAAGTCAGCCAGGACAATTTAGTGACTAGTGAGACCCTGTCTCAAAACAAAAAATAAAAAAATAGCTCAGGATGTAACTTAGTGCCAAGGCCCTAGGTTCAATTCCCCAGTAGTACCAAAAGAAAAAAGAGAGACAAAGAAATTATTCCAAATGAGACAATGAATAAATACATCAGATTTTCTATTTCTTTTATCAGTTACTGAAAGGGAATATTAAAGCATTAAAACATAGTTTTAGAAATTTCTAGCTCTTTCAGTTCCATTAGCTTTGTGACAAAAAACACACAGCACACAATTTCCTATCTTCACCAAATTTCAAGTGTCTAGCTCAGTAGTGTTAATCATGTTCACACTACTATGAGGAAGATCTTCAGTATTTTTGATCCGGTGAACTTGAAAATCTGTTCATTAACTAACAACTCTTCTAATCCACTCTCATGTCCCATGGTAACCATTTCTTTTCTGTTTCTATGAACTTGACTATTTTAGGTTTCTAAATAATAGGAAAAACAATATCTGTTCTTACAAATCACATAATGTTTGCACTTAGTATAACATTCCCATGGTTCATCCATGTTTTTTTATTTTTTTGGTTTTTCTCCGGTACTGGGTTCATCCATGTTATAGCATAAGAAAGGGTTTCTTTCCTTTTGAAAGCTGAAAGATTACTATATTCTATAATTGCATATAGTATTACTATACATACCATAACATGTCATATATAATATATATATAGTGTCATATGTCATATATAATGTCACATCATATATAGTGTCATATCATATATAGTATATATATATATATAGTGTAGCATGTGTCATATATAGTATACACACATGTATATACCACATTTAATTCATTAATTCATCTTTAGACAATGTATCTGCTCTTGACTAATTTTAATAGTGCTATGAACCTGATTATGAAAATATTTTTTTCATCCCTTCATTGTGGGGTGGCCTACCAGTTCTATTTTTAATTTCTTAAATAATCTCCTCACTTGTTTTTTATAACAGTTTCACCATTTTACAGTCTCACCAAAAGTGCAGACAGTTTTGATTTCTCTGTATCCTTACCAATAACCAAGACTTGCTTTCTGCTGTTCAGGTTTTGTCTGTTGTCTTTGAAAGTAGCCACCCCATGGATGTGTGATGGCGTCTCATGGTGTTTTTAGTTGTTCTCATGTATTAAAAATGTGGAGCATCTTGGCATGTGCTTTTTGGCCATTTTTACTTATTTTTAGAAAAATACATGCTCAAGTACTAGGCTAGCCTCTGAAAGCAGTTTATCTGACAAAACAAGAAGTTGTTATTGAACTGGATATATGAATTGAAATATTTTATCCTATTCCAGTGTTGCTTTAGCACTCTGTAAATTAATTTCTTTAATGCACAAAAGTTTTTAGTTTGATGTGTCCCCATTTGCCTGTTTGATTTTTTATACATGCTTTTAGTGTCACAGTCAATTAATCATTCCCAGATTGAATTTCCTGAATGTTTCCTTATGTTTTAATACAGGAGTTTTATACCTTTAGGTCTTACATTCACCAGGCTAAGTTTATCTTTCTATATAGTTTAGGAAAAGAATTCATTCTCACTCTTTTGCATGTGCATCTTGTTTCCCAGAGCCATTTGTTGATAGCATCTGACACTAAGGCTTATTTCTGTCCTCTTTAGTATAGTCCTTTAGCCTAGTTCTGTGGTTTTTTTGTTAATGCCACACTGTTTTACTTATTGTAGCTTTGAAAAGTATGGTAAAATCAGAAATTTCAACTGTACCTTTTTTTTTTTTCACTTTCAAAATTATTTTGTCTATTGAAAATCCTTCAAATTCCCTATTAATTTTAGGATATTTTTGCTATTTCAGGAAAAACTGCCCATTGGATTTTGACAGGGATTACGCTGATTTGTAAATTTCCTTGGGTAACATGGATATCTTAAGAACGTTGTCTCTCAACTCATGAATAGAAAATGCCCTTTCCTTTATTTTTATCTTCTTTAATTTCTTTCACGTGTTTTTTCGTAGCAGGGGCCCTCAACTACACACCCATCTCCTGTGAGTAACTGAGCTTAGAGTAGCAAGTGAACAGCACTCTAAGGAAGTCTGCTCTGCTTTCACAACCGATGCCCATCCCTTGTGCTACCTTGAGCTTACCTCCCATCAGATCAGCAACAACATAAGATTCTCATAGGAGCACAAACCCTGCTATGAACCACACATGAGAAGGGTGTAGTCCGTGAATTCCTTATGTGAATCTAATGGCTGATGATCTGAGGTTGGATCAGAGGCAGTGAAGCTAGTGTTGAATGTAATTATTTTGCATCACAAACATGTACCACTAATAAAAAACTGAAGAAATTTCCCCTGCTCTCAGCTACATAAAAATTAACTTCCATGGAGCCGATCGCTCCTGCCAGAAAGTCTGAGAACCAGTGCCATTGCTTTATTGTTTCCAGGCTACACATCTTTTGTCCCCATAGTTAGGTTTATTTCTAGGTATTTAATGATTTTTCATGATTTTATAAATAGAATCATTTTCTTAATATTTTTCAGATTGTTCCTTGTGCATGTAAGCCCAGTTGATTTTCTTGTGGTGTGTGTTGATTTTATATCTTGTAGCTATGTAGAATGTGTTCATTGGTTATGAAAGGAATTTTTGTGTACATGTGTGCAAACACTTAAAATTTTCTACATATAAAATCGTGATATCTGTGAACAGAAATAATTGCCTTTTCCTTTCCAATTTGCGTGCCTTTTCTTTTCCTTGACTGTACCTTAGGCCAGTATCTCTAATAGTATTCTCCACGTGGTTAGTGCAATGCCTTTGTTTTGTTCAGAAGAAAATATTTCAGCTTAATTTTAACTGTGGGTTTTTCTTTTCTTTTTTCTTGTCTTTTCTTGCCTTTTGAGACAGGGTTTTGCTATGCAGTTCAGGCTGGCCTTGAGCTTACTTTGTAGCCCAGGCTGCTCTCGAACTTGCAATAATCCTCCTGCCTCAGCCTCCTGTGTACTGGGATTACAGGCATGAGCCACCACTCCCAGTTTGAAACTGTGAGCTTTTGTAAATAATTTCTGAAGTACTTTCAGAAGTACTTTTGTAAATAATTTCTGAAGTACTTTATTGAGCAATGTTTCTCTGTTTCTTTTCATGCCCTCTGAATTTTTTGTGGGAATCAAGCACCTAAAAATCAAGCCTCTTCCTCTAGTCTTTGCATAGTGACTTTGTTCAAGAAAGATTTCCCTAAAGCAACTGGCGGTTCTACCCTTCTCAAACCCTTTCTGATCTCCTCATAGGGCTGCCAGCAAAACTATAGCTCCAATATGCTGCTGGCCTCTTTTCAATGGCTACTAAACTCCAGCACCCTTTGCTCCAAGGCAAACCAGACAGAATCCAGTTCTTTGTGGCATGCCAATCAAGCTAGTGTCAAATGCTTGACCTACTCTTTTATACACACCATAAGGAGGAGTCCCAGAGTGTGGGGATGTTCTCATTCCTCTGGCTTTACCAGGAGTATCACCAATAAAATTTCCAAGCAGCAAAATATTTCCTTCTACTCTTCCTGAGATCTTGTCTGCTTGTCACAGTGGCTCGGATTGTGTATTGGGTCAGCTGGTCACAGGAGTTGTCACACAAGTGTTCTCCTGTATATATTGCTGTACTTAGGTAAAGACTACTGGATAATTTGTATTTTCTCTACATATTTCTCTATTTATACAGTTTTCTACAATAAATATATTTCAATAAAGTTGTAAAAACAAAAAATTTCTTTTCACTTTTAAAAGTTTTCTCTCTTAGTTTTATTTTGGACAATAAATTATTTTATCAACAATGTCAGCCTTCTTTTTCCCACTGGCTAATTTAGTTTTAATCTCATTGAGCAAATTTCTTCTCAGAACCAATTTAGCTTTCATTTCCAGAAGTTTGACTTGGAATATGACTTTATTATTTTCACATCTTCTGTATCTCTATCTAACTTAATAACTCTCAGGATACTGCTAAAAAATTTGTTGTGATTTCCTGGACTCTTAACTCTGCCTCCTCTGTCTTTCTTGGATCAGTTTCAGTTGTCAGATTTTATTATGGGTTCTAGTATTTACCTTCTTTTCTAAATTACTGTTAATTTTCTGTTTTCCTATTTTTAAAAACCATATCTTTGGAAAATACCCTAGAGTGAACATTGCATATTTTGTATTCTCATAAGTGTTCTAGGTCTTTATTCTTGAATTCATTTAAATTCATTGGAGTTGCATTCAGTATTTTGGGTCTTGCCTTTATGATTTGTGAGGTGGACTTGGACCAGTGCTGAATCCAGGATTAATTATTTATCACCAGTGAGGCAAAACAGTTCTAAGTGGTCCCTTCAATATTCAGTGAAATATGAGGTTTCCCAGTCAGGTAGTTGCCAGTAAGCACTATTTCTTTCTCTGTGTGACTTCAGGGGACGTTACCTCTATTTCCTTCAGATAATTTTTTTTCTTGCCTTTGGTATTTTTCTCATGCAAGTCTTGAACAGCACTCTGTTGAATACTAAGAAGGTCTTTGACAAATATCAGTGTTTTCCTCTGTCTCTGTCCCCTCATCTTCAGGTTTGCATTGAATTTTACTGTGTTCTCCCACAGCTTGGTTTGGGGTTTCTTTTGTTTTGTTTTGCTTTGCTTTGCTCTGAGACCAGGTCTCACTATGCAGTTCAGGCTTTGAACCCACTACAGAGCCTGGGCTGGCCTCAGAATCATGGTGATCCTGCTTCCTCAACCTGCCCAGTGCTGGGATTATAAACCTACTCCACCATGTCTGGTGTGTCCACAACTTGGAAACACTTACTAATGTAACCTGGGGACATGGAAGCACTCACATTGTTTATTTATAACCTCCCAGGGGTAAGTGTCCTTCGTTTCCTGATGTAAAATGCTGTACAACACATTGTTTTATGTGTTTAATCTATTTTCATTTTTTTCCCAGTGAGATAGCAAATATGATCCTTGTTCATGCATCTTGTACTAAATCCTCTGAAAAGAATTTTTTTTTTATTTTTTCCTCTATGGTGTTTGCAGTTGTTGCTTCAGTCCTCATTAAATGATCCGGTGCTGGAATGGTTATTCTGCAGCCACAAAGTTTTCTTTTGCAAAAAAAAAAAAGTTTTGCAGTTGTTTCTTTAATATTTCAGCACTATCTCAATTAGATAAAAAGACTGCATCATATTTTATATAAAAAAGATTTACAACTTTCAAGGTTACTTCATTTGAAGAATAGTAGTCAAAGAATAACAAGTGACAGAAACTCACAAGGGATGCCACTTTCAAGTGAAAAAACTGCAGGTCTTCAGGGAAAATGAATTGCCAAGAGTGAAACCAGGATCTTTTGCCAAACAGATGGACATTAAAAGGAATTACCAATTTTTGGCACTGGTAGGACTAAATTAACAAAAGACTTGTCTTGACAAAATCTTTGTCCACCAAAATATTCACAGCAGAAAAACTGTATAAGGAGCTGATGTAATGTGGCAATTTGTCTTCCTTTTAAACATATTGAAAACATTTCATGATCTAAGAACTTGAAATCATTGACAAATATGCATCTATTTATTAGCAGATCTGGATTCAACTTTAGGAATGCTCATCCTCATTAAGACCTAGGCATAGATTTTGAGAACCACATATTCTCAGAGATTCTTAGACAAATAATTGTATTAGTTTCCCCAACACAGACACACAGGACGGGACATTCACAGCTTAAAGGAACTGAGGTTCAACTTGCTCAAATTTTCATTCAAAGATAAGGAGACTCCAAAGCAGGGACAGGATGGTGGAAAGACACTGCAAAGCTGCTTATGCTGGCCAGGAAGTGGGGAACAGAGAGATTTGGGAGAGGAACCATGTATGACACCCAAGGCCACTACTCCATGACCCATGCAGATACACAGCAGAGTGCTGGACTATTTTGTCAGGTGTTCCCTAATTCAGTGATGTCCACATGTTAGGATTAAGGCTCACACTCACCAAGTAAAATAATGAATTCTGCTTGGAAGTTAGTTCCAGTTTTCTGGCTATATTTTGTGCTTTTTTTATGAAGTGGAAGACAAAGATGGGTAATGGGATTTATTCTGTTGACACATTATTTAAACAGTGGATAATATAACATCAATTTTTTTCCCTATATTAGAATTAAGCACTGGGATAGTCTTTCTGACAACTTGCATATTTTTTCTTACAAAAAAATTTACTACATATAATTTTTCTGAGTAAGATTTTCCATGCCTTCTGAAAGTTCCTTCATGTCTGGATCTTGGCTTGTTTGGATTAACAATGAAAGGAAGAACAGTAGTTATAAAATAAAACAGTTATTACTAATATTTCAGTGAAACAAAGTAAATGATAAGTGTCCCATAATTTGGAACAATTTGTGGGATAACCCTGCTATTTTACAATCCAAAATATCTGTGTTTTCTAATGTTTCAGATACAATAACCATTGCTGTGGTTTTGATGAATAATTTTAAGAGTTAATTAGAAAGAAGCAGTTCTTTTTGTTGTTCATGATTGAACACAGAAGTCAACACATAGACACAAGGCAACACGTCCACACACACACACTTCCCACACGAATATGCTGTTGCTAGGTATTAGCAGAGAAAGGATGGCCAACAGCCAGGGAGTGGGAATACGAGAGAGATTCTGTGAACCAAAACCACAATGAAAAGTGGGAATTAACAGTACTAATGACCACGTATAGATTTCAGGAATTTTATCACAGAGAGAATAAGTAGAAAGCTAGGATCCAATTGTCCATTGTAGACGTGGAAGAGCCTTGACACTTATCTTCCAACCTTACTCAACAGAGAAGATGTCGTGGTTCAAGGCCCCCAGGGGCCCTGCTGTCTTTCAAGGTCACCTGCCACCTTCACTCTTTTCATCAACACCTGAAGCAGTCATCAGGTAATTGCCTGCAAAATGCCCTGAGCCTACGAGTCTAAGCAGCAGGTCTGTGTGCCGTGTGCATTTCATTTGCTGTACAGGTGAGATCCAGAAAACGGCACAAGGCAGTTGGCAAGCTCAACAATTTGGTCTTGATTCAAGGTTGCATTCACTTCGGTTTACTGCTAAACCACAATTAAGGGGAGCACAGGATATGTGCTAGTAGAGCATAAAAGTGAACAGATGCAGCTTCCTAATCCACGCTTGCTGGAAGAGTGCCCGGAGTCCCTGGTCAATGCAGCTGTGCAGAGGCAAGAACACATCAGTTCAGGGTTCATGCTGCAGCCTCACTGCCTACTCTAAGTCCCCATAGTCACCCACTACTCAGACTCTTGACTTTCAGCTACACACTTCCTTCATCAATCGAGCAATACTGAATAAATAATTACTTTTTTTACAAGTCTAGACCAGGGGCGTATTCTGTTTTCTGGTATAATTGTTCTTCTGCAAAGTATTAGAAAGAGATGATGAAAAAAGGAGCTAGAATTCCATGAAATATTCTTTAGTTCAATGTAGCAAATTGACTCTGTGTGTGTGTGTGTTTAATACTTGGCATTGGAGGAACACAGTAAAAAATGTGTTGTGGACTTTCCTATGAAACCACTGAACATTCTGACTTTAATGATTTAACTCAATTGCTGACAAGTCTGCTTAAATAGTTAAAAATTTGTGGTCGCAGTTTATTTTTTTCTTTGAGGATTAAGTATCTGAGCCCCCACTCTGGGTTTTAAGATTCATTGTATCACATAGTAGGCTTTATTAAAGCTATAACATTAAGTGAGCCTCTTTTAAATTGCTTGGTTTCAATACTTAGATATTGTGTGGACGTGTGTACATGCACACATGTGTTGGCTGAAGAAGAAGAGTTATCTCGAAATACTAACGGTATGTTCTAAAAACATTATTGACTTTACTCTTGATATTTGGGTTTGTCTAAGTAGTAAAAGTCTTCAGAAAACATAGCAATAAAACTAAATGTGCTAGTTACTATACTCCACAGCAATTTTAACAGACCATCAGTATCTGGGGATGCTGGGGCCACTACTTCTCCTGGGTTGGCCAAGGTAAACACTGCACCTGAAAATCCCACCAGGAGGACAAAGGGAGGGGGAAAAGGTGGAACTGTGGCTTTATATACCGCCCTTCACAGAAGTGTTTTAGAGTCAGGTAACTTCATATCTGCCAGGTAGTAATTGGGCAGAACAGCAGAATGGTAATAGGATACATTTCATCCTAAACACACACAAAGTGCTTTGCATAGGGTGGTTGCATGCAACATAACTTCCTGACTACAATCTTTTTCTCCATTAATTAATGAGGCCACAATGTCCAGTAAAACAAAATTCCATGTACCATCATCCCCAGCCACACCCAGCTCTTAGCCCCGTGTCCTGATGACTGAATCACAGGTGGACAAACACAGGGCAAGGAGTAGCTGATGACAAGCTCCCATCTCGAGATGCAAAATGCACGCATGTTTAGACAATCATATTTCATTCTGCAGGACTGTGAACTGGGGATTGCACAGGACACGGAGCATTTAGCAGTGAGAACTGAAGCTCCTGTGGGCACTTTCCCCACAGGGGCTGCCGAGCCTGGAGATGGCCGTGGGTTTCCTTGCTCTCCTTTTATTGGACAGTGCTTCCCCTTCCTGAAAACCCACCTTTGACCCCAACCCGACCGCGCCTCCTCCTCCTTCTTGCTCTCATCTACCACGTCTGGCTGCCTCTTCCTCTTGTCACTTCTAGCAATTTTACTTGCGCTGCCATGAGCCTGTGTGCTCCAGGCGAACTTTCACTGTAGTAAACTGCCCTTGTTTCTTTGCGGTCCTGTGCCCGGTTCAGCCGGAATCCCACCCCTGGACCCCGTAACCCGCTGTTACACCAGCACCCAGGCCTCCACAGTGCTTTGACCTCACAGGAACAAACAGCCCGTTATTTCCCCTGTGTCTGCCACGTCCCTTTGCCACTGTACTCTTTTCACAAAATCGTCTTGAGGGCAATAGGCCTAGTACCCCCTGAACATACTTTGTGTCTAACTTCTCCCTCCACCAAAGCTTCACAGAAAAACCACAGGCTCGCGCTCAGCAGTCTCCTCTTTCTATCCACTCTGAGCTTGCACTTGACAAAATCACATTCCGAGCTATCGATGACGGAGGAAGAGCCGCATCCGCGGGACAGGTCCACTTCGAGCGCCTGATCGCCGCTGCCCTGAGTACTGCTCTGACACTGTCCCTCGACCATCCCTCTCCATTCCTCCTGCTCTCCTTTTCCTCTGCTCAAGCTTCCAACACCTCCTTCATTCTCACTCTGCACTGGTTTCTTGATTTTGGTTTCAGCTAAAAGAAGAGCAGCAGTCAGGAAGTACCCCCACGGGCTGCAGAGCTGACAGCATCTGCGCGTTTCACCCCTGTCCTTCTACCGAGGGTGGCCTCCCCTGCGTCTTGAAGCCCCCAAAGTGCCGGGGCTCAGGCTTGTTTGGCCACTCACAGACCTTCCTGAAGTGATTCTCCTCTCTCCCCCTGCATAAACACATTTCTCTTCACTGATAAACCATGACCATCACAACATAAACATGCTATTGCTTCTTTCATCATCCTAAACAGTTAAATCTTTCCCCATTTCTCTCTCCTGCTTGCCCCTCCAAACAGCAGAATGCTTCCAAATGAGTTGCTTGTCCATTTTCCTTCCTGGTTTTTTTTCTTAGATTTATCCTAAACAAATGTACCTCCACTCTGTGACTGAATCAATTACTATAAATGCACTCAAAACCCTTTATGTTTCCGAAGCCCGGCATAAGTATTCATGGCTCACTACTCTATGCGGTCAGAGGAAGGGGACAGCAGGTGTACTTTTCAGGACAGGGAGCAGCTTTGGAGTAGCAGTGAAGATAAACACTTCCTCTTTGCTCTCCTTCAAACTGCCACACCATGGAGCTCCTTTCCCCTTGCAGGTGCCTGGCTGGTCCTTCTTGGTTTGCTCCCCTCATGCCTGGATCCTTATAACATAGCACCACCAAAGCTCAGTCCTTGGGCCTCCTCTACTTTCTACCTGCATTTTCTGTCCTGCTAATTCCACTCAATGTACTACTGGCTTTCACGTTGGTGCTCTGGAATCTATCCCTCCAGCCCCAAGCGTCTCCTGGGATCTCCGCATTATCATCATTCCATGTACTCAGTGATTTATTTGCAAGACTCTGTAGTCTGTCTGTGCAGGTTTTGAGATTTCACCTGTCCTTTTACCCCTTCAGCTTGCCCTTTTGCTTGTGTCTGTCCTGTGCTTCACAGCAGAGTGAAGGTGGCACAGATCTGAGCAGGGAGTTCAGGGTGGCCTCCTGTTTCTGCTGAAGAGCCACTGGCTTAGTCTGTCCTGGGCAGATAGCCTCGCGCATGGGCGTGGGATGGTGGGATGAGGACAGGGTGATATCATCACAGCTGAAATCTAAAATATCTTTCCAGAAATCTCCAGTGTTCAGAAGTGAGGGCCTTGAAAGTTGACCGGAACACAGGGGCGCGGCACGCACGAATGGGCTCATCCACCCATGAGTTCAGAGCGGAAAGTGCTGTGAGGAGACGGGGTCTTAGCGGGAGCTGTTTCCCTGGGGCATGACGGGATGGGTGTGTTCTCCTCCGCAGCCTCTCCCTTCACTCCGGCAGTGAGGGGTCAGCTTTGCTCCACTATGTCCTTCCGCCGTGCTGTTTTGCTGTGGCGTCAGTGCACTAAGGACTGAAGCCTTGGAGACCACGAGCCGAAGTAAATCTTTTCTTTTTCCAGCTGTAAGTGTCAGGTATTTTGTCCCAGCGATGGAAAAGTGAGTAACACACATATTCTTTTCATACAAGCAATTTGTTTTCTCTTTTCACTTGTGGTATTTTTAAGGCAGATGAGTGATGGTTCTACTGTTGTCCTAAAATTCACTAGAAGCAATGATCTCACTTGTTCACCACTCTACTATTGTATCACCCAACTCATTCTTTACAAATAGTATTTAAAATAGTATCTACCATAGACATGTTCTAAAAGTTCTGCATAGTTCCTTTCTCAAAGGACGGGGAGGGAAGAGAGATAGGAGAGCACAGAACTGGGAAGGCCCCTGCCTGTCACCTCTGTAGATCTGCAGCCCCATTCTAGAATACCTCTCTCACAATTTTTCAACCTTTCAATGTCTCCAGTTGTTGTGGCTTTGGGTTTTTGCAAGGGGAACAGTATAATACAGGAAACATATTTTATAAGATTATTTATAATAGTAACCCAAAGAATCATATACAAACAGAGGAAATTTTTCCGCACACTAAAGACCAAAGGATCTAGCTGAGGACCTGTATCCCACAATAATGTCCTGCATGAGCCCAGCCGAAGACCTAGAGCCCATAACGATGACTCCCATGAGTTCAACTGGAGGCCTAGAGCCCATGATAATGTCTCATGCAGCCCTGTTCCACAGATCTGCACTGGGAAGTCCCAAAGATCCTTCCAGCTAGAAAGTCTGTGCCAGTGGGATGAAGCATCTGGGCTAGCAGGCTGAGGGATCTACACTGCAGCCAGGAAGCAGTGCTCAAAGTAAGAACCAGAGCTCCCCCGAAAAGTACCACAGCCATCCTCAGCAACAGTGAGGTCCTGAGCTCCTCCGATGATCAGGAAAGCTGAGTTCCCATCAGGAAAGCCAATGCCACAAGCTTCTCCAGGAGACTGAGCAGTGCACCATCTTCGCCTCTGGAGCCAGGAAGCGATGCTCAAAGTGAGGACCAGAGCTCCCCAAAGTGAACCAAAGCCATTCTCAGAGACAATGAGGTCCCGAGCTCTTCCTCCAGTGAGACCAACTGAGTTCATCAGGAAAGCCAGCATGACAAGCTCCTCCAGGCAAACCAGCTGTTCCCTACAGCTTCTCAACAGCTTCCAACAGGCTCCCAACAAATTCTACCAGCTCCCAAAAAACCTCTTTTTCTCCAGTTCTGCCTCTTATGCTGCTGGCAACAATCCTCAGGTGGGCCTCCCACACCCAGCACCACGCTTACTCAGTTCAGCTGGGGGTTATTAGTTGACCACCAGTTGTCAATCCACCACACCAGTCCACTGTACTTGTTTTCCGGGCCTGCACCATTAGAAGTGGTCACATCTTACCCTAAGCCCTCTCATGCATATACTTATTATTTTCTTATCTCCTCTCCCTGTGGTGGCTTACTCCAAAGCAGGTAAATATAATTACAGGACAGTACCCGTGGTGATGGACCGTGCTTGAAATTTCAGGTCATAAATGTAAGTGTGTGCCCGTGACCATTTCCAACCATCCCAGCTCTCATTTGGTCTTTCACTCCCTGCAGAGCACTTCTCCAGTCTGTGGCACCTTTCTTCTTTTTCACAGTCAGCCTCTTCCCTCTCTTAGAAAGTGAAAGCCTGCAGCATAGTGTCAGACTCTTTCCCTTCATCAGACCACCGAATCCACCTGTGTCTGACCACACCAGAGCGTTCGCGACCTTTGCTCCTGAAACACGTGAGCAGCCCACTCTCCTGCCCAAGCCTACTGAGCAGTGGCTTTCATCCTCTTGTGGGAATCCACAACCTTTTTCTTTAAAGAGAGAAAAAAATACAGAATTTCAAAACAAGATGATAGGAAATTAACAATGGTTATCATATTGCATGTTGTTATCTTCAAAGTAGTTGCTCAGATTACCAGATAAAAGTGTGTAAACTTGATCAAACAATATAAGCACTAGCTGTTCCTTCAAACGAACTAATAGAAATTAGTAATACAATTATCTTAGCTATCTTGTGTATATATACATATCTTTTTCCCCCTTCCTTCTCTAATTCTTTCCCCCATCCCAGTTGTTCTTTCCTTTTGAGCAGTTTCTTTCTCTTTCACGATATCTTTTGCGCCTTTTGGATGCTATTTACTCTTTCAATTTCTTACACTGTGGAGACAAACCTTTCCATTTGAAGTTTTCACTTGTTTTGTTACTTTAGCAAATATTTCTGCTGCTTGGCATTAGTTTTACATATTCACAAATATATTGCAATAGCTTTTCTCATAACCATGACAACATCCACAAAACCTTCCTTGTTACAAATGCTCTCCTATTTGAAAATTTAATGACACATTTTGAGGAGTTGTGTGTATCTGCTGTTTCCCCTTCTCCCTGCTCCTTCTCGGTAGAGATATCCGCAAATCCTGCACCTGAAATATCTGCCTGGAACAACACCCCACCCATCCTCTTGTGATTTCATTCAGCTCCCTGCTCAACTGTTACTTCTTTACAGGAGCATCCTTAATCATTTTTGTAATTAGACATACCACATGCTCACACAACGAGTTTTTGAGCTATTTATGTTGCTCTTCTAGTGACTGGTGACTGGCTTACCACTTCTTAAAATCTCTTTCTTTCTTGACCCCTCCCCACACAAGCCGTATGTGCATGCACGCGCGCATGAGCAAACACACACGCACTATCACACTACCTGATCTCACTCCCTATTATTTATTGTCTGTATCCCCATTACCACCACTATCAGGATGAAGCAATTAACACACAATCATCTGTGGGACACCCAGTATCCAAACCACAGCCAACCCTTCCGTGCTTGAGAACACAGCCTAGCTGACACCATGACCAACCAGAAGACTCTGCTGAGTGTATCCAGACTCCTGGCTTACGGAAGTGTGGGGGGAATACACATACATGGCTTAAAACACTTGGCTTATTGCAGTTTGTTCCCCAGCAATGGAAAACTAATATAGCATTTAATGAGGTAATTATTGTAAACTTCTCTATTCCTAGGGTTATGACAATTCACAAGATAAGGGAACAAAGACAAACATAGCCCCCTAGACATCTGGGATGTTCTACAGACAGCCACAGAGAGGTCACGTTCCTGTCACTGGGCCACCGAGGAGTTGGGGCTCCTCAGCTGAGAATAGAAACTACTCAGAACTCTTTTTAGATCATGTCCTGGCATTTAACATGAAAGCAGTTAATAGCGAAGCTTTACGATTTTTCTAGCTAGGATCTAGAGAGCTGTGTTTTCCTAGATGAAGGCAAGTTAAAAGAATAACTAACACTTTTCATTCCCTGATTCCCCAAACTACCAGCTTTCTTTGCTCTGATAGAAAATTTCACGTTAGACATCTTGTATGTGTGCTGTAATTCCATGGCTTCCCAGAGATGTCTATGGAATGGAAGAAGACAGGTCTCAAATGCAAAAGGGTCAGCTCCACTTCTGGACTCTGAAAGTGCACTGAGCACATGCATTAGTGCAGGTGGGGGTGGTCCCCGCAGGGGTATTTACAGAAAATGCCACAGGGCAGACACAAGGAGGCCTCCAAGGCACAGTTCTGCCCTTATGCTCTCACCTCTGGGGCTGTGCTTGTTCCTCAGAAGTTTTAAATGAGAAGGACTCATGCTTCTAATATGAGAAGATCTGTTTGAAGTTCTACACAACCGAGTGCAGTCTGACACAGATCCATTGTTCAAAGCTTCTTTCCCTTTCCACCGCCAGCAGGTATCCTTGCTGAGTGACACAGCATTGTAGTTTTTGTAGGAAATTAAGTTTAGTATTAAAAATAGGGGATGATGTTAAGAGTTCACTTTATTCTCCTTAAGCTAAATATTCATGTCATAACTAGTATAGAGATAAGGCACTTTTTGGTGATGGTCATTTAATACAATTCCTGGAAGTTTTGCCAGAATATCATAGTTTTGTTTTATTTTACTCAGTTTTGTTTTTATGTCTTCAGCGTCTTCCTCCAAGGGAGAGATTGAAATATTTGCTCATCTCTTCTTTCCCTCTCTGACTCAGGGACATACAGGATTAATCGATAGTCAAAGTTTTAAATGGAATGATTTGTAAACTTTGATAAAGGAACCTATTAGCATCTTTCACTCACTGGGAGTTCTACAATGTACCATCCCAGAAATGTGCGTGGGAGGTGATTTCCCTACTTTGCTTGTAACAAATTGAGCCACTGATGGTTGACTTGGTGTAGCCAAGCCATTAATGACATCTGCGTTCATGGATGCTGGACCATATCTTCACATCGTATCCAAGTCTTCCCATGTTCCAATCTATTAATAGAATCCATTTAACCTCCTGACAAAAGCGGGACTACATCGTCTATGCTGTACTTGAGAGCACCAATGATTACCTCCAAGTGAAGACTTCTGAGCCCCACGTTACCATGGTAATAGCTGAATCTCAGAATCGGCTCAATTTCCCAAACCATCCCAATGTTCCCGTTTTAAAATGTCATCACCACTAAATCACTTTGGCTTTAAAATACACGTAGCAGTAATTCGGGGAAGTAGCAGCTTTTTATTTGCCTCCAACATAGCAATCCTAGAAGTACGTACATATTTATAGTTCTAATATGTATAGAAGCGATGATTTCAAAACTCATTTACTATGAAGGCAAAATGAGTCAATATACACTTGAAATACAGTGAAGATATATGACACTTTTACATTTATTACTTCCTGTGTGTGCTCTTTTCTGCATTTTATGAGGCCTAATTAAACACACAAAAGAAAATTAAGGAAAATGGTTTTAGCTCCCTCTTTCTCCGGTTGATAAGTCTCAACAATGTAAAACTCCCAGAGGAAAGAGGATCATTTCATCATCCTAAGGATATAATAGCTGTATTCCCCAGAGCTGCTAGGAATAATTTTATAGAATATCATAAAGTAGAATGTATTCTTAATGTATTGAAAATATGGCACAGGGAGAAGTTCCTCCATATGTACAATTTATGCAAATAAATCATATTTTTTCTGCCTGTTAATTAAGTCTGCTTAAAAGCTTTTCTATCTTAATGCATCTTTGAAAATTAAAAAAATAAACTCACTGATCAAAATGTGCTAATATGTAGTTAATTTAAGAGATGAAAATTTTTTGAATCATTATATATCTAAAATAAATTACTGTCAGAGACAGGGTCTTTTTCTCAGTCCAACAGAAATAACCAATTATAATTTTGCCCCTTAAAGTACTACTTTGAGATACAGAGACCCCAAACTTTATCCAGAACCGGCTGATTGTTTCTCAAGAGCAAATGTACTTTAGAATGCATATCTTTCCCTGGTAGAACACTGATGGACTACATCCTCCATGAAGCAGTCTGGGTGGAAGAATGGGGGTAATTAGTTATTGCATTGATGTAATTTTGTGAAATATAGTTGAAAACCTTATGAAGCTCTTTGTAAAACTCAGAAATTTTAACTCAGTGCAAATTCTGTTGAGCTCCTGTCTCCTTTCCAAGAAAAATTATTTTGAGCTATTAATTAGAGAAAATAGAAGCATATCAAATAAAATGCATGAAAACAGATGTACTGACACATTTTTGTTAGCTGAGGAGAGAGGACCTCTACCCAGATAATCACACTCTTGGATTTTGAAAAATTCCAACAAAAGTCTGATTTTTCTTTTCAAAGTGTCCCCCAGAGCTGTCCCTTTGATAAATGCCCTGCCAGTGCACTGTGTGACATTGGAGTCCCTGTTCTCAGCTGAATGAGTTAAAAGTGGGACCCAAAAGCAGCTTATGATGGCCAACTCTCTGGCAGATGACACCAGTGTAAGTTCATCTTGTCCTTCTGACAGAGGAGTGTGTCTTATCAATCTGGCTTCTTAGTTACGCTACAAGGTCACAGGATTGTTTCCAGACTTTTGACTTTGCATATATTTACACTTCTATGTTACCTAATACGTTAGCTTGCAAAGGGAAATGTTAGAGAGCATATTGAAGTGATAGAATGAGGAGAAATTGTCCATGGAGATGATTTTGTCTAAGTTATTAGAGTTAGTACCCTTGTTATGAAGTGTTGTGTAGAGTGCTTTAGATATTTAAGTAGTCCGTACAACTATCTGATGGATGAAGGAACAGAGGCAACAGCAAGAATTCAGTAATAAACCCAAAGACACATTTCACACAGGTAGGATGGTAAGGCAGCTTTCTAGCCATGGTCGTATTCATGACAACTCCATCATCTACTCTAACTATTCAATAACCCCAAGGAAGACTGAGTTGATTAGGTCTGACTTTGATCCAGACAAAATTTAAACTCCTTCTTCAACCCATTTTGAATACAACAACTGTGTATTACAAATTACTTACATGTGCTCTAAATTTCTTTAGTTGTTCAGAAGGAGAGAAAGAGGAGTCAAGGACAGTCCTGATGTTCCCAACATTAACATGTGACTAGGTGGCTTTCTCACTTTTACATCTCAAAATATAATGCAGCCTATTGTATCTACAGAAGTGTGTTGTGTCGATGCTAAGGGAATAAAGTTTCCTAGTTCTTGTCAGAGAACCTTCACAACACACACAGAGACACACACATACACACACACACATACACACACAGGAGGAATAGTTATTACGTCAATCACATTCCTCTATTTCTATTTAACATTACAGATAAAAGTCTTCTTCTTCATGGGTAGTTGATCAATTACCCTGAGCTACCTGCCTGGCCCCACAAGCTACCCCACGAAAAGTATGTTACATACACTTTCCTGGTTATCTTGACCATAGAGGGAGATACAGTTCTTCAACATTAATGAATAGCTTGGTCAGGCCTGAGTGTCCCTCAACTTGGTTGATTCTACCTGTGAAATGTTTAACACAAAGGCAATGCCAGTCCGCCACACGGACAATGCATCCAAGATGATTCTGAGACAGAGTTATCGCTACCATAACAAGGATAGCCACCATTAATTGAATAGTGCCTTTCTTCTGTGTGCCAGGCACCAAACTGAACTTCATGAGTGTTCACTCCCTCAGCCCTCACAGCTGCTATGAAGATGGTGACATTTAGATCTCCACTGTGTCAGTTAGAGTGTGAATATGAACACATTCAAGTATCCCGCTCAAAGGCAGAAGGCAGTAAGTAGTGGAGATGGGTCAAAGAAATCAGTCTGCCTGAAGAAAGACCTCTCCAGAGACACACAGGGCTTCCTTATGGAGGGTCGTTCCTCTGCCTCACTGATGGAAAGCTTGTGTTCATATTGTGTATCTGAATAAGTAAATCTTAAGGTAATTGCATCTAATGGACAGCCACTAGCAAAGTTAACATGATATAGATCATCAGAATGGAACAGCCTCCATCCTGCAGTGAGCTGACTGCTGTTTGGTAGATAACCTCCTTATCATGCAGAAAAATATCAGGGCAGACAAATAGGCCATGAAGAAAATAAGACCATCAGCTAGAAGATAAAGAAGTTTGCACAAAGCACCTTAGTATAAATGGATGGCTGTCATGTTAAAAAATCAATTTCCCGCAGACAAGACCAAGAGCAAGGTAAGAGGGGAAAAAAAAAACATGTTTAAACTGCAAGACAGAACGTTATTTCAACGTGCATTCCTCTCTTGAGTGGTAGTGGGCTCTGTGTCAGTTCCAGGGATAGCAATAACAGATGCTACCCTGTATGGGGCGGGAGGGGATGGAGGAGGCAGAGGGCTAACCGGAACTTAGTGCATGATTAATGCAGAATATTTCAGGTTGCCTACAGCAAAGAAAGCAGGCTGCAGAAAACCGGATGTTTGAAGATTTAATAGGTTCCTCATTCTCCCTCAGTAGGTCCTTTCGGATTTGTCAAGAGCTAGCTCTGTTTGCCTTACACTTAGGGGTCTTTTTTAGCAATGGCTTTTACGTTTTCAAAAAATCAGTTTGAATTTGAGCTAATGGACAATAAAACATTGGACTGAGAGGTGCTGTTTTATGCAGCAGCCAGATGAGGGACTGCCATGAATTAGAATGTGAAAATGCATGTTTTTGTACTGACACAAACTGTAACACCAAGAAGCATCTTTCGGAAGTATTTGAAATTATTAACACTTGCACGATAAATTGGAATGCGAAAAAGAAGCAAAAGAGGAAAGAAATGAAGACACAGCTCCACAGTGAAATTAAAGGTCACTTGTCATTACAAAAGTAAAATTCTAGCTGCACTGGAAAGACAGAAAGTGTTGCTAATTATTTTTTTCTCCATAGGAATGCAAAATTGACTGTAAAAAATTCATGAATGAGACACAGGGATTGGCATTCGAGCGGATTCAATGATTTTTAAAATGCATGCCTTTACAAAGAATGTACTATTATTCCGTCTAGACTTTGTGGCACAGCATAATAAATAAAGAATGACAGCATCAATATATTTCATAAATACACAAATGGAATTTACATTATTTCTGGCTACTAACATTTTCTCTATTACCCCAGGTAAAGCAATGTTCATGTCTTAAAGAGGAAAATCTATCGATATTGTCATTTCCTAGCAGACAAAGACATAGGAATGGCATTAATTTCTCTAGATAGATCCGTCTGCTTAAGTAAACCTAGGAAATCTGAACTTGGATACATAGATTAGTCTCACTTCACAGGTTTGTTTTCTTAGATTCTTCTCACACATATCTCCTACTAGTCTTTGAAAGATTACTCCAAAAGCTTTTTTCTTTCCTTGAATGGGCCAAACGCATATAAAACAAACTACAGTGGGCAACTTGTAAAATTATCAGTTGACATGAAGCCGAAATGAGTTCTTCCTAAAACATTCCTTTAGAGAGCCACACATTTGTGTAAGGAAACCGCCAGCAACAGATGGAAGTTCACTGCTCTGTGCGCCAGGAATCCACAACCTTTTTCAGTCTAACATTTCCTTGCACTGTGGAGACAGACAAGGCCACTAAAAATATAATTCTGGGAAACAATTATTCACTTTTAGGAAGTCTATAAATATTCTGGAAAAGCAACATGATATACACATTCTGCCCCACAGGAAAGGTGAGCTGTATTATATCATGTCATGATGTGCAGTTTCATGTGACATAGATACGATTCACTTATTTTTTCACTGAACATGAGAGGAAACAGTCACTTTGCTGCATAGTGTGCCAAGACTGTCTGGGTGCGGGCCCTGCCCCTCCTGCCCTGGTGCTTGCTGCCGGGCTCCATCCTCTTTAGCACCTTCCTGAATGAGCGAGAGCTCTGCTCACCCACCTGTGAAGTTCTCCACAGTACACAGCCTACGTGGAAGCTGGAGAGCAGGTACGTGGACCTCTACAGGAGCCAGCACTGAAGACAACCCGAGCTCCAAATTCCCTCCTTGGTGTTTGCAGAGTGCTTCATTACTGATGTTGGAATTCTAGTTGCTCAGACCTGAAGGCACCCTAACTCAAATCTCTTCTTTACTGTATCTATTGTGTCCTATCCTCAGAAAGGCGCTGAGCTCTCTTTGCCTTCATGAAATGATCTGCAATAGCTTTCTAACGAAATCCGTGCAAATGAAGCTCTTGTTCTTGCTGCCCGTGAGACACAGTGGAATCATATCTTGTTGTTATCTTACTTGTTCCTGTCAACAGTCGGAAGAGACTGGAACTACCTTGAGCTGTACTTTGCAAGCTGGGAAACCACAACACAGCACCCCGCGGGCTGTGGTCTCACAGTCATGCTCAAAGCTCAGCAGTTGTTGTATTTTTCACTGATTATTTTTTTAGAAAAAAGTGCAATTTCAGATCTGCTTGCAGACACCCCCTTCTCTTGAAAGGCTCTTCTTCCTGTCCAGCTCAGCATTGCTAAGCCTGGCATCCCCCGTGGTCCTTCCCCAGACACTAGCCTTACTTTCTCTTTTGTTATTTCATCTAATAATAGATAGATAGACAGATAGATAGATAGAGATATATCACATTAAATAATTACTGTTTATTTCATATAATTTTCATCATCTTCAAAGGTGTGGGCTTTGTGAAGGCAGAGATTTTTGTTTAGTCCTTTCACTGCTGTAATCCTGGTACTGGCATGTCACAGATATTAAAAATTTCTGTGTTGCATGAATGAATGGGGTTTTGAGTTTGTCTTTCTTTGATTATTATTGATATTAAAATTTTTGGCAATGACGTCCTCTTTTTGAATTGTGCCAATTCACATTTGAGCACTGCTTTGAACCGGGCCCATCCACATAACAGAATGCCCTGCTATGATACCACTAAGGAGAAGGATCTTGCTCTCAAGATCCTGGCTCTGCTTCCTGTCTCCTGCCTTGTATTCTGGCAAGGGGGTCCTCAGATGCTCGACTGTCCAGAAAGATCTGATCCACTGTTGCTAAACGGCACCGCTCCACCGTGGGTTCAACCTGGGTCTTCATATAATCCGTGCAGCTGGAGTTTACGCGAGGATCTTTGTGCAGAGGCCACTCTGCCACCCACTGGGACAGTGATGGAGAACCTTTCAGAGTTGTCAGTGATAACACACAGCTGGCTATGGCACACATGCTATAGATTTGCCACTACTGCACTAGGACATCAAAGTATGTGACACTCATTTTAAACCTGTTAGTTGGCATGATTTGTCTTAACTAGTGCTTTTTTGTTTATCAATATTTTCTGTCTTTATATAAGAAAGAGTAACCTTTCTTTCTGTGGAAAACACTTTCCTCAGTTCTAGGGTCTGTCATATGTGACATACAATTTTCTACATAGAGACTCTCTCTCTCTCTCTGTCTCTCTCAGGATCAGGGAACCTCTGCCACCAAGCATCATCCCAGCCCTTTCTCCCTTTTCAATTTGAGACAGAGGCTCACTAATTTATTCGGACTGGCCTCCAGCCTGTAATCCTCTTGCCTCATCTTCCAGAGTAGTTGGGATTACAGAAGTAGCTGTGATTATAGGAGTATCTGGGGTTATGAGAGTAGACGGCACTGCAGGAGTACCTAGGATTGCAGGAGTAGCTGGGATTATAGGACTGCATCCCTATGCCCAGTGGCATGGATTTAGCTCTTTGAAGTGATTTTTTTCTTATAAAGCACTCTTGCTCTAACAGATTGTAAAACATTTACAACTCACTCAAAATTTTAACTTCTTGACAAAATACTTAGAATTCGAGTTCAGTTTTCTCCTTGATGCATATTTTAATACACTCTCATAAGAAACATAGTGTTGGGCCAAAGATATAGCTCAGTGGCACAGTGCCTGCCTGGCAAGTGCAAGGTCCTGAGTTCAGTTCCTGGTACCAAAAAAAAGAGGAAAAAAAAAAAAGAACCACATTCTCACATCCCTAAATTCATCATGCAAAAAATGGCATCAGTCACTTGTCTAGTTTTTCCCCATGAGAAAGACAATTTCCTCTAACTGTTTTCATTACCTTGCTGAACCTTCTCATGTCTAAGGATTTCTATTTCAGTTGTAAAATTCTCTATGAGTTAAACTACCCTTCTCAATAGCTTTTCATGTCTCTGAGTTCCTCCAAGACATCCTGCCTCCTGTCAGGCCGTGGTGGGCCTCCTGGAGGGCTTCGCTTCCATGCATTCAGTGCTTGCTGTGTGTCTGCCCTGCATGAAAGCTTACACGAAGTGCTGCTGAACGTGACTGAGACGTAAGCTCTGCCGTCAGAGTCAGGCTGAGTTTAGATTATCAGGTCCGGGCCTCAGTGCTACTTTTACACACCTGTGTGACCTGCAGAGAAGTCCCTTAACTTCTCTAGGGTGCCGCTTCGCCAGTGAGGTGGGCGGTGCCCCTCTTCATCTTCCTCCTCAAAGGGATCCTGCTCCACTCTCGGGCTTGGAACCTGGCATCTCAAGTCTTTATGTCTCCCAGGCCAAAAATTTTCAAATCAGTTCTGCTACTTCATTTTCTCTTACACGCCCCTGTGGTTCATTAAACATGCCTAATATCAGTTGTTCTTCCAAAATTGATCCAGAATTGGATACTTCTTAGCACTTCCCGACACACACACGCTCCCCGGCGCGTGCTTTTTTACAAAAGGATAGTGGTTGAAATCTAACTTGTCGTTTGTATGCTACATTTTCTCCTTATTGTTGAATGTCAGTAAAGCTGCTGGTTACTTTGGTCTTCGTTGGGCTTTATATTTTAAAGCAGTTTGGGATTCACAGCAACCTGAGTGGGAACTAGAGTTGCCCTGAGTCCCTGTCCCCACACGCACATCCAGCACCGGAACTGTCTTTCACCACAACCCTGTGTCCACCACTGTCACTCAAAGTCTGTAATTTGTATTAAGTTCTCTCCTGATGTTGCACATTCGGTAGATTTAGGCAAATGCCTAGTGACGTGCACTCAGCATTTCAGTGTCACACAGAATCGCTCACTTCCATTCACTCAGACACACTCCCCAGGTCTTCATGGACCCAGATTTCCCCATCCGGGTTCCTCGGTTGGCTCCCTCTGATCTCAGATTGGTCTTTCCTGCACCTCTGGCGCACTGTGCTCCAGCCACCATGTGAGCCTCCTCCCACTTCAGCCGCCCTTGAGGCTGGAGACCTTCACACTCGCCCTTTCCTTTGCCACCGTGTTCCTGGTGCTTGCATCTTCTTGCCTCGCCTTTCTGTAACTGGCTCCAACCCCAGAGTCTCCCACCCGGGTAAGGGCAGTCTCCACAGCTGCCGTAGCACCCGAGTCCCTCTGAGTCCTCTTCCACTGTCTCTGAAACTTGCCTCCTCCAACTGGGCACGTATAGTTGGTGTCTGTGTGTTTGCTGTCCAAGTCCAGGTGCAATGCAGTCTCATGAGGAGGGGGATTCTGCTCTGCTTTTGCATTATTACTCATGAATCTGTGAATTTCTCTGTGGCTTCATTTTTTCCTTCTAAAAACTGGATAAAACGATAACAATTAGAATATAGCGCTGCTGGAATGAATAACTGCCACTATAACAATGCAGATAGAATTCCGTGTGTTATGAAATGTTTGCGGTGTGTTGCCTGCGATTAGGAGACAGCTCTCAGAAATGCTGTCTCAGTTCCCCAGCAGTGAGCCCTGGGGAACCCCAGGACAATGTGGGGTGCCTCACTGGGACACACCTGAGGGCTGAGATGCTTGCTGAGAAATCAGAGAAAATGTATCTCATAGCCTGTGTTATTTCACCCCAGTCACAAGAACTTGGTCAGCATGAATGAGTGGGTAGCATTTCCTGTGTGAATGGTCCAGATCATCTTCCTGTCTAGGTAAAAGACTGATCTTAACTTTCCCTCTCAATACTGGCATGTTTTGAAAAATATCAGATTAAAGAGCTGGGGGCATAGCTCAGTGGTGGAGTATGTGTTTAGCATGTGTAAGGCCTTGGGTTCAATCCTCAGCACAAAAACGAAAACACTTGGTGACTGCATTTACCTCTTTGTTTGTTTGTAAGTTTGTTTGCTATAGGTTTTGAGGCTCTAGGTGGTGTCTGACTCAACTTTCCTCTCTCAAATTTCTCCTGGATTTCTTGAAAAGAGTGACATTCATGTGTTTTGTTTGTTTGTTTTGTGGTTTTCCTACTGGAGATAGTGTAGCAAATGGCATTTGCAAAGGGAGGTTTTTTTCTGAGTTAAACATGTATTCGGAAGGTGGTGACAGGGCACCTGTTTTCTTTTTATAAAATAATTCCATCCATTCCTTAATTTCAATTTTAGTGGAAAACATGTCTCTATTTAAAACCCGGGTTTGCCATCTTATAACAAGTAATTTTCAATCATTTTTAAAATGTCTGTTTTCAATAGCTCACTTAAATATTAAACATGTAAAGGGTCAGATTCTTCAACAAAGGCCCCCGCCACTACCCCAAAATAACTTGAAGGTCATGATTACACTTTTAAACATTTTGAATGGCACATCCTGTATTGATTTTTATCCATTATTAAAATGAAGGTTTACCTCTTAAAGCCTGATGATTTACTGAAAGAGAAAATAACTGAAATGATTTACCAAAAGTGCAAATGAAAGGGTTAGTAATATTTCCCAAATCTCTTGTTATATTAAGAAAGCAATTACAGATCTATTAAATCTTTAATGTGGAATCATTCTTAAAGGCAGGCACCTATTTTGATATTTATTACCAGCTTAATAAATAAGCATATTTAAAAATCTTGACTTAGAATATTCTGTACATAGAACTCACACGCTTCTTGGTATCAGTAAAGGACGGCTTGATAGTGACAGGGAAGAAAGGAACATCGGCAAAGCAAGAATAACAGGCAAGGCAGAGGTAACACCAAGTGCAGAGTCCTTGCTAACATGTGAGCTGTATCTTCTTATGTCTTTCTCAGGGGAGAAATAATGGCATTTCAGAATGTTAAAAAGAGTTGCCTAAGTCATTGGGATAGGAATGATGGCTGTATGTGAGATTGCCTTTCCCCCCATATCATAGGATTTTATGGGATGGGTTAGCTTACTTACTTATTTATTTATTTATTTACAGCATAGGCATGGAAAGTATGCAGGGTCCATGCGCTGAAAGAAGAGCAGACAGCGCAAGAATGTAGAAAGTGTGATACTGTTCAGTCCAACCATGTCCAGCTACTCTGCCAAATTATCATTGTCATGATTCAATATAATGTTCTGAATTTTCTGATGTGGATAAAGTTAAATGAAATAAATCAGACACACAAGCTTAAATAGCACATGGTTTCTCTTTTATGAGAAACCCAAAATATAAATACATTAAAGAGAGAAATGAAGGGTAGATGAGTGGAGACAGGGAGACGGATCTTTTGCAAAAGGGAAGGGGATGGCAGGAAAAAGAACGGAGGGGAGGAGGGAGGGATAGCAGTTAAGATGCGTTACGCACATGTCCCAACTCCCCACAGGGAATGTACATGTTTTGTTCTACAAATATGTACTAGCGAAAAAGAAAATTCTAAAAATAATCATCTTGATACAAAAAAAAGTTAAAAATCAATTTTTTCATGTCTAGAAGGAAAGAGTTATGCATTATGACCTGGCTAAAATTGGCCTACATGTTCTACTCACATATCAATACATTTCAATGAATAAAAATATTAAATGCACATGCAGGAATATACATTAGCATCCAATGTAGTCACTTTCTCTTGAAAAACTGAAATTTCTGCAAAGCGGGTCACTGGTTTCTGCATAGCAACAATTGGGGCATACCAGGAGGTCACTTTGTTCAGATCTTCCTGGCTTTCCCCTTGTGCCCAGCAGGGAGGAGGACTAGGGCCAGCTGTCCTCACACAAGGCCCCAGGTGATCTGGCAGGGCCCCAGGAGCCTCTGAATTTGGAATCTGTGCATCAAGTTGCCTTTCCCATTTCTGGTTCTACCTTTCCACACTTTTCCATACCTTCCTTCTATTTCAGAAATCCTTGCCGAGGATCCCGCTGTTGGCAAACACCACCATTTACCCACCTCTTTCAACTACTGCTAAGGAGTTGAAGCATTTTTGGTTATTGCTGTTTCAGTGCTTTCATGGTTATCTGCCCTGGTTACCGTTCCATCCTTGTGACACAACACCCAATGTCACTATGTAAAGGAGGAGAGGTCTATTTGGCACAAGGGTTTTAGAAGCCTTGACACATGCATGGTCAGTAGTCTCTTAGGGAAAGACAGCATGGCACAGACCTTGCAGAGGAGGAAATCTCCTCACACAGGGTGAGTGGGAAACAGAGAGAGAAGGGGCCACTGTGGAGGGGCTACGCCCTTCCAGTCACGACATCACCGATCCACCTCCAACCAGGCCACCTTCCCAAGAGCACACTGAGCTTCTCAGCTCATTAGCAGATTAACCTGCAGATGAGTATAGCACCCCCATCATCCAATCACCTTCCAAAACCTCCCCTTGGAGCCCTGGGGCTTTGGGGGACATCCTAGTTCTAAGTCGTAACACCATTCCTATACATAAGGCTTTTACATTGCATTTGTGCTGGAATAAAACGATTTCGTGGAGGTGGGGCTGCAGTATGAGCAGGTGTGCACATTTCACACTTGTGTACCTTGGCCATATGCTCCCTAGGAACGTTCTGTGGGTAAAGGTGCATCGAAGTCTCTGGCCCCAAGAGCTCAGGAGTGGGAAAAGCCATGGTAGTACCAGACACTCAAATGTGGGAACCACTGCGAGGAATGTGTACATTTGACAACGGTGAAAGAAATAAAGTACTACTGGCTTTATTTTTAAGTTGACTGAAAAACAGTGAGTCCACACTAAACCTTATTTAAAATGTCAGTGTGGACTAGGATATGATTACTCTTAATTCCAACTTAAGACAGTGGAGAGGAAGTTGCCAGAAGGTGGGCGCCATGCAGCTTAGACCACACTCGGTGAGCACAAAGAGAGCAGATCACTGTCACGGAGCATCACGCCCAATGCGGCTCTTTAATTGTTCCTGGCTTTTGACCTATTGTTCAAATACATTTAAGGGAAAAAAGTCCCCACTGAGAAAAAAATATAACAAATACCATTTAGGAAATACAGAGGTATAAATATAATTATAAGAAGTATGTGTTCTTCTGCCAAATTTTTGGTGGAAATCTAAAAAGGAAATTAAGGATTTTTTAAACCCATCAAGAAATGCTCACTTCACAAAGAATAAATCCTACGTAAACCTAACCTCAAGTGAGATGTGTAGAAAATTGGTTGGACACCCACCTCCAGGGAGAAGAGTCTGAGTGCAGGAGTGTTTATTAATGTGCTCATATGGTACGATGTAATCATAATCTCTATATTTTCTATCGCAACAGAGAGCACTTCTGTTCTTTGATTCATTTACTTCTTAACAGCTATTTTAAGTACTCTATATGTACCTCTGTTAGGCTAAATATCTTGAACGGCCCTCACCTTCATTAAGCTTTCAATAGATTTCACTTTCTTTTCAGGCAATAATTTGCTTATCCTAGGGGCCAAGTCTACAAACAAACAAACACAATCTGTACTATCTAATAAGACCTCCATGAGGAATATTTTAAGATGCAGAGTTAGAAATGCTGAACAGTGAGAAGGAATGTACTTCTGCATATCTTTCAAATCATTGCATTTCTGAATACACCTCTTTTACCTTTCAGTCTGATCTTTTTGATTAGTAGTCATGAGAGTAAATGTCTTTCATACACTTTACGACAGACCTAATGAAAAAAATCAGTACTTTACTTAGGCCTATTCTTGATCTGACAAGAGAATATTCTGCAGCCACCTTTTCCCCTCATAGCTTCCGCAAAATGAACATTTAAAGAACTATGGAAATAAATGCAAAATTTTAAGAATGAGAGCAAGTATTAAACCTACCAAACTGAATTGCTGGTCTCATTCTGCTTAGAAGACTGAATTTTAAGTTATCCCAATATACTGAAACAATAGAAACAGAACTCCTTCCTTGAGTATTTACTAACTGTCTATTATGGACTATATCTTAATTAATATGTTGCTAAGGGTATTGCAGACAATCAGTTTCTTTAAATTCTGTGTGATATAGCTACATAGAATGCTACAAACAAGCTGCAAAATTATTGACCAAAACTGAACAAATAAAAGAAAGGAAAATAAAGAGGACTGTTGATATATACACAGCTCTTCACTGACCTTAAAAGTAATGTGTTTTATATGCTGAAGCTCACAAAGGTTCGGGAACTGGCTATAATAGGGGATGAGGTGACCGTGCAGCAGCTGCTGAAATCCCTAATGCAAACCTCCCAAACTGTGCAGGTTCATCATCCCAGTCCAAGACTGGAAGATGCTCAGGGGCATTCATGAAAGGCCAGGCTGAAGGAAATGAGGAGAAGAGGCCCCACCCAGCGCATCGGAAATGCTCAGCAAGTTGTCTAGGAGGAATGAGGAGGGAACTGCCTTCCAGTGCTCCCTTATCAAGTGCCCGAAGAGAAACATGAACATATTCTGTACTTTTATTCTAAGGAGGAACATAAGTTCTGAAGAATACAGTAAATGAAGGCACTTCTCTCCAGATGTTGTTGGTCCAACTGGAGAGATCAGAGATCAGAAGACTACGGCTCAAAGACCACACAGTCTGTGACCCTGTCTCATGACCCTGTCTTGTGATGAAGTCTGCCTTCATTTACTTCACCTTAGGGCTTCTAAATTGCACCCTATCTGGCTCTTTGCCTAAATTTCACCCTATCTGGCTCTTTACCTATGCTTTCTGCTCCCAACTCTTCCAGGAGGGTCCATGACAACCTTTTGTCACCAGTCTTGATCATCCTTTTTTTTAATAATAGAAGACAAAATGAAAGGAGCAACAGAAGAAAACACTCGCCTATGCCTTCTGTGTACGAGACCCCAGTGGATCCTCTAACCTCCCATGATTCCTTGGAGAAGTACTATGCACAATACCTTCTAGTGATTTCCAAGACTATGTAAGCACATTCTTATCCTTAGGTGACCAATAAGCAACAATCCAGGTGTACTTTGCTTTCCAATATTTTCCCATCATATTTGAGGATGAGTCTCCTGCTTTGTTGCAAAGGAGTCTCCAAAATCACTGTCACCAGTGTGTGTGGAACATACTTAGAAAATATCACTCTGCCATGCACAGGTACCAATCACCTACAATGCATGGAAACATTCTATGTCATAAACATGAGCTACAGAATAATAACACAACAACAACGTAAGTGGGGAAATGGGATTTGGAGACAGAGGGAGGTGGGTTGAAGGGTGAAGGGGACTAAAAAAGACTCGGTGTTATGTGCACGCACCCACTCCCCCGGCTGAAGGTAAGCATCATGTACTAATAAAATTAAAATTAAAAAGTAAAGAAAAAACTGATCTAAGAAGTGTGGGTATGGGGGCTGGGGATTTAGCTCAGCGGCAAAAGCGCCTGCCTGGCAAGCGCAAGGTCGTGAGTTCGGTTCCCGGTACCGGAGAAAAAC